>NC_140990.1:115668419-116081092 GCF_052327205.1 Somniosus microcephalus
GATTGGGAGTGTGAGAGAGAGAGATTGGGAGTGTGAGAGAGAGATTGGGAGCGTGAGAGAGAGAGATTGGGAGTGTGAGAGAGAGAGAGAGATTGGGAGTGTCAGAGAGAGAAATTGGGAGTCTGAGAGAGGGAGAGATTGGGAGTGTCAGAGAGAGAGATAGGGTGTGTGAGAGAGAGAGAGATTGGGATTGAGAGAGAGAGAGAGAGATTGGGGGTGTGAGAGAGACAGATTGGGAGTGTGAGAGAGAGAGATTGGGAGTGTGAGAGAGAGAGACTGGGAGTGTGAGAGAGAGATTGGGAGTGTGAGAGAGAGAGGGATTGGGAGTGTGAGGGAGAGAGACTGGGACTGAGAGAAAGAGATTGGGAGTGTGAGAGAGAGAGAGATTGGGAGTGTCAGAGAGAGAGATTGGAAGTGTGAAAGAGAGAGAGATTGGGAGTGTCAGAGAGAGAGATAGGGTGTGTGAGAGAGAGAGAGATTGGGTGTGTGAGAGAGAGAGAGATTGGGAGTGTGAGAGAGAGAGATTGGGAGTGTGACAGAGAGATTGGGAGTGTGAGAGAGAGAGAGACTGGGTGTGTGAGAGAGAGCGAGACTGGGAGTGTGAGAGAGAGAGAGAGATTGGGAGTGTGAGAGAGATACATTGGGAGTGTGAGAGAGAGAGAGATTGGGAGTGAGAGAGAGAGACTGGGAGTGAGAGAGAGAGAGATTGGGGGTGTGAGAGAGAGAGATAGGGAGTGTGAGAGAGGGAGACTGGGAGTGTGAGAGAGAGAGAGACTGGGAGTGAGAGGGAGAGAGATTGGGAGTGTGAGAGACAGAGAGAGATTGGGAGTGTGAGAGAGAGAGAGAATGGGAGTGTGAGAGAGAGAGATTGGAGTGTGAGAGAGAGACATTGGGAGTGTGAGAGAGAGAGAGACTGGAGTGTGAGAGAGAGAGAGACTGGGAGTGAGAGCAAGAGAGATTGGGAGTGTGAGAGAGAGAGAGAGATTGGGAGTGTGAGGCAGAGAGAGAGATTGGGAGTGTGAGAGAGATACATTGGGAGTGTGAGAGAGAGAGAGATTGGGAGTGAGAGAGAGAGACTGGGAGTGAGAAAGAGAGAGATTGGGGGTGTGAAAGAAAGAGATAGGGAGTGTGAGAGAGGGAGACTGGGAGTGTAAGAGAGAGAGAGACTGGGACTGAGAGTGAGAGAGATTGGGGGTGTGAGAGAGAGAGATTGGGAGTGTGAGAGAGAGAGATTGGGTGTGTGAGAGTGAGAGACTGGGAGTGTGAGAGAGAGATTGGGAGTTTGAGAGAGAGAGAGATTGGGTGTGTGAGAGAGAGAGATTGCGATTGTGAGAGAGAGATTGGGAGTGTGACAGAGGTATTGGGAGTGTGTGAGAGAGAGAGATTGGGAGTGAGAGAGAGAGATTGGGAGTATGAGAGAGAGACAGATTGGGAGTGTGAGAGAGAGAGATTGGTAGTGTGAGAGAGAGAGAGATTGGAGAGTGAGAGAGAGAGAGATTGGGTGTGTGTGAGAGAGAGAGACTGGGAGTGTGAGAGGGAGAGAGACTGGGAGTGTGAGAGAGAGGGAGACTGGGAGTGTGAGAGAGAGAGAGACTGGGAGTGTGAGAGAGAGAGTGATTGGGAGTGTGAGAAGTAGAGATTGGGATAGTGAGAGAGTGATAGATTGGGAATGTGAGAGAGAGAGAGATTGGGAGTGAGAGAGAGAGAGATTGGGAGTGTGAGAGAGAGATTGGGAGTGTGAGAGAGAGAGACTGGGCGTGAGAGAGAGAGATTGGGAGTGTGAGAGAGAGAGATTGGGAGTGTGAGTGAGTTTGTGATTGGGAGAGAGAGAGAGAGAGATTGGTTGTGTGAGTGAGAGAGATTGGGTGTATGAGAGAGAGATTGGGAGTGTGAGAGAGAGAGAGATTGGGTGTGTGAGAGAGAGAGAGATTGAGAGTGTGAGAGAGAGAGATTGGGAGTGTGACAGAGAGATTGGGAGTGTGAGAGAGAGAGAGATTGGGAGTGAGAGAGAGAGAGACTGGGAGTGAGAGAGAGAGAGATTGGGGGTGTGAGAGAGAGAGATTGGGAGTGAGAGAGAGAGAGACTGGGAATGAGAGCGAGAGAGTTTGGGAGTATGAGAGAGAGAGAGAGATTGGGAGTGTGAGAGAGAGAGAGAGAGAATAGGAGTGTGAGAGAGAGAGATTGAGAGTGTGAGAGAGAGAGATTGGGAGTGTGAGAGAGTTAGAGATTGGGAGTCTGAGAGATAGAGAGATTGGAAGTGTGAGAGAGAGAGATTGGGAGTGTGAGAGAGAGAGACTGGGAGTGAGAGAGAGAGAGATTGAGAGTGTCAGAGAGAGAGATTGGGGTGTGAGAGAGTTAGAGATTGGGAGTGTGAGAGATAGAGAGATTGGAAGTGTGAGAGAGAGAGATTGGGAGTGTGAGAGAGAGAGAATGGGAGTGTGAGAGAGAGATTGGGAGTGTCAGAGAGAGTGATTGGGAGTGTGAGAGAGAGAGAGTTTGGGAGTATCAGATAGAGAGATTGTGAGTGTGAGAGAGAGTGAGATTGGGGGTGTGAGAGAGAGAGATTGGGAGTGTGAGAGAGAGAGACTGGGAGTGTGAGAGGGAGAGAGACTGGGAGTGTGAGAGAGAGGGAGACTGGGAGTGTGAGAGAGAGAGAGACTGGGAGTGTGAGAGAGAGAATGATTGGGAGTGTGAGAAGTAGAGATTGGGATAGTGAGAGAGTGATAGATTGGGAATGTGAGAGAGAGAGAGATTGGGAGTGAGAGAGAGAGAGATTGGGAGTGTGAGAGAGAGATTGGGAGTGTGAGAGAGAGAGACTGGGCGTGAGAGAGAGAGATTGGGAGTGTGAGAGAGAGAGATTGGGAGTGTGAGTGAGTTAGTGATTGGGAGAGAGAGAGAGAGAGATTGGTTGTGTGAGTGAGAGAGATTGGGTGTATGAGAGAGAGATTGGGAGTGTGAGAGAGAGAGAGATTGGGTGTGTGAGAGAGAGAGAGATTGAGAGTGTGAGAGAGAGAGATTGGGAGTGTGACAGAGAGATTGGGAGTGTGAGAGAGAGAGAGATTGGGAGTGAGAGAGAGAGAGACTGGGAGTGAGAGAGAGAGAGATTGGGGGTGTGAGAGAGAGAGATTGGGAGTGAGAGAGAGAGAGACTGGGAATGAGAGCGAGAGAGTTTGGGAGTATGAGAGAGAGAGAGAGATTGGGAGTGTGAGAGAGAGAGAGAGAGAATAGGAGTGTGAGAGAGAGAGATTGAGAGTGTGAGAGAGAGAGATTGGGAGTGTGAGAGAGTTAGAGATTGGGAGTCTGAGAGATAGAGAGATTGGAAGTGTGAGAGAGAGAGATTGGGAGTGTGAGAGAGAGAGACTGGGAGTGAGAGAGAGAGAGATTGAGAGTGTCAGAGAGTGAGATTGGGGTGTGAGAGAGTTAGAGATTGGGAGTGTGAGAGATAGAGAGATTGGAAGTGTGAGAGAGAGAGATTGGGAGTGTGAGAGAGAGAGAATGGGAGTGTGAGAGAGAGATTGGGAGTGTCAGAGAGAGTGATTGGGAGTGTGAGAGAGAGAGAGATTGGGAGTATCAGATAGAGAGATTGTGAGTGTGAGAGAGAGTGAGATTGGGGGTGTGAGAGAGAGAGATTGGGAGTGTGAGAGAGAGAATGAGTGGGAGTGTGAGAAAGAGATAGATTGGGAGTGAGAGAGAGAGAGAGTGGGAGTGAGAGAGAGAGATTGGGAGTGTGAGAGAGAGAGACTGGGAGTGAGGGAGATTGAGATTGGGAGTGTGAGAGAGAGAGAGATTGGGAGTGTGAGAGAGAGAGATTGGGAGTGTGAGAGAGAGAGATTGGGAGTGTGAGAGAGAGAGAGAGATTGGGAGTGTCAGAGAGAGAGATTTTGAGTGTGACAGAGAGATTGGTAGTGTGAGAGAGAGAGAGATTGGGAGTGAGAGAGAGAGAGACTGGGAGTGAGAGAGAGAGAGGTTGGGCGTGTGAGAGAGAAAGATTGGGAGTGTGAGACAGAGAGACTGGGAGTGTGAGAGATAGAGAGACTGGGACTGAGAGCGAGAGAGATTGGGAGTGTGAGAGAGAGAGAGAGAATGGGAGTGTGAGAGATTGGGAGTGTGAGAGATAGAGAGACTGGGAGTGTGTGAGAGAGAGAGACTGGGAGTGTGAAAGAGAGCGACACTGGGAGTGTGAGAGAGAGAGATACTGGGACTGTGAGAGAGAGATAGTTTGGGAGTGTGAGAGAGAGAGAGATTGGGAGTGTGAGAGAGAGAGAGATTGAGAGTGTGAGAGAGAGAGAGATTGGGAGTGTGAGAGAGAGATTGGGAGTGTGAGAGAGAGAGGGATTGGGAGTGTGAGGGAGAGAGACTGGGAGTGAGAGAGAGAGATTGGGAGTGTGAGAGAGAGAGAGATTGTGTGTGTGAGAGAGAGAGAGATTGGGAGTGTGAGATAGAGAGATTGGGAGTGTGACAGAGAGATTGGGAGTGTGAGAGAGAGAGATTGGGAGTGTGAGAGAGTTAGAGATTGGGAGTCTGAGAGATAGAGATATTGGAAGTGTGAGAGAGAGAGATTGGGAGTGTGAGAGAGAGAGACTGGGAGTGAGAGAGAGAGAGATTGAGAGTGTCAGAGAGAGAGATTGGGGTGTGAGAGAGTTAGAGATTGGGAGTGTGAGAGATAGAGAGATTGGAAGTGTGAGAGAGAGAGATTGGGAGTGTGAGAGAGAGAGAATGGGAGTGTGAGAGAGAGATTGGGAGTGTCAGAGAGAGTGATTGGGAGTGTGAGAGAGAGAGAGATTGGGAGTATCAGATAGAGAGATTGTGAGTGTGAGAGAGAGTGAGATTGGGGGTGTGAGAGAGAGAGATTGGGAGTGTGAGAGAGAGAGACTGGGAGTGTGAGAGGGAGAGAGACTGGGAGTGTGAGAGAGAGGGAGACTGGGAGTGTGAGAGAGAGAGACTGGGAGTGTGAGAGAGAGAGTGATTGGGAGTGTGAGAAGTAGAGATTGGGATAGTGAGAGAGTGATAGATTGGGAATGTGAGAGAGAGAGAGATTGGGAGTGAGAGAGAGAGATTGGGAGTGTGAGAGAGAGATTGGGAGTGTGAGAGAGAGAGACTGGGCGTGAGAGAGAGAGATTGGGAGTGTGAGAGAGAGAGATTGGGAGTGTGAGTGAGTTAGTGATTGGGAGAGAGAGAGAGAGAGATTGGTTGTGTGAGTGAGAGAGATTGGGTGTATGAGGGAGAGATTGGGAGTGTGAGAGAGAGAGAGATTGGGTGTGTGAGAGAGAGAGAGATTGAGAGTGTGAGAGAGAGATTGGGAGTGTGACAGAGAGATTGGGAGTGTGAGAGAGAGAGAGATTGGGAGTGAGAGAGAGAGAGACTGGGAGTGAGAGAGAGAGAGATTGGGGGTGTGATAGAGAGAGATTGGGAGTGAGAGAGAGAGAGACTGGGAATGAGAGCGAGAGAGTTTGGGAGTATGAGAGAGAGAGAGAGATTGGGAGTGTGAGAGAGAGAGAGAGAGAATAGGAGTGTGATAGAGAGAGATTGAGAGTGTGAGAGAGAGAGATTGGGAGTGTGAGAGAGTTAGAGATTGGGAGTCTGAGAGATAGAGAGATTGGAAGTGTGAGAGAGAGAGATTGGGAGTGTGAGAGAGAGAGACTGGGAGTGAGAGAGAGAGAGATTGAGAGTGTCAGAGAGTGAGATTGGGGTGTGAGAGAGTTAGAGATTGGGAGTGTGAGAGATAGAGAGATTGGAAGTGTGAGAGAGAGAGATTGGGAGTGTGAGAGAGAGAGAATGGGAGTGTGAGAGAGAGATTGGGAGTGTCAGAGAGAGTGATTGGAAGTGTGAGAGAGAGAGAGATTGGGAGTATCAGATAGAGAGATTGTGAGTGTGAGAGAGAGTGAGATTGGGGGTGTGAGAGAGAGAGATTGGGAGTGTGAGAGAGAGAATGAGTGGGAGTGTGAGAGAGAGATAGATTGGGAGTGAGAGAGAGAGAGAGTGGGAGTGAGAGAGAGAGATTGGGAGTGTGAGAGAGAGAGACTGGGAGTGAGGGAGATTGAGATTGGGAGTGTGAGAGAGAGAGAGATTGGGAGTGTGAGAGAGAGAGATTGGGAGTGTGAGAGAGAGAGATTGGGAGTGTGAGAGAGAGAGAGAGATTGGGAGTGTCAGAGAGAGAGATTTTGAGTGTGACAGAGAGATTGGTAGTGTGAGAGAGAGAGAGATTGGGAGTGAGAGAGAGAGAGACTGGGAGTGAGAGAGAGAGAGGTTGGGCGTGTGAGAGAGAGAGATTGGGAGTGTGAGACAGAGAGACTGGGAGTGTGAGAGATAGAGAGACTGGGACTGAGAGCGAGAGAGATTGGGAGTGTGAGAGAGAGAGAGAGAATGGGAGTGTGAGA
The DNA here is from genome assembly GCF_052327205.1 of Somniosus microcephalus. Lineage (NCBI taxonomy): Eukaryota > Metazoa > Chordata > Chondrichthyes > Squaliformes > Somniosidae > Somniosus > Somniosus microcephalus. The sequence continues at coordinate 115,674,797 of NC_140990.1, forward strand.
GATTGGGAGTGTGAGAGATAGAGAGACTGGGAGTGTGTGAGAGAGAGAGACTGGGAGTGTGAAAGAGAGAGACACTGGGAGTGTGAGAGAGAGAGACAGGGACTGTGAGAGAGAGAGAGATTGGGAGTGTGAGAGAGAGAGAGATTGGGAGTGTGAGAGAGAGAGAGATTGGGAGTGTGAGAGAGAAAGAGATTGGGAGTGTGAGAAAAAGAGATTGGGAGTAAGAGAGAGAGAGAGATTGGGATTGTGAGAGAGAGATTGGGAGTGTGAGAGAGAGACTGGGAGTGAGAGAGAGAGAAATTGGGAGTGTGAGAGAGAGAGATTGGGAGTGTGAGTGATTTAGAGATTGGGAGTGTGAGAGAGAGAGATTGGAAGTGTGAGAGGGAGATTGGGAGCGTGAGAGAGAGAGATTGGGAGTGTGAGAGAGAGAGAGAGATTGGGAGTGTCAGAGAGAGAGATTGGGAGTCTGAGAGAGAGAGAGATTGGGAGTGTCAGAGAGAGAGATAGGTTGTGTGAGAGAGAGAGAGATTGGGATTGAGAGAGAGAGAGAGAGATTGGGGGTGTGAGAGAGACAGATTGGGAGTGTGAGAGAGAGAGATTGGGAGTGTGAGAGAGAGAGACTGGGAGTGTGAGAGAGAGATTGGGAGTGTGAGAGAGAGAGGGATTGGGAGTTTGAGGGAGAGAGACAGGGAGTGAGAGAGAGAGATTGGGAGTGTGAGAGAGAGAGAGATTGGGAGTGTGAGAGAGTGAGAGATTGGGAGTGTGAGAGAGAGAGATTGGGAGTGTGACAGAGAGATTGGGAGTGTGAGAGAGAGAGATTGGGAGTGTGAGAGAGAGAGAGAGATTGGGAGAGTGTGAGAGAGAGAGAGAATGGGAGTGTGAGAGATTGGGAGTGTGAGAGACAGAGAGACTGGGAGTGTGTGAGAGATAGAGACTGGGAGTGTGAAAGAGAGAGACACTGGGAGTGTGAGAGAGAGAGACTGGGACTGTGAGAGAGAGAGAGATTGGGAGTGTGAGAGAGAGAGAGATTGGGAGTGTGAGAGAGAGAGAGATTGGGAGTGCGGGAGAGAGAGAGATTGGGAGTGTGAGAAAAAGAGATTGGGAGTGAGAGAGAGAGAGAGATTGGGAGTGTGAGAGAGAGATTGGGAGTGTGAGAGAGAGACTGGGAGTGAGAGAGAGAGAAATTGGGAGTGTGAGAGAGAGAGATTGGGAGTGTGAGTGATTTAGAGATTGGGAGTGTGAGAGAGAGAGATTGGAAGTGTGAGAGGGAGATTGGGAGCGTGAGAGAGAGAGAGATTGGGAGTGTCAGAGAGAGAGATAGGTTGTGTGAGAGAGAGAGAGATTGGGATTGAGAGAGAGAGAGAGAGATTGGGGGTGTGAGAGAGACAGATTGGGAGTGTGAGAGAGAGAGATTGGGAGTGTGAGAGAGAGAGACTGGGAGTGTGAGAGAGAGATTGGGAGTGTGAGAGAGAGAGGGATTGGGAGTTTGAGGGAGAGAGACTGGGAGTGAGAGAGAGAGATTGGGAGTGTGAGAGAGAGAGAGATTGGGAGTGTGAGAGAGCGAGAGATTGGGAGTGTGAGAGAGAGAGATTGGGAGTGTGACAGAGAGATTGGGAGTGTGAGAGAGAGAGGGATTGGGAGTTTGAGGGAGAGAGACTGGGAGTGAGAGAGAGAGATAGGGAGTGTGAGAGAGAGAGAGATTGGGAGTGTGAGAGAGTGAGAGATTGGGAGTGTGAGAGAGAGAGATTGGGAGTGTGACAGAGAGATTGGGAGTGTGAGAGATAGAGATTGGGAGTGTGAGAGAGAGAAAGAGATTGGGAGTGTCAGAGAGAGAGATTTTGAGTGTGACAGAGAGATTGGTAGTGTGGGAGAGAGAGAGATTGGGAGTGAGAGAGAGAGAGACTGGGAGTGAGAGAGAGAGAGGTTGGGCGTGTGAGAGAGAGAGATTGGGAGTGTGAGACAGAGAGACTGGGAGTGTGAGAGAGAGAGAGACTGGGACTGAGAGCGAGAGAGATTGGGAGTGTGAGAGAGAGAGAGAGATTGGGAGTGTGTGAGAGAGAGAGAGAATGGGAGTGTGAGAGATTGGGAGTGTGAGAGACAGAGAGACTGGGAGTGTGTGAGAGCGAGAGACTGGGAGTGTGAAAGAGAGAGACACTGGGAGTGTGAGAGAGAGAGACTGGGACTGTGAGAGAGAGAGAGATTGGGAGTGTGAGAGAGAGAGAGATTGGGAGTGTGAGAGAGAGAGAGATTGGGAGTGTGAGAGAGAGAGAGATTGGGAGTGTGAGAAAAAGAGATTGGGAGAGAGAGAGAGAGAGAGATTGGGAGTGTGAGAGAGAGATTGGGAGTGTGAGAGAGAGACTGGAGTGAGAGAGAGAGAAATTGGGAGTGTGAGAGAGAGAGATTGGGAGTGTGAGTGATTTAGAGATTGGGAGTGTGAGAGAGAGAGATTGGAAGTGTGAGAGGGAGATTGGGAGCGTGAGAGAGAGAGAGATTGGGAGTGTCAGAGAGAGAGATAGGTTGTGTGAGAGAGAGAGAGATTGGGATTGAGAGAGAGAGAGAGAGATTGGGGGTGTGAGAGAGACAGATTGGGAGTGTGAGAGAGAGAGATTGGGAGTGTGAGAGAGAGAGTCTGGGAGTGTGAGAGAGAGATTGGGAGTGTGAGAGAGAGAGGGATTGGGAGTTTGAGGGAGAGAGACTGGGAGTGAGAGAGAGAGATTGGGAGTGTGAGAGAGAGAGAGATTGGGAGTGTGAGAGAGCGAGAGATTGGGAGTGTGAGAGAGAGAGATTGGGAGTGTGACAGAGAGATTGGGAGTGTGAGAGAGAGAGAGACTGGAGTGTGAGAGAGAGAGAGAGATTGGGGGTGTGAGAGAGACAGATTGGGAGTGTGAGAGAGAGAGATTGGGAGTGTGAGAGAGAGAGACTGGAAGTGTGAGAGAGAGATTGGGAGTGTGAGAGAGAGAGGGATTGGGAGTGTGAGGGAGAGAGACTGGGAGTGAGAGAGAGAGATTGGGAGTGTGAGAGAGAGAGAGATTGGGAGTGTCAGAGAGAGAGATTGGGAGTGTGAGAGAGAGAGAGATTGGGAGTGTCAGAGAGAGAGATAGGGTGTGTGAGAGAGAGAGAGATTGGGAGTGAGAGAGAGAGAGAGAGATTGGGGGTGTGAGAGAGACAGATTGGGAGTGTGAGAGAGAGATTGGGAGTGTGAGAGAGAGAGACTGGGAGTGTGAGAGAGAGATTGGGAGTGTGAGAGAGAGAGGGATTGGGAGTGTGAGGGAGAGAGACTGGGAGTGAGAGAGAGAGATTGGGAGTGTGAGAGAGAGAGAGATTGGGTGTGTGAGAGAGAGAGAGATTGGGAGTGTGAGAGAGAGAGATTGGGAGTGTGAGAGAGTTTGAGATTGGGAGTCTGAGAGATAGAGAGATTGGAAGTGTGAGAGAGAGAGATTGGGAGTGTGAGAGAGAGAGACTGGGAGTGAGAGCAGAGAGATTGAGAGTGTCAGAGAGAGAGATTGGGGGTGTGAGAGAGTTAGAGATTGGGAGTGTGAGAGATAGAGAGATTGGAAGTGTGAGAGAGAGAGATTGGGAGTGTGAGAGAGAGAGAATGGGAGTGTGAGAGAGAGATTGGGAGTGTCAGAGAGAGTGATTGGGTGTGTGAGAGAGAGAGAGATTGGGAGTATCAGATAGAGAGATTGTGAGTGTGAGAGAGAGTGAGATTGGGGGTGTGAGAGAGAGAGATTGGGAGTGTGAGAGAGAGAATGAGTGGGAGTGTGAGAGAGAGATAGATTGGGAGTGAGAGAGAGAGAGAGTGGGAGTGAGAGAGAGAGATTGGGAGTGTGAGAGAGAGAGACTGGGAGTGAGAGAGATAGAGATTGGGAGTGTGAGAGAGAGAGAGATTGGGAGTGTGAGAGAGAGAGATTGGGAGTGTGAGAGAGAGAGATTGGGAGTGTGAGAGAGAGAGAGAGATTGGGAGTGTCAGAGAGAGAGATTTTGAGTGTGACAGAGAGATTGGGAGTGTGAGAGAGAGAGAGAGATTGGGAGTGTGAGAGAGAGAGATTGGGAGTGTGAGAGAGAGAATGAGTGGGAGTGTGAGAGAGAGAGAGAGATTGGGAGTGTGTGAGAGAGAGAGAGAATGGGAGTGTGAGAGATTGGGAGTGTGAGAGAGAGAGAGACTGGGAGTGTGTGAGAGAGAGAGACTGGGAGTGTGAAAGAGAGAGACACTGGGAGTGTGAGAGAGAGAGACTGGGACTGTGAGAGAGAGAGAGATTGGGAGTGTGAGAGAGAGAGAGATTGGGAGTGTGAGAGAGAGAGAGATTGGGAGTGTGAGAGAGAGAGAGATTGGGAGTGTGAGAAAAAGAGATTGGGAGTGAGAGAGAGAGAGAGATTGGGAGTGTGAGAGAGAGATTGGGAGTGTGAGAGAGAGAGACTGGGAGTGAGAGAGAGAGAGATTGGGAGTGTGAGAGAGAGAGATTGGGAGTGTGAGTGATTTAGAGATTGGGAGTGTGAGAGAGAGAGATTGGAAGTGTGAGAGAGAGATTGGGAGCGTGAGAGAGAGAGATTGGGAGTGTGAGAGAGAGAGAGAGATTGGGAGTGTCAGAGAGAGAGATTGGGAGTCTGAGAGAGAGAGAGATTGGGAGTGTCAGAGAGAGAGATAGGTTGTGTGAGAGAGAGAGAGATTGGGATTGAGAGAGAGAGAGAGAGATTGGGGGTGTGAGAGAGACAGATTGGGAGTGTGAGAGAGAGAGATTGGGAGTGTGAGAGAGAGAGACTGGGAGTGTGAGAGAGAGATTGGGAGTGTGAGAGAGAGAGGGATTGGGAGTGTGAGGGAGAGAGACTGGGAGTGAGAGAGAGAGATTGGGAGTTTGAGAGAGAGAGAGATTGGGAGTGTGAGAGAGAGAGATTGGGAGTGTGAGAGAGGGAGATTGGGAGTGTGACAGAGAGATTGGGAGTGTGAGAGAGAGAGAGACTGGGAGTGTGAGAGAGAGAGAGAGATTGGGGGTGTGAGAGAGACAGATTGGGAGTGTGAGAGAGAGAGATTGGGAGTGTGAGAGAGAGAGACTGGGAGAGTGAGAGAGAGATTGGGAGTGTGAGAGAGAGAGGGATTGGGAGTGTGAGGGAGAGAGACTGGGAGTGAGAGAGAGAGATTGGGAGTGTGAGAGAGAGAGAGATTGGGAGTGTCAGAGAGAGAGATTGGGAATGTGAGAGAGAGAGAGATTGGGAGTGTCAGAGAGAGAGATAGGGTGTGTGAGAGAGAGAGAGATTGGGAGTGAGAGAGAGAGAGAGAGATTGGGGGTGTGAGAGTGACAGATTGGGAGTGTGAGAGAGAGAGATTGGGAGTGTGAGAGAGAGAGACTGGGAGTGTGAGAGAGAGATTGGGAGTGTGAGAGAGAGAGGGATTGGGAGTGTGAGGGAGAGAGACTGGGAGTGAGAGGGAGAGATTGGGAGTGTGAGAGAGAGAGAGATTGGGTGTGTGAGAGAGAGAGAGATTGGGAGTGTGAGAGAGAGAGATTGGGAGTGTGACAGAGAGATTGGGAGTGTGAGAGAGAGAGAGACTGGGAGTGTGAGAGAGAGAGAGACTGGGAGTGAGAGCAAGAGAGATTGGGAGTGTGAAAGAGAGAGAGAGATTGGGAGTGTGTGAGAGAGAGAGAGATTGGGAATGTGAGAGAGATACATTGGGAGTGTGAGAGAGAGAGAGATTGGGAGTGAGAGAGAGAGACTGGGAGTGAGAGAGAGAGAGATTGGGGGTGTGAGAGAGAGAGACTGGGAGTGAGAGAGAGAGATTGGGAGTGTGAGAGAGAGAGAGATTGGGTGTGTGAGAGAGAGAGAGATTGGGAGTGTGAGAGAGAGAGATTGGGAGTGTGAGAGAGTTTGAGATTGGGAGTCTGAGAGATAGAGAGATTGGAAGTGTGAGAGAGAGAGATTGGGAGTGTGAGAGAGAGAGACTGGGAGTGAGAGCAGAGAGATTGAGAGTGTCAGAGATAGAGATTGGGGGTGTGAGAGAGTTAGAGATTGGGAGTGTGAGAGATAGAGAGATTGGAAGTGTGAGAGAGAGAGATTGGGAGTGTGAGAGAGAGAGAATGGGAGTGTGAGAGAGAGATTGGGAGTGTCAGAGAGAGTGATTGGGAGTGTGAGAGAGAGAGAGATTGGGAGTATCAGATAGAGAGATTGTGAGTGTGAGAGAGAGTGAGATTGGGGGTGTGAGAGAGAGAGATTGGGAGTGTGAGAGAGAGAATGAGTGGGAGTGTGAGAGAGAGATAGATTGGGAGTGAGAGAGAGAGAGAGTGGGAGTGAGAGAGAGAGATTGAGAGTGTGAGAGAGAGAGACTGGGAGTGAGAGAGATAGAGATTGGGAGTGTGAGAGAGAGAGATTGGGAGTGTGAGAGAGAGAGATTGGGAGTGTGAGAGAGAGAGATTGGGAGTGTGAGAGAGAGAGAGAGATTGGGAGTGTCAGAGAGAGAGATTATGAGTGTGACAGAGAGATTGGTAGAGTGAGAGAGAGAGAGATTGGGAGTGAGAGAGAGAGAGACTGGGAGTGAGAGAGAGAGAGGTTGGGCGTGTGAGAGAGAGAGAAACCTACCTGGAACATTGGAACAAAATAACCGAAAGCCAAAGCAGATTAGAATGTTACCGGGCCCTAAAAAGAGAATATAAACTGGCAGACTACCTCACGACCATCAGAGACACAAAACAGAGACAGACCCTCACCAGGTACAGACTAAGCGACCACCAACTGGAAATTGAAAAAGGCAGATACAAGAAATCCTGGCAGCCTAGAGAGAATAGAATATGCGATCAATGTCTGGCTGGCGAGGTTGAAACAGAAATGCATTTCCTCCTAAAATGCGAAAAATTCAACACATCAAGAAACATATTATTCAACAAGCTAAGCCAAACAACACCAGATTTCAAGGAATTGGATGATCTGTCAAAATTGAGATTAGTCCTAGGAGAAGGAGACAGACCATACCTTGGGGCTAAATATGTAACAACATGTCACAACCTGAGGACTGTTTAAAAGTAAGACTGTTTAAAATTAATATTGAACGTACCAAATGAAGTAGAAAGACTGTTTAAAATTAATATTGTTTAAAAGTAATATTGTATATACCCAACAAATGTCAAATCGATTGACACCTACAGAATGTTGGAAAACTGTACCTTTTTGCTATGTAAGCTTTGGCAATATGGTTCTCTGTAAACTTTCATGCCAATAAAGCATTTGAACTGAACTGAACTGAACTGAGAGTGGGAGTGTGAGAGAGAGAGAGATTGGGAGTGAGAGAGAGAGAGACTGGGAGTGAGAGAGAGAAAGATTGGGGGTGTGAGAGAGAGAGATTGGAAGTGTGAGAGAGAGAGACTGGGAGTGTGAGAGAGAGAGACTGGGAGTGAGAGCGAGAGAGATTGGGAGTGTGAGAGAGAGAGAGAGATTGGGAGTGTGAGAGAGAGAGAGAATGTGAGTGTGAGAGAGAGAGATTGGGAGTATGAGAGAGAGATTGAGAGTGTGAGAGAGACAGAGATTGGGAGTGTCAGAGAGAGAGATTGGGTGTGTGAGAGAGAGATTGGGAGCGTGAGAGAGAGAGAGATTGGGTGTCTGAGAGAGAGAGAGATTGGGAGTGTGAGAGAGAGAGATTGGGAGTTCGACAGAGAGATTGGGAGTGTGAGAGAGGGAGAGATTGGGAGTGTGAGAGAGAGAGACTGGGAGTGAGAGCAGAGAGATTGAGAGTGTCAGAGAGAGAGATTGGCGGTGTGAGAGAGTTAGAGATTGGGAGTGTGAGAGATAGAGAGATTGGAAGTGTGAGAGAGAGAGATTGGGAGTGTGAGAGAGAGAGAATGGGAGTGTGAGAGAGAGATTGGGAGTGTCAGAGAGAGTGATTGGGAGTGTGAGAGAGAGAGAGATTGGGAGTATCAGATAGAGCGATTGTGAGTGTGAGAGAGAGTGAGATTGGGGGTGTGAGAGAGAGAGATTGGGAGTGTGAGAGAGAGAATGAGTGGGAGTGTGAGAGAGAGATAGATTGGGAGTGAGAGAGAGAGAGAGTGGGAGTGAGAGAGAGAGATTGGGAGTGTGAGAGAGAGAGACTGGGAGTGAGAGAGATAGAGATTGTGAGTGTGAGAGAGAGAGAGATTGGGAGTGTGAGAGAGAGAGATTGGGAGTGTGAGAGAGAGAGATTGGGAGTGTGAGAGAGAGAGAGAGATTGGGAGTGTCAGAGAGAGAGATTATGAGTGTGACAGAGAGATTGGTAGAGTGAGAGAGAGAGAGATTGGGAGTGAGAGAGAGAGAGACTGGGAGTGAGAGAGAGAGAGGTTGGGCGTGTGAGAGAGAGAGAAACCTACCTGGAACATTGGAACAAAATAACCGAAAGCCAAAGCAGATTAGAATGTTACCGGGCCCTAAAAAGAGAATATAAACTGGCAGACTACCTCACGACCATCAGAGACACAAAACAGAGACAGACCCTCACCAGGTACAGACTAAGCGACCACCAACTGGAAATTGAAAAAGGCAGATACAAGAAATCCTGGCAGCCTAGAGAGAATAGAATATGCGATCAATGTCTGGCTGGCGAGGTTGAAACAGAAATGCATTTCCTCCTAAAATGCGAAAAATTCAACACATCAAGAAACATATTATTCAACAAGCTAAGCCAAACAACCCCAGATTTCAAGGAATTGGATGATCTGTCAAAATTGAGATTAGTCCTAGGAGAAGGAGACAGACCATACCTTGGGGCTAAATATGTAACAACATGTCACAACCTGAGGACTGTTGAAAAGTAAGACTGTTTAAAATTAATATTGAACGTACCAAATGAAGTAGAAAGACTGTTTAAAATTAATATTATTTAAAAGTAATATTGTATATACCCAACAAATGTCAAATCGATTGACACCTACAGAATGTTGGAAAACTGTACCTTTTTGCTATGTAAGCTTTGGCAATATGGTTCTCTGTAAACTTTCATGCCAATAAAGCATTTGAACTGAACTGAACTGAACTGAGATTGGGAGTGAGAGAGAGAGACTGGGAGTGAGAGAGAGAGAGACTGGGGGTGTGAGAGAGAGAGATTGGGAGTGTGAGACAGAGCGACTGGGAGTGTGAGTGAGAGAAAGACTGGACCGAGAGCGAGAGAGATTGGGAGTGTGAGAGAGAGAGAGAGATTGGGAGTGTGTGAGAGAGAGAGAATGGGAGTGTGAGAGATTGGGAGGGTGAGAGAGAGAGAGACTGGGAGTGTGTGAGAGGGAGAGACTGGAAGTGTGAAAGAGCGAGAGACTGGGAGTGTGAGAGAGACAGAGACTGGGACTGTGAGAGAGAGAGAGAGATTGGGAGTGTGAGAGAGAGAGAGATTGGGAGTGTGAGAGAGAGAAAAATTGGGAGTGTGAGAGAAAGAGATTGGCAGTGAGAGAGAGAGAGATTGGGAGTGTGAGAGAGAGATTGGGAGTGTGAGAGAGAGATTGGGAGTGTGAGAGAGAGACATTGGGAGTGTCCGAGAGAGAGATTGGGAGTGTGAGAGAGAGGGATTGGGAGTGTCAGAGAGAGAGATTGGGTGTGTGAGAGAGAGGTTGGGAGCGTGAGAGAGAAAGACATTGGGTGTGTGAGAGAGAGAGAGATTGGGAGTGTCAGAGAGAGAGATTGGGAATGTTACAGAGAGATTGGGAGTGTGAGAGAGAGAGAGATTGGGAGTGAGAGAGAGAGAGACTGGGAGTGAGAGAGAGAGAGATTGGGGGTGTGAGAGAGAGAGATTGGGAGTGTGAGAGAGAGAGACTGGGAGTGTGAGAGAGAGATTGGGAGTGTGTGAGAGAGAGAGATTGGGAGTGAGAGAGAGAGAGAGAGATTGGGGGTGTGAGAGAGAGAGATTGGGAGTGTGAGAGAGAGAGATTGGTTGTGTGTGAGAGAGAGAGTCTGGGAGTGTGAGAGAAAGATTGGAAGTGTGAGAGAGAGAGATTGGGAGTGTGAGGGAGAGACATTGGGAGTGTGAGAGAGAGAGAGACTGGGAGTGTGAGAGAGAGAGAATGGGGGAGTGAGAGAGAGAAATTGGAAGTGTGAGAGAGAGACATTGGGAGTGTGAGAGAGAGAGACACTGGGAGTGTGAGAAAGGGAATTGTGGTGTGAGAGAGAGAGAGATTGGGAGTGTGAGAGAGAGATTGGGTGTGTGAGAAAGAGAGAGATTGGGTGTGTGAGAGATTGGGAGTGTGAGAGAGAGACTGGGAATGTGAGAGAGAGAGATTGGGAGTGTGAGAGAGAGAGAGAATGTGTGTGCGAGAGAGAGAGAGATTGGGAGTGTGAGAGAGAGAGATTGGGAGTGTGAGAGAGAGAGGCATTGGGAGTGTCAGAGAGAGAGATTGGGAGTGTGAGAGAGAGAGATTGGGAGTGTCAGAGAGAGAGATTGGGTGTGTGAGAGAGAGGTTGGGAGCGTGAGAGAGAAAGACATTGGGTGTGTGAGAGAGAGAGAGATTGGGAGTGTGAGAGAGAGAGATTGGGAGTGTGACAGAGAGATTGGGAGTGTGAGAGAGAGAGAGATTGGGAGTGAGAGAGAGAGAGACTGGGAGTGAGAGAGAGAGAGATTGGGGGTGTGAGAGAGAGAGTCTGGGAGTGTGAGAGAGAGATTGGGAGTGTGTGAGAGAGAGAGATTGGGAGTGAGAGAGAGATAGTGAGATTGGGGGTGTGAGAGAGAGAGATTGGGAGTGTGAGAGAGAGAGATTGGGAGTGTGAGAGACAGAGTGATTGGGAGTGTGAGAGAGAGAGAGATTGGGAGTGTGAGAGAGAGAGACATTGGGAGTGTGAGAGAGAGAGAGAGATTGGGAGTGTGAGAGAGATAGAGATTGGGAGTGTGTGAGAGAGAGAGATTGGGAGTGAGAGAGAGAGAGACTGGGAGTGAGAGAGAGAGAGATTGGGGGTGTGAGAGAGAGAGATTGGGAGTGTGAGAGAGATAGAGATTGGGAGTGAGAGAGAGAGAGACTGGGAGTGAGAGAGAGAGAGATTGGGGGTGTGAGAGAGAGAGATTGGGAGTGTGAGAGAGAGAGACTGGGAGTGTGAGAGAGAGATTGGGAGTGTGTGAGAGAGAGAGATTGGGAGTGAGAGAGAGAGAGAGAGATTGGGGGTGTGAGAGAGAGAGATTGGGAGTGTGAGAGAGAGAGATTGGTTGTGTGAGAGAGAGAGAGTCTGGGAGTGTGAGAGAAAGATTGGAAGTGTGAGAGAGAGAGATTGGGAGTGTGAGGGAGAGACATTGGGAGTGTGAGAGAGAGAGAGACTGGGAGTGTGAGAGAGAGAGAATGGGGGAGTGAGAGAGAGAAATTGGAAGTGTGAGAGAGAGACATTGGGAGTGTGAGAGAGGGAGACACTGGGAGTGTGAGAAAGGGAATTGTGGTGTGAGAGAGAGAGAGATTGGGAGTGTGAGAGAGAGATTGGGTGTGTGAGAAAGAGAGAGATTGGCTGTGTGAGAGATTGGGAGTGTGAGAGAGAGACTGGGAATGTGAGAGAGAGAGATTGGGAGTGTGAGAGAGAGAGAGAATGTGTGTGCGAGAGAGAGAGAGATTGGGAGTGTGAGAGAGAGAGATTGGGAGTGTGAGAGAGAGAGGCATTGGGAGTGTCAGAGAGAGAGATTGGGAGTGTGAGAGAGAGAGATTGGGAGTGTCAGAGAGAGAGATTGGGTGTGTGAGAGAGAGGTTGGGAGCGTGAGAGAGAAAGACATTGGGTGTGTGAGAGAGAGAGAGATTGGGAGTGTGAGAGAGAGAGATTGGGAGTGTGACAGAGAGATTGGGAGTGTGAGAGAGAGAGAGATTGGGAGTGAGAGAGAGAGAGACTGGGAGCGAGAGAGAGAGAGATTGGGGGTGTGAGAGAGAGAGACTGGGAGATTGAGAGAGAGATTGGGAGTGTGTGAGAGAGAGAGATTGGGAGTGAGAGAGAGAGAGTGAGATTGGGGGTGTGAGAGAGAGAGATTGGGAGTGTGAGAGAGAGAGATTGGGAGTGTGAGAGACAGAGTGATTGGGAGTGTGAGAGAGAGAGAGATTGGGAGTGTGAGAGAAAGAGACTTTGGGAGTGTGAGAGAGAGAGAGAGATTGGGAGTGTGAGAGAGATAGAGATTGGGAGTGTGTGAGAGAGAGAGATTGGGAGTGTGAGAGAGAGAGATTGGGAGTGTGTGAGAGAGAGAGACTGGGAGTGTGTGAGAGAGAGAGACTGGGAGTGTGAGAGAGAGAGAGACTTGGAGTGTGAGAGAGAGAGAGACTGGGAGTGTGAGAGAGAGATTGATTGGGAGTGTGAGAAGTAGAGATTGGGAGTGTGAGAGAGAGAGAGATTGGGAGTGTGAGAGTGAGAGAGATTGGGAGTGAGAGAGATAGAGATTGGGAGTGTGAGAGAGAGAGAGATTGGGAGTGTGAGAGTGAGAGACATTGGGAGTGTGAGAGGGAGAGAGACTGGGAGTGTGAGAGAGAGAGAATGGCGGAGTGAGAGAGAGAAATTGGAAGTGTGAGAGAGAGACATTGGGAGTGTGAGAGAGAGAGACACTGGGAGTGTGAGAGAGAGAATTGTGGTGTGAGAGAGAGAGAGATTGGGAGTGTGAGAGAGAGATTGAGTGTGTGAGAGAGAGAGAGATTGGGTGTGTGAGAGATTGGGAGTGTCAGAGAGAGATTGGGAGTGTGAGAGAGAGAGATTGGGAGTGTGAGAGATAGAGAGAATGTGTGTGCGAGAGAGAGAGAGAGATTGGGAGTGTGAGAGAGAGAGACATTGGGAGTGTCAGAGAGAGAGATTGGGAGTGTGAGAGAGAGGGATTGGGAGTGTCAGAGAGAGAGATTGGGTGTGTGAGAGAGAGGTTGGGAGCGTGAGAGAGAAAGACATTGGGTGTGTGAGAGAGAGAGAGATTGGTAGTGTCAGAGAGAGAGATTGGGAGTGTGACAGAGAGATTGGGAGTGTGAGAGAGAGAGAGATTGGGAGTGAGAGAGAGAGAGACTGGGTGTGAGAGAGAGAGAGACTGGGAGTGTGAGAGAGAGATTGGGAGTGTGTGAGAGAGAGAGATTGGGAGTGAGAGAGAGAGAGTGAGATTGGGGGTGTGAGAGAGAGGGATTGGGAGTGTGAGAGAGAGAGATTGGTTGTGTGAGAGAGAGAGAGTCTGGGAGTGTGAGAGAAAGATTGGAAGTGTGAGAGAGAGAGATTGGGAGTGTGAGTGAGAGACATTGGGAGTGTGAGAGAGGGAGAGACATTGGGAGTTTGAGAGAGAGAGAGACTGGGAGTGTGAGAGAGAGAGAATGGGGGAGTGAGAGAGAGAAATTGGAAGTGTGAGAGAGAGACATTGGGAGTGTGAGAGAGAGAGACACTGGGAGTGTGAGAGAGAGAATTGTGGTGTGAGAGAGAGAGAGATTGGGAGTGTGAGAGAGAGATTGGGTGTGTGAGAGAGAGATATATTGGGTGTGTGAGAGATTGGGAGTGTGAGAGAGAGATTGGGAGTGTGAGAGAGAGAGATTGGGAGTGTGAGAGAGAGAGAGAATGTGTGTGCGAGAGAGAGAGAGATTGGGAGTGTGAGAGAGAGAGTTTGGGAGTGTGAGAGAGAGAGACATTGGGAGTGTCAGAGAGAGAGATTGGGAGTGTGAGAGAGAGAGATTGGGAGTGTCAGAGAGAGAGATTGGGTGTGTGAGAGAGAGGTTGGGAGCGTGAGAGAGAAAGACATTGGGTGTGTGAGAGAGAGAGAGATTGGGAGTGTGAGAGAGAGAGATTGGGAGTGTGACAGAGAGATTGGGAGTGTGAGAGAGAGAGATTGGGAGTGAGAGAGAGAGAGACTGGGAGTGAGAGAGAGAGAGATTGGGGGTGTGAGAGAGAGAGATTGGGAGTGTGAGAGAGAGAGACTGGGAGTGTGAGAGAGAGATTGGGAGTGTGTGAGAGAGAGAGATTGGGAGTGAGAGAGAGAGAGTGAGATTGGGGGTGTGAGAGAGAGAGATTGGTTGTGTGAGAGAGAGAGAGTCTGGGAGTGTGAGAGAAAGATTGGAAGTGTGAGAGAGAGAGATTGGGAGTGTGAGGGAGAGACATTGGGAGTGTGAGAGAGAGAGAGACTGGGAGTGTGAGAGAGAGAGAATTGTAGTGTGAGAGAGGGAGAGATTGGGAGTGTCAGAGAGAGATTGGGATTGTGACAGAGAGATTGGGAGTGTGTGTGAGAGAGAGATTGGGAGTGAGAGAGAGAGAGACTGCGGGTGAGAGAGAGAGAGATTGGGAGTGTGAGAGAAAGATAGAGAATGGGAGTGTGAGAGAGAGAGATTGGGAGTGTGAGAGAGAGACATTGGGAGTGTGAGAGGGAGAGAGACTGGGAGTGTGAGAGAGAGAGAGAATGGGAGTGTGAGAGAGAGAAATTGGGAGTGTGAGAGAGAGACATTGGGAGTGTGAGAGAGAGACACTGGGAGTGTGAGAGAGATAATTGTGGTGTGAGAGAGAGAGAGATTGGGAGTGTGAGAGAGAGATTGGGAGTGTGACAGAGAGATTGGGAGTGTGTGAGAGAGAGATTGGGAGTGAGAGAGAGAGAGTCTAGGGGTGAGAGAGAGAGAGGGTTGGGGGTGTGTGAGAGAGAGATTGGGAGTGTGAGAGAGAGAGACTGGGAGTGTGTGAGAGAGAGAGAGATTGGGAGTGTGAGAGAGAGAGAGAGAATGGGAGTGTGAGAGAGTGAGATTGGGAGTGTGAGAGAGAGACATTGGGAGTGTGAGAGAGAGAGACTGGGAGTGTGAGAGAGAGAGAGAATTGCAGTGTGAGAGAGAGAGAGATTGGGAGTGAGAGAGAGAGATTGGGAGTGGGCGAGTCAGCACCTTCAGGTGAGGAGAGGGAGGGGAACCAGTGAGGGTAGCACTGAACCCAGCCAGAGTCAGCAGCTTCGGTGGAGGAGAGCATGGGGAACCAGTGAGTGTAGAACTGAGCCCAACCAGAACCAGCAGCTTCCGGGCCGGAGAGGGAAAGGAACCAGTGAATGTAGAACTGAACAAAGCCAGAGTCAGCAAATTCAGGGGAGGGGATGGAGGGGAATATCAGCGTGACTGGAAAAATCATCGAGACACACACACCCACGTGAGAGTGTTCCATGTATTGATTGTGGAAAGAGCTTTAACCAGTCGCACAGCCAGAAAAAAACGTCGCACCATTCATAGTGGGGAGAAACCGTACATGTGTTCTGTGTGTGGACGAGGCTTCAACCGATTTTCCAACCTGGAGAGATGCAAGGACACCTACACCATAGAGAATCAGGGGAAATGTGGGGACTGTGGGCAGGGGTTCAATTACCAGTCCCAGCTTGAAACTCACATCGGGATGACGCCGTTCACCTGCTTCGCCTGTGGGAAAGAATTGAACAAGTCCTCCCATCGCTCACACTCCAGTATCCTCACAGGGGGCAGAAACCATTGAAATGTTCCCTCGGTGGAGAGGGATTTAGTCATGATGCCAATTGTGACACACCAGCGAGCTTACATGTGTCTGCAGGGGTTTGAATTTCGCTGATATTAATCATATCCAGGACTGTTTAGTATTCTGGACAAACTTCACGTAAATCAATTGGTAATGGGTCAGCTTCAACCTTGGCTTTGAATAGCCTGACCAGTCATTGATAAAGTTTTCATAACTTCCTTGTTTTTGTTCACTATGCCTCTATATATAAAGCCCAGGTTTCTGTATGCTTTTTAACAGCCTTATCAACTTGTCCTGCCTCCTTCAAAGATGTGTGTCCATACACCCTCAGGTGTCTCTGTTCCTGCAGTCCCTTTAAATTGTAGCATTTATATAATACTGGTTCTCCTAATTCTTTCGGTCAAGATGCATGACTTCACGCTGCACCATTTCACCAGTCTGTCTATGTCCTCCTGAAATCTGCTACGATCCTCCTCACAATTTACAATATTTCCTAGTGTTGTTTTAGCTACAACCTTTGAAACTATGGCTCCTACACCTAATTCCTGGTTAATAGTACATATCAAATGGAGAAGTGTCCCTAAAACCGACCCCTGGGGGACACCACCGTATACTTTCCGCTAGTCTGAAAAATAACCATTCATCACTACTCTCTGCTTTCTGTCTCTGAGCCAAGTCTGTGTCCATTCTGGCGCTGCCTGTTTAATCCCAAGTGCTTGTATATTGCAAACAATGCATTTTACTAAACACCTTTTGAAAGTCCATTTACACATCAACAGCAGTAACTTCATCAACTCTCTCCATTTAACAAATCCATGTATAACCCATGGTCTTCCAAATGATAATTAATGTTGTCGCGGATTTTGCTCACGAGAACTTTTCCTGCCACCGATATTAGGCTGACTGGCCTGCAGTTAATGGATACATCCAATCCCTTGTTTTGAACAGCAGTGTTACATTTGCACCCTCCCATCTTTTGGCACCACTCCTGTATCCAAGCAAGGTTGAACATTTTTGGCCAGGGCATCCGCTATTTCCACCCTCCCTCCCCTCATCAACTAGGATGCATCCCATCTGGACCGAATGACTTTCTACTTTGGTCACTGTCTAACTATTCATCTAATTTTATCCTGTACAATTGCTTCATCCTCCTCTGCGACATTGGCAGACTAATCCTCTTTTGTGAAGACAGATTCAAATCAATCACATATTGTCTTAATGAATTTACATTATAAGTCAATGAGTGGTTGAAAAAATATTTTAATCAATTATGCAATTCTCCGGCATTATTAATGAATTTGTCTTTGCACTAACAAATATACACACCTCCCTAGTGACTGCACCTTGATATGCTGGGAGGACTTGCGTGCAACCCTGACCCTGAAAGTTATGAATACAACAAAATAAATCAAGCATTTAAAGTCATGAAAGAAAATAGCACAGAATTAAGTTGAATTCAATACCAAAAGGCATCCCTGGAGATGAAGGAATAGCGAGCCATATATCCAAGATTACTGACAGCAATGTTAGGTGGCACAGTTAAATAGTGCAGATGGAATCAATACAAAACGCACGCCTGGAATGTAAAAAGGGCATTAAGGTGGCACTGAAAAATTTCGAGTTGAAAATGGCAACAGAAGGGAAGGTAATTAATTGTTGTTTTGTTGCATTAAGGGAAAAAGTGAAACGATGAATAAAGTGGGGCCAGTGGAAGTGTGATCTGATGAGGGCCTGATAACTGATGCTACAGACACATGATAACTGATGCTACATACACATGATGACTGATGCTACAGACACATGATAACTGATGCTGCATACACATGGTGACTGATGCTACATACACATGATGACTGATGCTACATTCACATGATGACTGATGCTACAGATACATGATAACTGATGCTACATACAAATAATGACTGATGCTGCATACACATGATAGCTGATTCTACACACACATGATAAAAGATACTATATACACATGATAACTGATGCTCCATACACATGATAACTGATGCTCCGTACACATGATAACTGATTCTACACACACATTGTTGTGTATTTTGAATGTGTATTAGAATTGTCCCACATGGGATACGTAGTCATGATTTGCAGTGCATTATGGCAAATGTACTGCATTGAGTGAAGACGCACATTGTAAATAAAATGGCCGTTAACTAAACTCTCCACCCCGGAGTCCTTTTTAATTGTTACATAGGTAAGGGTATAAAACCCCTTGAGACACAATAAAACTGGCGATGAGGACGACAGACTTGTGCATCACTTTGCACTGGAATCGGCGATGTTTAAAGTAAGAAGTTCCTGTCTTTTCTTAATGGCGCGCCCGCAGTTTAGTTGCAGATGCAATCACCTCGTAAAGGTGGCGGTTCATGTGTTACACAAATAAGAAGGGGGCGAGTAACGATAAAGTGAAACGAAGTGGAGGAAAACAGACTGTAAAAGTAAAATAAAAAAGTGGAGGAAAAGGACTGTAAAGAATTAAAAAAAAGAAAACAAAATGGCTATGCTAACCGGAGCGTTTGGACCATTTGATGAAATGGCGGAGAAATGGAGTGCTTATACAGAGCGTTTTGGATTTTTTGTGACTGCAAATGGCATTAAAGATGATGTGAAAGTGGCGACGTTCCTCAGTGTGATTGGAGCAAAAACATTTGGCTTGTTACGGAGTTTGATGCTCCCGGATAAGCCCGGCGCTAAGACATATGATCAGATTGTGGAAGTTTTGTAAACACATTTCGCACCAAAGCCGATGCTGATTGCCGAGAGGTTCAGGTTTCACAAACGAAACCAAGGGGAGGGTGAGTCCATAGCCGAATATGTTGCAGTGCTAAAGAAGCTAACTGAGCATTGTGAGTTTGGTGAAACTCTAAATGACACTGTCCGTGATAGGTTTGTGTGTGGATTAAGATGTGAAGCAACACAGAAGCGCTTGCTCACGATGGACAAACTGATGCTTAAATCAGCAGTGGAGCTCGCTGTGTCTATGGAGTTAGCAGCTAAAGATGCACAGCTGTTGGGGGCTGCAACAAGAGTGCACAGGCTAGCAGCTACAACGGATAAGCATGCAAGGGGCGCCAGAGAGTTTTACAGATGTGGAAGGTCAGGTCATCAGCCATCTGACTGCTGGTGTAAAGACCTGACCTGTCGGAAATGTGAAAAGAAAGGACACATTGAACGTGTGTGTAAAGGGCATAGCAAACAATCCTACATAGAGACACACAAAAACAAACAAGAAAACACATCCAACTGGCGTTCTAAAATGAAAAACCTACACATGGTGAAACAAGAACAGGAAGACAGTGACACAGGCTCTGATGGGGAGCTGAATCTCCATGTGTTAATGGTGAATGGAGGCTCATCAGGCTATGGAGTCACGCCACTACTAGAGGGAATACCAGTCAAAATGGAGCTGGATACGGGGGCCGCTTTCTCCTTGATTTCAGAGAAGTTATTCAAAGTAAACTGAACCACCTATCAATGACGCCGGCCAAGCTCATCTTAAAGACCTACACTGGGGAAACAGTCCCAATGCTGGGTAAGACGGAGGTCAAGGTGAAGCTTAATGGACAAACCGTGATGCTGCCAGTTTACATGCTCAAGGGTGACTATCCATCCCTGATGGGCAGGCCATGGTTGGAGAAAATTCATCTGGATCGTAAAAAAGTGAATGCGGTGTCAGTCGAAGAGGCGGGGCTAGCGGCAGTGTTGACAAAGCATGCGGCTGTCTTTGATGGAGAATTGGGGAGTATGAAGGGGATTCCGGTCAATCTCAAGGTGAAGCCTGACAGCCAGCCACGATTCCTGAAGGCCAGGAACGTTCCCTATGCCCTCAGACCAAAGGTGGAGGCTGACCTGGAGCGTCTGGTCAAGATAGGGGTCCTGGTGCCGGTTTCGCACAGTGAGTGGGCCACGCCTGTGATACCAGTGATGAAGAGTGATGGCACAGTTCGCTTATGTGGAGATTTCAAAGTAACAGTGAATCCTGTGCTCTCAGCTGAACAGCACCCCCTCCCCATCATTGAAGATCTTTTCGCGGGTCTAGCAGGTGGTCAGAAGTTTGGCAAGATTGATCTATGCCAAGCCTACTTGCAGAAGCATGTAGAAGAGGACTCACAGAAGTAACTCACCATCACCATCCACAAGGGTCTCTACAGGTAGTGCCACCTACCCTATGGTATAACGTCAGCACCAGCATTGTTTCAGCGGGCTATGGACCAGATCTTAAGCGGCATTCCAGGGGTACAATGTTATCTCAACGATGTCCTTGTCACAGGAAAGGACGACAACGAGCATCTGCAGACCCTGACGAAGACACTGGGAAGACTTGAAGAGTATGGCTTACGCGTTCGCAAGGACAAATGCGAATTTTTCAAGCCATCAGTGGAGTACCTAGGCCATGTCATCGACGCGGATGGCCTGCACACAGCACCGTCGAAAGTGAAAGCCATTGCCGACGCTCCTGCACCTACAAATGTCGGTCAGCTGCGGTCATTCTTAGGTCTCCTGAACTATTGCGGAAAGTTTATTCCACAGCTGGCATCACTGTTAAAGCCATTACATGAGTTGCTGTGTCAGGGCAAGGCCTGGGCGTGGTCGAAGGAGTGCAAAGCTGCATTCAAGCAAGCCAAAGCAGCTTTGACTGACCCCAGAGTGTAGATGCACTTAGACCCATCGTTGCAGATTGAGCTGGCCTGTGACACATCGCCTTATGGCGTCGGTGCGGTCGTGTCCCGCACCTTTCCCTCAGGTGAAGAGAAGCTGATTGCATTTGCGTCAAGGTCCCTGAGCAAGGTGGAGGTGAAATACCCGCAGATCGAAAAAGAGGCTTTGGGCATCATCTTTGGAATCAAAAAGTTCCATCACTACTTGTTCGGAAGGAAATTCACCTTGCTGATGGATCATCGTCCTCTGACATCGATCTTTGGTCCACACACAGGAATACTCACCCTGGCAGCGTGCAGGATGCAGAGCTGGGCGCTGATGTAAAGCGCTCACAATTACAACATCAAATACCAGAGTTCAGCAGCACATGGCAATGCGGACGGATTGTCAAGACTTCTGCTGCCTGTGCCCTCTGAAGGCTGTGAGCAGAAGATTTTCTACTTTGACATGGTAAGCAGTGCCTCTGTCATGGCCTGGCAGGTCAAGAAAGAGACCAGAGTGGACCCTACACTATCCAAGGTGCTGGATCGGGTGATGCGAGGAGACGGACCACGGGTGTCAGACGCACTACCTGAGCTCCTACCTTACCTGTCAAGAGGGAAGGACTTGTCTGTCACATCAGGATGCCTCCTTTGGGGCATGCAAGTGATCATACCACCAAAGCTGCAGAAACATGTCCTCAACGAGCTGCACTCAGGACATTGTGGTATTGTCCGGATGAAGGAGCTGGCACAAAGCTACTTCTGGTGGTCCGGTCTGGATCATGAAATTGAAGTTGAAGCGAAATCATGCCCATCATGTGAGACAACCAAGGATACACCAAGAGCAGCGCCACTGCATCCATGGGAATGGCCAGTGACACCATGGCAACGGATCCATCAGGACTTTGCGGGACCAGTGGTAGGAGTAATCTTCCTGGTCGTGGTGGACTCCCATTCCAAATGGCCGGAGGTTGCAGTAATGTCCACTACCACTACGGAGAAATCCATCGAGACTCTGAGAGAGATGTTCGGGCGATTTGGTCTGCTGGAGCAGATCGTAACCGACAATGGAACACAGTTTACATCCCAGGAGATGGAAGAGTTCCTCAAGAGCAATGGAATCCAGCACACGTTCTCCGCGCCTTATCATCCATCCATGAATGGATTGGCGGAGAGAGTTGTCAGAACACTGAAATGCGCATTGAAAGCGGCAAGGAGTGATGCTCCTCTAAAGCAGTGCCTGAATGCTTTCTTGCTGAAATACCGAAACACACCTCATGCTACGACTGGAGCATCTCCTGCTTACCTACTCATGGGAAGGCAGCTACGGACACGCCTTGACCTGCTGAGGCCAACGTCCACAGAAGCAGTGGTGCACGCCAATCAGCAGGATCAAGTCAGCAGACGAGCTCAGAGGTCCAAAGAATGACACTTTTTGGTGGGGGACAAAGTCCTCGCATGTAACTACACCACCCCAGAGCAGTGGGTCCCAGCTATGGCCATTCAAAAGATGGGCCCCGTTTCATACCGCGTCCGCACCGGAGACGATCAAACATGGAGATGGCATGTAGACCAGTTACTGCCAAGACAGTCACCACAGGTAACCCAAGAAACAGAGGATCAAGGACCTGCTGGGGGCTCCAGCAGGGATTGGTCGTTCGACCCTTAGACGGTGGCACCATCCACTCTTGTGCCATCGAGGTTGGACGCCACGCCTGCAGGATCATGGGAGAGCCAGCCAGAGCCTGCTCCTGAGACTAGGCGTTAACCCCAAAGAGAAAGGCAGCCTCCAGAGCGCCTTAGTTACAGTTAGTGCTAACCTGTGTGCATGGGGCAGAATAATCTCCAGGGTTTGCGGAATGTAGAGGCAGTCTGCCCTCTCTTCCAAGTTATAGTCATTTTCAGTTATTCTGTTTTGTGGACATTCTACTTTAAGGGGGAGGAAATATGTTGTGTATTTTGAATGTGTATTAGAATTGTCCCACATGGGATGCCGTAGTGGTGATTTGCAATGCACTATGGGAAATGTAGTGCATTGAGTGAAGAAGCACATTGTAAATAAAATGGCTGTTAACTAAACTCTCCACCCCGGAGTCCTTCTTAATTGTTATATAGGTAAGGGTATAAAACCCCTTGAGACACAATACACATGATAACAGATATTATAAGATGATAACCGATGCTCCATACACATGATAACTGATGCTACATACACATGATAACTGAAGATTATACACATGATGACTGATGCTTCAGACACATGAAAACTGATGCTACATACACATGATGACTGATGCTGTACACACATGACCACTGATGCTACATACACATGATGACTGATGCTACAGACACATGATAACTGATGCTACACACACATGATGATTGATGCTACAGACACATTATAACTGTTGCTGCATACACATAATGAGTGATTCTGCATACACATGATAACTGATTGTACATACACATGATAACTGATGCTACATACACATGATGACTGATGTTGCATACACATGAAAACTGATGCTACATACACATGATAACCGATTCTACACACACATGATAAGAAATACTATATACACATGATAGCTGATGCTCCATACACATGATAACTGATGCTACATACAAATGATAACTGATTCTATACACACATGATAACAGACACTATACGCACATGATAACTGATGTTCCGTACACATGATAACTGATGCTACATACACATGATAACTGATGCTCCATACACACGATAACTGATGCTACATACACATAATATCTGATGCTACATACACATGATAACTGATGCTATATACACATGATAACTGATGCTCCATACACATGATAACTGATGCTACATACACATGATAACTGATGCTCCATACACATGATAACTGATGATACATAAACATGCTAACTGATGCTACATACACATGATAACTGATGCTCCATACACATGATAACTGATGCTACATACACGTGATAACTGATGCTATGTACACATGATAACTGATGTAAATGCACAGGATATTTGATGCTACATACACATGATAACTGAGTTGACGCAGGCTGCAAAAGGGTGAATAAGTTTTTTGCCTTTGTTTCTAAAAAGGATTGCTATGATAATTTATTTCAACTGGAAATGGGAACTAGAAGGTTTTTTAGTGGTAAGTTGTGGCACTATTCACATTACCACCAGCATGGTTGACGAACAGCTGTACAATCTTAAGGTGAATAACAAAGACAGCTTACTTCCACCTCCGTAACAACGCCCATCACTGCCCTTGCCTCAGCTCATCTGCTGCTGAAACCCTCATTCATGCCTTTGTTACCTCTAGACTTGATTATTGCAACGCGCTCCTGGCTGGCCTCCCACTTTCCACCCTACATAATCTTGAGGTCATCCAAAACTCGGCTGTCTGTAACTCGCACCAAGTCTCATTCTCCCATCACCCCTGTGCTGGCTGACCTAAATTGGCTCCCGTTTAAGCAGGGCCTCAATTTCAAAATTCTCATCCCTTTTTACAAATCACTCCATGGCCTCGCCCCTTCCTATCTCTGTAATCTCTTTCAGCCCCACAAACCACCGAGATATCTGTGCTCCTCTAATTCTGCCCTCTTGAGGATCGCTGATTATAATTGCTCAACCTTTGTTCGTTGTGCCTTCTGTTGCCTAGGCCCTAAGCTCTGGAATTCCCTGTCAAAACCTGTCCACCTCGCTACCTCTATTTCCTCCTTTAAGACGCTCCTGAATACCTACCTCTTTGACCAAGCTTTTGGTCACCTGCCCTAATTTATCCTTATGTGGATCGGTGTCAATTTTTTTTTGTCTTAAAATACTCCTGTGCAGTGCCTTGGGACGTTTTACTACGTTAAAGGCGCTATATAAATACAAGTTGTTGTTTTTGTTGAATCAATCTCAGCTGCCGGGGAAGATTCATCCGAGGATCCTTGTGGAGATAGAAAAGAAAATTGCAGGAACTCCAGCCTAAATCTGGGAGAAATTATTGAATGCTGGAGAGGTGCTGGGGACCGGAGAAAGGCAGATGCTATATCTATATTTTTAAAGAAAAAAGGTAGCAAACGTAAGAGGAAACTACAGACCAGTGAGTTAGAGGTCCATTGTGGGTAAAGTCATGGAAACCCTGATTAAAGATAAGATCATGGAGCATCTGGATAGAAATGTTATCCTAAAATCTAACCAGAATCTCTTGCCAATCTAGTTCACTAGTTCCCTTCGAGAGTGTGACAAAGGAGCTGGACAGGGGTAAGGCAGTGGGTGAGGTGGACTTGGCTTCAATCAGGCCTTTTATACACATCCGCTGGAAAGGATGGGACTGGAAAGGAAGATCGTGAGAATCTTTGGGAATATTTTACAAGGGATGTGTAAATAGTACACCGATTGAACCCAGAGAGCAGTGATACAGGGATTGCCATCAGACTGGGAGAATATTACCAATGGGGTCCACAGAGATCTGGTCTGTACCTTTTTTTTCACTATCTTTATAAATGATTTGGAGCTAGGAGTCACATGAACAATGGCAACACTTTCAGATGAAATAAAGCTGGTGCAGGTGGCAGACTGCAAAGCTGAAGAGGATAAGCTACAGGAGGATTTAAATACCTGGGAATTGGGTAGTCAGGCGACAGATGTCATTCAATGTCGAGAAAGACAAACTGCGTCACATGGAGGCAAGGAATCCAGGAAGGGACAATCACTTAAATGAAAAAATATTAATCTCCTGGAAAATTAAAGAGATCTGGGGGTCTTATTGACGATAAATTGAAACTATTGCAACAATGCGTAAAGCAAATCAGACGTTGGGCTGTATTAAAATGTCAATATTGGACGGAGAAAGCTTGGCAATCCTGCCCCACTTTACAAATCATTGGTGCAATCGGGCTCACATTACCGTGTACAGCTCTGGACAACACGGGGTATTGCAGCTAGTGAACGGACATGGAAGAGAGTGACCAGAATTACTGGAGGATGAAGGGATTGGATTGTGAGGAGCGATTGTGTAAATTGAGCAAGTTCTCACTGGAAAAGAGAATGTCGAGAGGTGATCTGATTGCTGTTTTTAGGATTCTAAAGGGAGCAGATAACGTAGAGCATGACAAGTTATTTCACCTTGCCCAGACTGTAGAAGCAGAGGATACGGCCTCGCTTGAAGGGATTCAATTCAAACCCAATCTGCTGAACCAGTATTTCAGTGAGTGAGTGGTCAATCTGTGGGACAGGCTGCCTAGAGAGATGGTGGAAGCAGTTGGTTTTGATTCATTCAAATGCAAATTAAATAGACATCATTCCTAGAATAATACTTTGGGATACAGAATGTGAATAATTAGAGACATGACATGTGGAAAGTGCAGCGTGCTCGGGAGGTAGAGGTGATTTTGGACCTATGGGCCCAAAAATTCGGGTCGGAGTCTTCCCGCGGGTGCAAGCGTCCGACTTGCACTTACCTAGCACGCCGGCCGTTGTGCTGTGGGCCCGCATGGGATTCCAATCCTGGGCCTGCTCCAACTGCCGGCATGCAGTGCTTGCATATCCCAGGGGCACAGTTAGTTCGAAGCGTCCCCTGGGATCACGTGGGCCATGGAGAGCCAATGCTAGCAGGGAATCTGTATTCATAGATTTAACAAGAAGTCCTGTCAAATCTATGAATACCATTCGGCCCCAAAACATAACTAAAACTTCAAGGCCTAGAAATTCGGTGGGCTGTGCCAGCATTTAGCGGCCAAAGAGGGCACTTAGTAGGTTTAGCGCCACTGGCCAAGCCTCCCGCGAAATTTAGCGGGGCGCTAATGGTGGCGCTAGCCATTAGCGCTGTGCCACCACCGATGACATCATCGGTGTGCGCAGCGTCCCGCTACCACCCTGATCGCGAAATTTGGTAGCGTCCCCTGCTGTAACGCAGGTCGCAATTTGCGACCGGTTGAGTGGGGCCTACCTGCGGCGGTAGAGGTGCTGCGGTGCGGGCGGCCATTTTTTTTGCTGGCCACCTGCCAGCATCTCTTCGTGCAGCCGTCCTCAACCTCCTGAGCACCCACCCAGGCATTGTGCTGGCTGCCTTCCAAGAGCCCGGCACTTCTCCTCGGTGCCGGGATCATTTGCCAGCACTCGCGATCTTAGATTGCACTGCAGCAGGCACCTGCCCTTTAAGAAGGGGAGGAAGGCCTGCAGTACTGCAATGCTCCAGCCGCCGTGTGTGGTGCTTCGGCATGTTGTGCTGCGAACTTCAGTTGCAGCACCCCAAGACGGATGCGGGGCTCCTCGTGTAGCGCTGCGCTTCCGTTTGGGGCGCTCAAACTGATTTTCCGGTGGGCGCTCGTGACTCCTTCCGGGGTGATACTTCCGGCGCCCTGGTGAGACTGGGCGCCACAAAATTTCTAGGCCCAACTATTTTTAAAAAAATCACATTTTTAAAATGACTATAAATTACATAAAATAACTTATTTTAAACAATAATTTAAATTTTTGAAGAAATTAATTACAGTTTCTAATGGGGCTAAAAATAAACTTACCTTTCTTTAAAGTATTTAAAAGTAATAAACCTGTGGAAATTGTTTTTAAAGTTTACTTGATTCGCCACTTACGTTGTTAAAAGCAGGCCTTGTGACTGTTTTATAAAAGCGTAGCTCTTGGAGACTTACCCTCCCAGAGAAACCTGCAAAAAAGTATGGAACTTCCAAGTGTATGCGCTGCCTCTCCAGCACGTGCGTTCGACCTGTGAACCCCTTCCTGTTAGGGAATGGAAGTTCCGGTTTCCCGCACATGTTCAGTGCATGCACGAAACTGGCACTTTCGTTGGGCCTACACATGAGTACCCAGCATGTTCTCACCCATGGTGACCCGAAGTTCTTGCCCATGTTTCCTAAAGCTCTCCACATCTGGGGTTTTCACAGAAACATAAAATAGAATCATAGAATGGTTACAGCACAGAAGGAGTCCATGCAGCCCATGGAGCCCTTGCTGAGCTCTCTGAAAGAGCACTTCAGCTGGTCCCACTCCCCCGTCCTTCCCCCACAGCCCTTCAATTTTTTTCCCTTATCCAATTCCCTTTTGAAAGCCACGATTGAATCTGCCCCACCACCCTTTCAGGCAGCACATTTCAGATCCTAACCAGTCACTGCATAAATATGTTTTTTCTCATGTCGCCTTTGGTTCTTCTGCCAATCACCTTAAACCTGTGTCCTCTGGTTCTCGGCCCTTCTGTCAATCAGAACAGTTTATCTCTCTACTCTGTCTAGACCCCTCTTGATTTTGAAAACCTCTATCAAATCTCCTCTCAACCTTCTCTGTTCTAAGGAAAACAACCCAGCTTCTCGAGGCTATCCGGTAACCCAAGTCACTCATCCTTGGAACAATTCTTTTAATTTTTTCTGCACCCTCTCTAAGGCCTTCACATCCTTCCTAAAGTTCGTTCCCCAGTATTGGACACACTAGTCCAGTTGAGGCCCAACCAATGTTTCATAAAGTTTTATCATAACTTCCTTACTTTCGTACTCTGCGCCTCTATTTATGAAGCCCAAGATGCAGTACACTTTTTTAACCGCTTTCTTAACCTGCCCTGCCACCTTCAACGATTTATGCACATATACCCACTGATATCTCTGTTCATGCACACCCTTTATGATTCTACCTTTTAGCTTATATTGTCTCTCCTCCTTCTTCCTGCCAAAATGCATCACTTCGCACTTTTCTGCATTAAATGTCATCTGCCATGTGTCCGCCCATTCCACCAGCCTGTCTCTGTCCTCTTGAAGTCTATCCTCTCCTCACTGTTCACTATACTTCTAAGTATTATGTCATCTGCACATTATCAATTTTGCCCTTCACACCCAAGTCTATGCCATTAATATATATCAAGAAAAGCAGTGGTACTAGTACTGACCCCTGGGGAACACAACTGTGTACCTTCCTCCAGTCCAAAAAAGAAACGTTCACCACTACTCTCTGTTTCCTGTCACTTTGCCAATTTGGTATCCATGCTGCCACTATCCTCTTTATTCCATGGGATCCAACTTTGCTGGAAAGCCGATTATGTTGCACTTTATCAAACGCCTTTTGGAAGTCCATGTACACCACATCAACAGCATTGCCGTCATCAACCCTTTCTGTTACCTCACCAAAAAGCCCGGCTCATCTCTGGGTCTGTTGTAGACTAATTGATAGAGATTGACTGCTGTGAATTTTCAACAGCTCTTATCGGTGTATCATGGGACTACTAGGATGATAGAAATTGAACTAGACTGGAGTGCATAGTCAATAGTGAAGATGATCATCTCATTTAATTTGATCAATTTCCTATTTTTATGATTTTGGTGATTATTGTTTAGATTAATTTTATTTTGTTTAATGACACTGGGGGTGTCGTCATAACTGAAAACTGAAAAGAGTAAAAAGTGATCTCGATAGTCGTTTTCTTTATCCTCCAGCAATTCCTCTTTTCCTGTGTTTCTGGACACAGGAGTGTGGCTGTGGGGTGGTGCCCAGTGAGTGGGGAACAATGCGTGGGGTCAGCGCGTGCTCCCATTTCAGAGCGTATCCAACACTCAAGATCCAAACCATTCCCAGGAGGGATTTTGGGTCTCTTCATTAAAAAGTTAAGATTGATATGCAATGACAGATCAGAGGTCAGACTCCGCATGCATGTAGAGATACTCCAGGGCCCTCGGGGCTGGTGGGAATGTACCAGGTCTGAGTCAGCACCGACAAGAGAACTGGAAACTAACTGAGAACGGGTTACAACACTGAATTGTGCGCTGATGCAGTGTTCCTTATAAATTCTTAAATTCTCATTGGGTAAGGGTCTTAGAATGAGTGACTGTGTATCTGGGAGGGGAGGCCGTGCCTGACACAGAAAAGAAGAGCACAGCATGGAATATAAGGTAAAATCCATGCTATACTTTACTATTTTCATCATTTAAATAATTTAGCAATTAAATTCATTGCATATTTCACCCCATCCTTTATTGCCTCCCTCAATTTACTCTGGGTCCCTGCATAAATTAACGGGTTGACACAGGAACTCAAAAGTTCAAGCATATATCCACTTTCCTCCAGAATAACATTTGATTCCTTGAAACCAGAACCTCTGAAACATGTAACGCTCGCAATCTGGACAAAGAAGAAAGATAAAAGATACAAAAAATATAACATCATGAAACTGCCCGAGATACAGAAGAGTAAGACCGTGGGCTTTCTCTGGCTCGCCATCTCTGGGTAGTCTGATTCTCCCCATGGCTGTGAGCCGGGAGTCTCCTGTGAATTCTATTGGCCGCTCGAATGTGTCTGACGGTCAGAGCATTGAGCAGCAAAATCAGAATGAATGGGAGGCATGGTTTAAAATATGATGAAACCAGTCATATGCGACCCATGCAGGTGAGCTATAACATATTAATGGCCCAGAAATTCGGGTCGGAGGATTCCCACGGGTGCAAACCTTATACCTGCACTTACCTACCATGCCAGCCATTGTGCTGTGGGCAGACGTAGGATTCCGATCCTGGGCCTCCTCCAACTGGCGGTGCGCAGTACTTGCGTATCCCAGGGGCGCAGTTAATTCAAAGTGCCCCTGGGATCACATGGGCCATGGAGAGCCAGTGGTAGCAGTGAGTGCCCATTCATAAATTTGACAGGAAGAGCTGTCAAAACTATAAATACTATAAGCCCCAAACATAACTAAAATTTAAATTTTTTTTTTAATTCACATTTTTAAAATATAACTATATATTACATAAAATAACTATTTTAAACAATAATGGCCAGAAATTCGGGTCCCAACGCGTGAGTGCGCATGGGGTACTCATGCGTGGACCCAATGGAAGTGCTGGTTTCTTGCATGCACTGCGCATGCATGGGAAACCGGCACTTCCGTTCCTCTGAACAAATGGGTTCAGAGGTCGAACGCGTGCATGCGGGAGTCTGCGTGTGCACTTTGAACTTACGTTTTTTTACAGGTTTTCCGTGAAGGTATGTCTTTAGATTTTAGAAATGTAAAAACCAGGCGTAAGGCCTGCATTTTAAAAGGTAAGTGGTCAATTCATTAAAATTAAAACATTTTTTCCACAGGTTTATTATTTTTAAATACTTTAAAGCAAGGTAAGTTTATTTTAAGCCCCATTTTGTCATAAAAGTATTTTTTTCAAATATTAAATTATTGTTTAAAATAGTTATTTAATGTAATTTATAGTTTATTTAAAAAGTGTGATATTTTTAAAATTTATTTCAAGGTTAACTGTTATTTTGGGGCCCGTATATTCATAATTTTAGACAGGTCTTCCCGTCAATCTTATGAATGGGCTTTTCCCTCCTCTGATTGGCAGCCCATGGCTCACGTGATCCCAGGGGACGTATCGCACTAACTACGCCCCTGGGACATGCAAACACAGCGCGCCAGCAGCTGGTTCAGGCCCCGGAGCGGAATTCCATGGGAGCCCAGAGCCCACAGCGCGCAATGTAAGTGAGGTCGGTGGCTTGCACCCGCGGGAAGCCCCCGAGTCAAAATTCTGGGCCAATTTAAATTTTTGAAAAAAATAATTACATTTTTCTAACGGGGCTAAAAATAAACTTATCTTTCATTAAAGTATTTAAAAATAATAAACCTGCGGAAAAATGTTTTAATTTCAATTAATCCACCACTTACCTTATTAAAAGCAGGCCTTGTGCCTGCTTCTTAAATGTGTAACTGCTGGAGACTTACCCTCCCGGAGAAACGTGCAAAAAAAAGTAAGTTCCAGGCGCAGGCACTGCCTCCCCGGCACATGCGTTTGACCTCTGAACCCCTTCCTTTGGAAGTTCCGGTTTCCCACGCATGCGCAGTGCATGCACAAAACCAGCACTTTCGTTGGGCCTACGGGTGAGTACCCAGCGCCTACTCACCTGTGGAGACCCGAATTTCTGGACCATTACTTAAAGCTGCAGAGCCAAGATGCATCGTTAATGATAAAAAAAGGCTCATACATAAAGTACCAAGGGATGTTTCTAGCACAGCTCATTATACAGGCCGTTCCTAGAACCCCTGCCGCCGTTATCTCGGTGAAATATTTTGTTTTCAGCTTCTAGCAATTAATAGCTACAAGTTGATCAATGGTAAAAGCAACCGTTACCCAGACAGAACTTCCTATGAGTCCATAAATTAGCGCAAGCTTGAGACTACAGACCGGAGTGATGGACAGGAAACAGAATGGGAAATAAATACCTACAATCCGGTTCCATCGCATAGCCGTGATAATGACCAGGAGATCCGTCCCCGCCATGGATACGAGGTAGTAAGTGATACATCTGGAGAGACCGCACCTTCCTCGGGACAGGATCACAATCACTGCCAAATTAGCTCTAAAAGAGACAGACAGATAGTCAGTGAATAACCGATTGAGATAGAGAAAGAGAGAGAGAGCAGACAATGTTGGAAACACTCACAGCTCAGGCTGCGTCTGTGAAGAGAGAACAGAGTTAGTGTTTCTGGTTAGTGACCTTCTGTTCCACCAGAGAAAGGCCCCTCCCATAATGCAGCGCCCCTCAGCACTGCACTGCGCTGTCAGGATAAACTATGGGCTTAGTCATAAACTGGACCGTCAACTTACAATGTTGCGACTCAGATCCGAGAGATGCCATCAGTTATGCGCCCTCAATCAATGTGGAGTAAAGAACGGGGACGAGAACAGTACGAGACACAAGAATACAAGAAATAGGAGCAGGAGTAGGCCAATCGGCCCCTCGAGCCTGCTCCACAATTCAATAAGATCATGGCTGATCTGATCCTAACCTCAAATCTTCTATCACTCTCCATCCCACCCGAACCCATGTGATCTCCCGGGAGAGGCGAAAAACCAGCTAAAAAACCCAATGGCAAATTTGGGAGAAAAAATCTGGGAAATTCCTCACCAACCCATCTAGGCGATCGAAACTCTTCCAGGAGATCACTCTGTCCCTATATTTTCTACAGTGCTTACCTTCTGTAAAGGCGATCTCCACCCCAGCCACGAACAGGAATAAAACCATCTCCTGAAAACTAACACAGAATTAGAACACAAGAAGTAGGAGCAGAACGAGGCTACAAGGCCCCTGGGCCCGTTCCACTACCCACAGGGCCATGACCATTCCGAACCTAGACTCATGTCCAATTTCCTGCCCGCTCCCCGTAACCCTTAATTCCCTTTACTTCTAGGAAACGATCTATTTCTGTTTTAAATTTAATTAATGATGTAGCTTCCACAGCTTTCTGGGGCAGCAAATTCCACAAAGCTACCACACTCTGAATGAAGAAGTTTCTCCTCATCTCACTTTTGAAAGAGCAGCCCCTTATTTTAAGCTTTTGCCCAAGAGTTCTAGTTTCACCCATCATTGGGAACATCCTCACCGCTTCCAGCCGATCAAGCCCCTTCTCAATCTTATATGTTTCAATAAGATCGCCTCTCATTCTTCTGAACTCCAATGAGTAGAGTCACAATCTATTCAACCACTCCTCATATGACCACCCCCTCATCCCCGGGATTAACTTAGTGAACCTTCTTTCTACTGACTCGAGAGCAAGTATGTCTTTTCTTAAGTATGGACACCAAAACTGTATGCAGTGTTCCAGGTGCGGGCTCAACAATACCTTGTACAACTGAAGCAATACCTCCCTGTTTTTATATTCTATCCCCCTAGCAATAAAAGCCAACATTCCATTGGCCTTCTTGATCACTTGTGTCTACTAACTTGATCACTTGTGCATACTAACTATTTGAGTTTCGTGCACCAGGACACCCAGATCCCTTTGTACTACAGTACTTTCCAGTTTCTTGCCATTCAGATAATAACTTGCTCTATGATTTTTCCTACCAAAGTGCAGAACCTCACACTTTCCAGTATTGTATTCCATCTGCCAAAACTCTGCCCACTTACTTAGCCTGTCTATGTCACTTTGCAGGTTTTTTATGTCCTCCTCACTCACTACGTTCCCTCCCATCTTTGTATCATCTGCAAACTTTGATATGTTACACTCGGCCCCTTCCTCCAAATCGTTAATATAGATTGTAAAGATTTGGGGACCCAGCACTGACCCCTGCGGAACACCACTAGTCACTGATTGCCAGTCTGAGAATGAACCATTTATCCCAACTCTCTGCTTTCTGTTAGAAAGCCAATGCTCCACCCACGCCAGAATATTACCCCCAATCCCGTGATTTTTTATCTTGAGCAATAATCTTTTGTGTGGCACCTTGTCAAATGCCTTTTGGAAGTCTAAATACACTACGTCCACTGGTTCTCCTTTATCTACCCTGTATTTTACTTCCTCAAAGAACTCAAGCAAATTTGTCAGACATGACTTCCCCTTCATGAAACCATGCTGAGTTTGTCCTATTAAATTATGTTTCTCCAAATGTCCCGTTACTGTCTCCTTAATAATGGACTCTAACATTTTACCAACCACAGATGTTAGGCTAACAGGTCTATAGTTTCCAGCCTTCTGCCTACTGCCCTTTTTAAATAAGGGTGTTACATTAGCAGTTTTCCAATCTGCTGGGACCTTTGCTGAGTCCAGGGAGTTTTGAAAATTATTGCCAATGCACCCACAATCCCTACCGTCACTTCCCTCAAGACCCTAGGATGTAAGCCATCAGGTCCAGGGGATTTATCCGGCTTAAGTCCCATTATTTTACCAAGTACCACTTCCTTAGTGATTTTAACCGTATTTAGCTCCTCTCCCCCTAGAGCCCCCTGTTTGTCCAGTGTTGGGATATTCTTAGTGTCCTCTACCGTAATGACTGATACAAAAAAAAATTGTTCAGCGTTATTGCCATCTCCATATTTCCCACCATTAATTTTCCAGTCTCATCCTCTAAGGGACCAACATTTACTTTAGCCAAACTTTTTCTTTTTATATAACTATAGAAACTATTGCTAACCTTTTTTATATTTTTTGCTAATTTACTTTCATAATCTATCTTCCCTTTCTTAATCAATCTTTTAGTTATTTTTTGCTGTCTTTTAAAGACTTCCCAATCTTCTATCCTCCCACTAGATTTTGCTACCTTATATACCCTTGTTTTAGTCGGATACTATCCTTAATTACTTTAATTAGCCACGGATGGCTATATTTTATTTTACACCCTTTTTTCCTCAGTGGAATATATATATTTTTTGGAAGTTGTAAAATAACTCCTTAAATGTGCACCAAAAATCATGTACCGCCTTACCCTTTAATCTATTTTCCCAGTCCACTCTAATCAATTCCGCTCTCATACCTTCATAGTCTCCTTTATTCAAGCTCAGCACGCTTGCTGGAGATCAAACCTTCTCACCCTCTACTTAAATATTGAATTCAACCATGATATGGTCACTCATTCCAAGGGGATCCTTTACTAGGACATATTTAATTTGTCCTGTCTCATTACACAGGACCAAATCTAAGGATGCTTACCCCTGGTCGGTTCATTTACATACTGCTCAAGAAACCCATCCCTAATACACTCAATGAACTCATCCTCAAGGCTGCTCTGCCCAATTTGATTTGTCCAGTTAATATGATAGTTAAAATCCCCCATAATTATAGCTGTTCCCTTATTACAAGCCTCAACTATTTCCTGATTAATACTCCGTCCAACAGAGTTGCAACTGCTCGGAGGCCTATAGACTACGCACACTAGTTTTTTTTCCCCCTTATTATTCCTTATCTCTACCCAAACTGTTTCACTATCCTGCTCCTTTGACCCAATATAATTTCTCTGTATTATATTGATTCCTTCCTTTATTAATATAGCCACCCCACCTCCCCTCCCTTCCTGCCTGTCCTTCCTGATTGTTAAATAACCTGGTATGTTTAATTCCCAGTCATGGTCACACTGCAGCCATGTTTCTGTAATGGCCACAAGATCATACCCATATGTAATTATTTGTGCCGTTAACTCATTCATTTTGTTATGAATGCTACGTGCATTCTGATAAAGAACTTTCAAATATGTTTTGTGACACTTAGTTCCTGTTTTTTCCCCTTTTACTACTTTACCTTTTACTCCATACCTTCTGTCCCTTCCTGACACGTTCTGTTTTTTAATTTCCCCACTGCTACCTAAGTCTATGATCTTCTCCGTTGTCATTTCTGTTATTTGCTCTCTAGAAACCTACCCCCCACTAATTAGTTTAAAGCCCTCTCTACAGCCCTAGTTATATTATTCGCCAGGACTCTAGTCCCAGCACTGGCCAAGTGGAGTCCATCCCAACAGAACAGCTCCCTCCTGTCCCAGTACTGGTGCCAGTGTCCCAAAAGCAAAACCCATTTCTCCCACACCAGACTTTGAGCCACGCATTTAACTCTTTAATTTTATTTATCCTAGCCAAATCTGCTCGTGGCTCAGGTAATAACCCACAGATTATTACACTTGAGGTTCTGTTTTTTTAATTTGACCCCTAGCTGCTCATACTCCTTTAAAAGAACCATCTTCCTTGTCCTATCTATGTCGTTTGTACCAACATGGACCACGACAACTGTATCCTCCCCCTCCCACTCCAAGTTTCTTTCCAGCCCAGAAGAGATGTCCTTAAACCTGGCACCGGGCAGGCAACACAGCCTTCGGGACTCCCGCTCTTGACTGCAGAGAACCCTATCTATCTCCTTAATGATACTATCCCCTACCACTACAGCATTTCTTTTTCTCCCTCCACTTGAATGGACCCCTGCACCACGGTGCTGTGGCCAGGTTGCTCATTCACCCTGCAGTCCCCGATCCTGCCATCACAGGGAGTAAGAACCTCAATCCTGCTTGACAAGAGCAAGGGCTGCGGCTCCTTCAACACTACATCCTGGATCCCTGTACCTTCCTCACTCGTAGTCACATCATCCTGTCACTGACCACGGACTACATGTGCAGTAATTAATTTCATAGGTGTGTCCACCTCCTGAAACATAGAGTCCAGGAACTTCTCCCCCTCCCTGATGTGTCACAGTGTCTGAAGCTCGGTCTCAAGCTCTTTAACATGGAGCTTGAGTTCCTCTAGCAGCAAACACTTATCGCAAATGTAATCACCGTGAGCCTCAATGGGGTCCACCAGCTCCCACATTTTGCAACAGTGACACATCACCTGTTCACCCATATCTGTGTAATTCATTAAATTTCTTATTTTTAGTTATGAAGATCCTCTGCCCCGATATAGATGATAATATTACACCACTATTTAATAGGACTTACCAACTTAAAGGTATAGAAGAGAAGGAAGAGAACCTACCAACCAGTTGATCACCAACCTCCCTCGTGGAAGCTCTCTGGGGGACCTATCCGGTTGAGTTGTCTCACTGCTCCACGTCCACAGTGTTGGATTAGCCTGAGAGAGGGAAACAAAACAGAGCAACAAGCACCCCCTCACCTCCCACTTGCTCGAACTCTGCCACTTAGCAAAGTCTGCTTAAACTCAATGCGATTGCACTCAGCCTGCAGCTCTAAGCTCGCCCCTTTTTATACCCGGATTCTACTTCCGGTCTCAACTCCCCAACAGCTTAATTTACCCTAAAAAATTAAACTTACTTCAAATAATTCAGTTTTTTACTCACTAAAATTCAGTAAATGCACTTAAAATACTTTTTCTGCCACTTAGCAAAGTCTGCTTAAACTCAATGCATTGGCAGGTCTAAGGAGCAGTGATACAGTATCTACACAAATTTAACAGAGAGAGATGTCATTCACAGTGCAACATGCGGTACACAATAGAACTACATGTGCACAGTGATAACACTGTGATAATTCACCCACAGTGACAGTGTCAGTAAGACAATAAAACTCCATGTACACCATGATAACAGTGTGATAATTCATCCACAGGGACTGTGTTAATAACACAATAGAACTACATGTACACAGTGATAACAGTGTGATAATTCACCCTCAGTGACAGTGTCATTAACACAATAGCAATACAAGTACACATTGATAACAGTATGATAATTCACCCACAGAGACAGTGTCAGTAACACAGTAGAACTCCATGTACACTGTGATAAAAGTGTAATAAGTCACCCACAGTAAAATACGAATAATATAATTGGAAATATTTGTACACCGTTATAATTTCACTGTAACAGCTCTTATCAAAGTCACAAATGACACCTTATGTGTCTGTGGCCGATGGCGGGGGAGTCCAGAACTAGGGGTCACAATCTAAGGATAAGGGGTAAGCCATTTTGGACAGAGATGAGGAGGAATTTCTTCACCCAGAGAGTGGTGAACCTGTGGAATTCTCTACCACAGAAGGCAGTTGAGGCCAACATATTAAATATATTCAAGAATGAGTTAGGTATAATTCTTAAGGCTAAAGGGATCAAGGAATATGGGGAGAAAGCAGGGACAGAGTACTGAATTTGGATGATCAGCCATGATCTCATTAATAGCAGAACAGGCTTGAGGGGCCGAATGGCCTACTCCTGCTTCTATCTTCTATTTTTCTATGTTTCTATGTAAACTATCCTTCCTCATCCTCCTCGAAACGTCTGCAGCCTTTGACACGGGCGACCACACCGTCCTCCTCCAACGACTTTCGTCCATCACCCAGCTGGGTGGAACTGCCGTTCATAGCCAGAGAGTCACCTGCAATGGGTTCTCTTCCTGCTCCCGCACCCTTACCTCTGGAATCCCTTTTGGATCTATCCATGACTCCCTCCTATTTCTCATCTTCATGCTTCCCCTCAGTGATATTATCGAAAAACACAGTGTCAGGTGCCACGTATACGCTGACGACACCCAGCTCTACCTCTCACGACCACTCCACTGTTTCTGATTTGTCACACTGCTTGTCCGATATCCAGCACATGATAAGCAGAAATTTCCTTCAACTAAATATTGGGTAGTCCGAAGCCATTGCATTCGGTCCCACCACAAACTCTGTTTGTTAGCCAGTGACTCCATCCCTCTCCAAGGCAGTGTGGCAAATCGGAGGCAGTGGAGGGGTCGAGAGAGGTGGTGGCGAGGTAGAGCTGGTTGTTGTCAGCGTGTACGTGGAACCTGACGCTGTGTTTTTGGATGATATCTCCGAGTGGCAGCATGTGGCTGAGCCAGACCGTTTGCAACCTTGGTGCCCTATTTGCCCCTAAATTGAGCTTCAAACCACATATTCGCTCCATCATTAAGGCCACCTACTTCCTCCTCAGTAACATTGCCTCTCTCTGTCCCTGCCTCAGAGCATCAGCTGTTGCAACCCTCATCCATGCCTTTCTAGCTTCTAGACATGACTATTCCACTGCTGTCCTTGCCGGCATCTCATCTTCTACCCTCCATAAACTTGAGCTCATCCAATTCTCCGCTGCCAACTGCCTAACTCGCAGAAAGTCTCGTCCACCCATCATCCCTGTGCTCGCTGACCTCCATTAGCTCAGAGTCCAGCAGCGCCTCGATTTTAAATTCTCATCCTTGTTTCCAAATTGTTGCATAGCTTTGCTCCTCCCTATCTCTGTAACCTCCCCAACCCTACATCACTCCGAGAGTTTTCCCTCTATCTCCTTCTTTAAAACGCTCCTTAAAATTACCTTTTTGCCCAAGCTTTTTTTGTGCGAACACCTCCTTGTGTGGCTCGGTGTGAAATTTTGTTTGATAACGTTCCTGGGAATAATTTTAATATGTTAAAGGCGCTATATAAATGCAGGCTGTTATTGTTGATAATACGGCTCCCAGTACAGCGCCAATAACACAATAGGAAATACATGTACCAAAACAAAATACTGTAGATGCTGGAAACCTGAAATAGAAACAAAAAATTGTGGAAATACTCAGCATTTCAGGCAGCATCAGTGGAAAGAGAAACAGCGTTAAAATTTCAGGGCAATTAATTTTATCAGAACTTGAAAAAATTAGAGATTTAACTGTTTTTAAGCAAGTGTAGGGCAGGGAAAAGGGTGAGGGGAGGAAAGAACAAAAGGGAAGATCTGTGATATGGTGGAAGGCAGGAGAGATTAAAAGACAAAAGGGATGATGATGCAAAGCAAAAAAGGGTTGCTAATGGGACAAGTACAGACACAAAATATGGGTCGAGAGGAGGCATAAATGGCAACAGAAGAATCATTAACAACAGCTGTTGTCAGAAAAAAACGGGAGCTGTGGTTATGATCTGAAATTGTTGAATTCTGTGTTGAGGCCAAAAGTTTGTAAAGTGCCAAATCGAAAGATGATGTGCTGTTCCTCGAGCTTCCGTTGAGCTTCATTTAAAAAGTTTTGGAGGGCGAGGGCAGAGAGGTCAAATTGGGAGAGGGATGGAGAATTAGACTAACAAGCTCAGGGTCACTATTGAGGACTGAACACAACAGTTCAGAATGTGATCACCCGATCTGCATCTGGAATCCCCAATGTAGAGGAGACCACATCGTGAGCAGCGAATACAGTATACTAAACTGCAAGAAGTACAATTAAATATATTCACAACGTCATAACAGTGTGAAATACCACACACAGTGAAACACCAAGAACACAATAGGAAATATAAGTACACAGTTGTAATTGTGTGATAATACTTCTCACATTCAAATACCAAGAACACAATAGGAATTATATGTGCACAGTTGTAATAGTGTGATAATACCTCTCACATTGAAATACCAATAGCACAATAGGAAATATATGTACACAATTATAATAGTGTGATACCACTCACAGTGAAATATCAAGAACACAATAGGAAATATATGTACAGAGCTATAATAGTGTGATAATACAAATCAGTGAAATACCAATAACACAATAGGAATTTTATGTACACAGTTATAATAATGTGACAATACCAGTCACAGTGAAATACCAATAAAACAATAACAACACTGTCCAGGGTCCCAAAGACTCCTTCCAGGTGAAACAGCGATTTACTTGTAGTTCTTACAATTTAAGATACTGTATTCACTGCTCACGATGCGGTCTCCTCTACATTGGGGAAACCAAACGCAGATTTGTGGAGAACCTCGGTTCAGTCCTTAAGGGTGATCCCGATCTTCTGGTCGCCTGTCACTTTAATTCTCCACTCCACTCCCACTCTGATCTCTCCGTGCTCGGCCTCTTATACTGTTCCAATGAAGCTCAACGTAAGCTCGAGGAACAGCACCTCATCTTTCGATTAGGCACTTTACAGCCTTCTGAACTCAAGATCGAGTTCAACAATTTCAAACCATAACCTCGGCTCCATCGTTTTTTCACTCTTTCACATGGCAGCGGTTGATCACCTGCCATTGCCATTGACACTTCATCTAGAGTCATCTTTTATTACTTAAATTGTCCCATTACCTTGTCCTTTAGCATTGCACCATCATCCCTTTAGTCTCTTAACCTCTCCTGCCTTCCAACCTATCAGAGAACTTCCCATTTGTTGGTTCCTCTCATCCTCCCTCTCCCTTACCCTACACTTGCTTAAACACCTGATACATCTCCAACACTTTCCAGTTCTGACGAAGGGTCATAGACCTGAAACGTTAACTCTGTTTCTCTCTCTACAGTTGCTGTCTGACCTGCGGAACATTTCCAGCACTTTCTGTTTTAATTTAGTAAATATATGTACACAAATATAATAGTGATGATAACACCGCTCACAGTAAAATACCAATAAGACAATAGGAAATATATGGACACAGATATAATAGTGTGATACCACTCACAGTGAAATATCAATAACACAATAGGAAATATAGGTACACAGTTATAACAGTGTGATAATACCACTTACAGTGACATATCAATATCACAATAGGAAATATATAATAACAATCAGAGGGCAATACCAATAAGAAAATAGGAAACATATCACCACAGTTATAATTGTGAAAATAACACTCACAGTGAAATATCAATAACACAATAGGAAATATATGGACACAGTTACAATAGTGTGAAAATACCACTCACAGTGAAGTACCAATAACACAATAGGAAATATATGGACACATTTATAATATTGTGATAATACCATTCACAGTGCAGCGATGTATGCTGTTGAATTTCAATAAAAACTCACTTGGTGCAAATGGACTGGTACCACTGAAGAGGCTGCTCTGTGGAAAACACATTAAATCAAACATTGGAGAACCAGGCACACAAATTAGGTTGTGATTCCGTTAAAGAGAAGGTATTCTTCCGTTAAAGGGGGCAAAAAATACCGTGACACGGTGGAAATGACACAGTTAAAGGGGAGAAGCATTCCCGGTAAATAGGAGCAGTGATACAGTTCACCAATGATTCCTATAACTAGTAACTGACTCCAATACTTTCCTGGAACACCGATAGCTGCAATGACGGGATAGTAAAGGGCAAACACCTGACATTTTGGTGACCCGTACGTTTCTCTCAGAAGCTCTGCACCACACTCACAGATTGTGACATTTATACCTGATGTCAGGCCCCAGGGAGATAATCAAATGGCTTGATCTTTTATATTAATTACAGTAATTGAAACAAACAGATTAGTACAGCCGCTGCCAGGATGGTGTTGACGTTTTGATGGAATAGAATGTATTTCAATAATCCTGACCCGACTCTGAAGTAAAATGCCCAGAGATTACAGGATGATCCTTGATACTTTTTTCATTCAGAGGTCTCAGCACAAGGTCGAACTGCACAGAGAAACACTGGTCCTGCAGCCAAAAAACGCTTCCAAGTTCTTGCTGCTGGTCATTATCCAGCTCCAGTCCGTGTAAGTTTTCTCCAAATTCCTCTGGGAGTGTGCACCCACTGTCTGTGCATACATTGTGGACAGCTTCATTTAAGCAAGATTAATTTCAGTGTGGACAGGTCCAGTTCAGCGCAGCTACATTCAGTGTGGACAGGTCCTGTTCAGTAGAGTTACATTAATTGTGGACTGGTCCAATTCAGTATGGTTACATTAAGTGTGGACAGGTCCAATTCAGCACAGTTACATTCAGTGTGGACAGGTCCAGTTCAAGACAGTTAGATTCAGTGTGGACAGGTCCAATTCAGCTGAGTTACATTCAGTGTGGAGAGGTCCAGTTCAGCACAGCTACATTCAGTGTGGACTGCTTCAGTTCAGCACGGTTACATTAAGTGTGGGCAGGTCCAGTTCAGCACAGTTACATTCAGTGTGTGCAGGTCCAGTTCAACACAGTTACCTTCAGTGTGGACCGGTCCAGCTCAGCACTGTTAAAGTCAATGTGGACAGGTCCAGTTCACCACAGTTACATTCTGTGTGGACAGGTCCATTTCCACACAGTTACATTCAATGTGGACAGGTCCAGTTCACCAAAGTTACATTTAGTGTGGATAGGTCCAGTTCAACACATTTACATTCAGTGTGGACAGGTCCAGTTCCACAATGTTACATTCAGTGTGGACAGGTCCAGTTCTGCACATTTACATTCAGTGTGGACAGGTCCAGTTCCACACATTTACATTCAGTATGGACAGGTCCAGTTCCACACATTTACATTCAGATTGGACAGGTCCAGTTCAACACATTTACATTCACTGTGGACAGGTCCAGTTCCACAATGTTACATTCCGTGTGGACAGGTCCAGTTCTACTCATTTACATTCAGTATGGACAGGGCCAGTTCAACACATTTACATTCAATGTGGACAGGTCCAGTTCACCACAGTTACATTCAGTGTGAATGGGTCCAGTTCATCACAGTAATATTCAATGTGGACAGGTCCAGTTCCACACATTTACATTCCGTGTGGACAGGTCCAGTTCAACACAGTTACATTCAGTGTAGACAGGTCTAGTACAACAGAGTTACATTCAGTGTGGACAGGTCCAAATCTGGATGCTTACATCGAGTGTTGACTGGTCGAATTGATCCCGGCTACATTCAGTATAATTCAGCTCAGCGTGTTTAGTGGCTGTCTTAGTGGATCACGGCGGTAGTAATGACTGTGATGAAGCTAAAGTTGAAATTGACAAAGTTTAATCGGAAATTAGAACTGTCTGGTAGGATGTCAGATCTGACCAGGCTGCTGGGCCTGACATGAACAACAGAGAATTTGGCTAAAAACCTGCAGAAATGTATAATTCATCTGCTGAGGCAAAGAATGGACGAACAGCGTTGTCATAAGTGGAGTGCATCATAAACAGAGATTAAACGTGGGAATTTGGTGAGAGTGGGAGTTCGGTGCAGAGGAGGTAGGCGGTGCTGCTTTTGCTTCCAAGACTTGTAGTCTTTCGTGTACCC
The DNA here is from genome assembly GCF_052327205.1 of Somniosus microcephalus. Lineage (NCBI taxonomy): Eukaryota > Metazoa > Chordata > Chondrichthyes > Squaliformes > Somniosidae > Somniosus > Somniosus microcephalus. The sequence goes on from NC_140990.1 coordinate 115,717,950, forward strand.
GGTGACTATTTAATTTAATCTACCTTCAACTTAAACTAGATCAAGTAATAAGTCAAAATACTAAAAACTATGGTGCAGAAGTTCCGATCTGTACGAGTCTGCATGCGCTGTGTACTCAGCTGTCGGGACATCAGAAATGCCGGTTTCAGGCATGCACTGCACATGCGCTGGAAACCAGCATTTCCGATCTGTCAAGAAAGTTCTTGATAGATCCTCTGCCTGCCCAGGATAAGGGCCTCTGTGGGTGGAGAGTTCCGCTTTTTGGAGACCCTCTGCCAGCAGAAAACAATTAAATTCTTGCGCCTCGTAAAAGCAAGCATAAGGCCTGCTTTTACCAGGATAAGAGTTGAAAAAAGTTTAAAAACAGTTTCGACTGATTTTTCATTGAAAAATAGTTTAAAGAAAGGTAAGTTTATTTTTAGCCCCGTTAAAAACTTATATTATTTTTTTCCAAAAATAAAATTTATTGTAATTTAAAGTCATTTTAAAAGTGTGATGGTTTTTTAAAATTTATTTAAAGTTTTACTATGTTTTGGTGGCGAGCTCTATTAATATATTTGACAGGTCTTCCTGTCAAATGTATGAAGGGAGATTCCCTTCTCTGATTGGCTCACCATAGTGCACGTGATCCCAGGGACGCTGCGAACCGCCTGTGCCTCTGGGCTACGTGACCCTGCACACTGGCAGTTGGGAGAGGCCCAGGAATGGAACTCTGTGCCTCCCGGGAGCCCTCCGGTCCAAGCGCAGATTTTTCCAGAACGCCTGCGATCGGAATTTCTGGGCCTTTAAATTAAGTTGACTAAATCCAAAAAGTTTAATTAAATAAATAAATACAACACTGTTAGACAGGGATGGCAGTGCAGAAGGTGTGCAATAACTACAGCATGTGATTGTTTGTGGAAAGCATCGCGATTCCGGAGAACCACATCTGCAGTAAGTGTCTGCATCTCGAGGAACATCAGCTCAGAGTTGTTGCGCTGGTCTCCAAGGTGCAGACATTGTGGGGCTTCACGGAGTTCGAAAGCTTGCTGGACACTTTGCACCTCCTGTTAGCACTTGTGGGATGTGGTCATGGGATGCCAAGGGGTTAGTGACTGGGCTCGGCGAATTCAGCAACACCCGCGAACTTCCCTGCAGGTTTAGCACTGGCGCTAACACTTACCACCTTGCCCCCTAGTGCCTCGCAGTTTGTGACGTCATAAAGTGCCCAGGCCCCGTTCCCGCCCAGCATCTGAAATTGCCTCCTGCCCCCTCCTGTATTGCCGGGCATCAGCAACGGCAGGAAGAGGAGGCATTGTTACCTCGGCTGGCTGCCTGGGGAACACTAATTAAAGGCAGTGGTATTATTTGCACCAGTCTGATGCCTGCTGAAAGTTTTCGATGCTTTATTGCTGCATGTCAAAGGCCTCCACTCTCTGAGAGTGTTTGGGGCTGTAATGGCAGTCGAACAGGTCGCTTGGCAACACAGAACTGAGCACAAGCATGTTTTGTAGCATCATTGGCCCTTCACTTTAAGCGAGGGAAACATCCTCCGATGGCCGTATCTTTGCACTCCACATTGTTCAGCACACTGCTGCTACCGCCCCACACTTTAGCGCCCTAAGAGAAGTGGTTAGCGCTTGATTTAGCTCTCCATTTCCCTCTTGGAGCGCTAAAGCTCAATTTCCCGGGAACAGAAAAAGATTATCGCCTGCCGATGATTTTCCGAAATTTCAAAAGTTATCGCCCCAAACGGGGTGCTATGGAATTTCTACCCTTTAATCCAAGAGGCTGTCACATCCCTTAGGATAAGAGGTGGTACCAATCAGGTCTAAGAAAGGAGGGTGTGACTGCGACTCAAGCAGTTAAGGGGACCCCAGATGCAGTGCTGGAGGAGCCTCGACCTTTGTCCCTTTCCAACAAGTACGAGGGACATGCGGCCTGTGTGAAAAAAGGAAAATCTGCAGCGTGAATGAGCAAACTGACCATGGCACTGTGGTACATGAGGGCGTTCAAATGGGGGGAGTGAAAAGGAATGTGGTGCTGGTAAGGGACAGTATAGCCAGGGGATAGATACAATTCTCTGCAGCCGCGATTGGGAATTCCGAGATTGTGTTGCCTGCCCAGTGCCAGGGTTAAGGACTTCTCTACGCAGCTGGTGAAGCACTTGAAGCGGGAGATGGAAGATCCAATTGTCGTGTTCCATGCAGGAACCAACGACATAGGCAGAACTAGGAATGAGGTTCTGCTGAGAGAGTTTGAGGGGCTAGCATCCAAATTAAAAAGCAGAACCTTAAAGGTTACCTGAGTCACGCGCAAATTGGCATAGCCTGAAACAGGTTAGAGGTTTAAATGCGTGGCTCAATGAGTGGTATGGAAGGAAGGGTTTTCGATTCATTGGGCACTCGCACCAGTATTGGGGAAAGAGGGGGCTGTTCCTATGGGATGGTCCCCAATTAAACCGGGCTGTGATCAATGTTCCAGTGAATTGAACAACTGAGGCTGTAGATAGGGATTTAAACTAAAAGGGGGAGGAGTCAGGTGAGGGGAAACGTACAAAATCTAAAGAGAAAATTCAAGTCGATAGAGCAGTGTAGCCATTTGGATAAAGATAAGCAGAGTGTGACAGCAGGGACAGAGAGTTTAACCATAATAGTGAATCAGTGAATGCAGTCAAATCAGGGGGAAAAGGTAAAAGATTAATATTAAAATGCTTTATCTGAATGCACGAAGCATTTGTAACATGATAGAGGAATTAATGACACAATAGTGATAAATGGGTTTACAAAGCATTGATTGCAGATTAACCAACGTTGGGAACTAAATATTCCAGGGTACTTGATGTTCCAAAAAGACAGACAAAATGGAAAATGAGGGCGTGTAGCACTGATAATAAAGGATGACATATGTACAGTACTGTGGACGGATCTTGGATCACAAGACCAGGAAGTAGAATCAGTATGGGTGGAAACAAGAAATATCAAGGGACAGAAAACATTAGTGGGAGTAGGTTGTCGGCCCCCCGAAGAGTAGCTTTACCGTTGGACAGAGTATTCATCAAGAAAGAAAAGAAGCTCCTAACAAAGGTAATGCAATAATCGTGGGGGACATTAATCTTCATATAGACTCGACAAATCAAACTGGCAAAAGTAGTTTTGAAGAGGAGTTCATGGAATTCACTCGAGAGAGAGGTTCCTAGAACAATACGCCGTGGAACCAACCAGTGAAGAGGTTATTTTAGATCTTGTCTTGTGTAATGAGACAGGGTTAATTAATAATCTCATAGTAAGGGATCCTCTGGTGAAGAGTGACCACAACATAACATCATTTCACATTGAGTTCAAGAATGATGGACTAAAGTCCGAAACAAGAGTCTTAAACTTAAATAAAGCCAATAACAAAGGTACAAGGGGCGAGTTAACAAAGGTAGCTTCAGAAAATTGATTAAAAGATATGACAGTCGATAAGCAATGGTGAACATTTAAAGAAATATTTCATAATTCTCAACGAAAATACATTTCATTAAGATACATAAACATCACGGGAAAAGTGATCCATCCATGACTAACTTAGGAGGATAAGGAAAGTATTAGATTAAAAGAGGTTTATAACGTTGCCATGAAGTGTAGTAAGCCTGAGAATTGGGCGAGTTATAAAAACCAGCAATGTTGGCCAAAACCTTGATAAAGAGGGAGAAAGTACAAACAGATTGTAAGAGCTTCTACAAGTATATAAAAAGGAAGAAATCACAGAAACCCCACAGTGCAGATAGAGGCCATTACGGCCCATCGAGCCTGCACCGACACATATCCCACCCGATCCCCGTAACCCAATGTATTTAATCCCCCTAACACTAAGGGTCAATTTATCACAGCCAATCAACCTAACCCACACATCTTTGGACTGTGTGGAGGAAACCGGAGCACCCGGAGGGAACCCACGCAAACACAGGGAGAATGTGCAAACTCCACACAGACAGTCACCCGAGGCCGGATTCGAACCCCGGTTCCTGGCACTGTGAGGCAACAGTGCTAACCACTATGCCACCATGCAAGAGAGTGGCGGAAGTAAGCATAGGTCCCTTAGAGGCTGAGACTGTAGAACGTATAGTGAGAAATCAGGAAATGGCAGTAACGTTAAAAATATTTTGTATCTGTCTTCACCATACCAGACACAAAAAACAGACCAGACATAGTGGGGGCCAATCGTCTAATGAGAGTGAGGAACTTAAAGTAATTAATATTAGTAAAGAAAAAGTACTGGGTAAATTAATGGGACTAAAATCCGTCAAATCCCCTGTACATAATGGTCCAGATTCTAGGGTCCTCAAAGAGGTGACTGCAGAGATAATGAATGCGTTGGTAGAAATTTTCCAAAATTGCCTACATTCTGGAAGGGTCCCAGTGGATTGAAAGATAGAAAATATAACACCGCTACGCCAGAAAAAAGGGAGAGAGAAAACAGGGAACTACTGACCAGTTAGCCTGACGTCAGTCATCGGGAAGATGCTGGAATCCATTGTTAACGAAGTGGTATCAGGACACTCAGAAAATCATAAAATGATTGGGTAGAGTGAACATGGTTTCATGAAAGGGAAATCGTGTTTGAAAAATTTATTAGATCCTTTTAAGGACATAATTAGCAGGGTAGATAATCCCTTCACCTAATTCATTAATTTATATGGAAACTAACTGTGGCACTGCATCAGTAACAGCCTTTCAACCTGAAAATTACCGATTTACTCTCTCTGTTTTCTGTCCTTTAACCAATCTTCTTTGGTAGGAAAAATCGAAAAACAAAATATTTTTTAGCTGGCAAGAAAATATTAAATGTTGGCGTTCAGCGGGATTTGGCTTACTTGTACACGAAACAGAGAAATAACATAAGAACGTATGAACATAAGAAACTGGAGCAGGAGTAGTCCAGTCGGTCCCAGGAGCCTGCTCCGCCATTCAATAAGAGTTGGCTGAAGTAATCTTGGCCTCAACACCACTTTCCCGCTCTCTTCCCATGCCCCTTGACTCCCTTATAGTTCAAATGTCTGTCAGTCTCTGCCTTGAATATATTCAATGACTCCAACTCCACAGCTCTCTGGGGAAGAGAATTCCAAAGATTCACGATCCTCTGACAAAAGAAACTCCTCCTCATCTCTGTCTTAAATGGGCGACCTCTTATTCTGAAATTATGCCCCCTAGTTCTAGAGACGCCCACTAAGGGAAACATCCTCTCAGCATCCACCCTGTCAATCCCCCTGAGAACCTTATATGTTTCAATAAGATCACCTCTCATTCATCTCAGCTCCAATGAGTATAGGCCCAAGCTGCTCAATCTTTCGTCATACGTCAACCCCTTCATCCCAGGAATCAACCTAGTAAAACTTCTCGGCGCTGCCTCCAAATGCAAGTATATCCTTCCTTAAGTATGGATACCAAAACTGTATGCAGTACTCCATTTGCAGTCTCGCCAGTGCCCTGTAAAGTTGCATCTAAACTTCACTACTCTTATATTCCATACCCCTTGCAATAAAGGCCAACATTCCATTACCCTTCCTAATTATTTGCTGTACCTGCATGTTAACTTTTTGTGTTGCATGTCCTGGGACCCCCAGATCCCTTTGTACCGCAGCATTTTGTAGTCTCACACCATTTAAATAATAATTTGCTTCTTCATTCTTCCTTCCAAAGTGGATAACCTCACATTTCCCACATTATACCCCATCTGCCAAATTGTTGCCCACTCACTTAACCTATCTATATCCATTGGTAGACACTTTCTGTCCTCCTCACAACTTGCTAACCAACTTGTATCATCAGTAACTTTGGCTACAGTACACTCGGACCCTTCATCCAAGTCATTAATATAGATTGTAAACAGCTGAGACCAAGCACTGATCCCTGTGGCACCCCACTAATTACTGATTGCCAACCAGAAAATAACCCATTTATCCCGACTGTCTGTTTTCTATTAGTAGCCAATCCCCAATCCATGCCAGTATTTTACACCCAACCCCGTGCGCTCTTATCTTGTGCAGTAATCTTTTATGTGGCACCTTATCGAATGCCTTCTGGAAATCCAAATACACTACATCTACTGGTTCCCCTTTATACACCCCGTTTGTTACATCCTAAAATAACTCTACCAAATTTGTCAAACACGATTTCCCTTTCATAAAACCATGTAGACTCTGCTTGATTGTCTTATGATTTTCTGAATGTCCTGCTGTTACCTCCTTAATAATCAATTCCAGCACTTCCCCAATGCCAGATGCTAGGCTAACTGGCCTATAGTTTCCTGCTTTCTGTATCCCTCCTTTCCTGAACAGCAGCGTTACATTTGCGTTTTTCCAATCCGCTGAGACCTTTCCAGAATCCACAGAATGTTGGTAGATTACAACCAACGCATCCATTATCTCTGCAGCCACTTATTTCAAGACCCTAGGATGCAGGCCATCGGTTCCAGGGGACTTGTTGGCCTTTAGCCACGTTAGTTTGCCTAGTACTTTTTCTTGTCGATAGAGATTGTTTTAAGTTCCTCCCTCCCTATCGCCACTTGATTATCTATTATTATTGGGATGTCTTTAGTGTCTTCTACCGTGAAGTCCGAGACAAAATAATTATTTATAATCTCATGCTGTACCTGCATGAAAGTTAACAGCATGCAATTAGGAAGGGAGTTTGTAAGGAAGTCTGCTGCAATTGTACAGGGCCATGGCGGGACCACACCTGGAGTACTGTATACAGTTTTGTTCTCCGTATGTAAAGATAGATATCCTTGCTTTATAGGGGGTGCAACGGAACTTCACTAGATTCATTCCTGGGATGAGAGGATTGTCATATGAGGAGAGATTGAGTAGATTGTGCCTATACTCTCTGGAATTTAGAAGAAGGAACATTGAAACATACAATTTTCTGAGGGGGCTTGAGAGAGTAGATGCTGAGAAGTATTTCCTCTGGCTGGGGTGTCTAGAACTAGGGGCATAGTCTCAGGATGAGGGGTTGGCCATTTAAGACTGAGAGGAGGGGAAATTTCTGGACTCAGACGATTGTCAATCTTCTGAATTCTCCAGCCCAGAGGACTGTGGATGCTGAGTCGTTGAGTATATTCAAGGCTGAGATCGACAGATTTTTGGAATCAAAGTGAATCAAGCGATATGGGGATCGGGCAGGAAAGTGGTTTTGAAATTGAAGATCAGCCATGATCTTATTGAATGATGGAGCAGGCTCGAGGTGCCATATGGCCTATTCCTGCTTCTATTTTGCATGTTCTCATGTTATCAAACACTCCCAGGGAAAGAAAAACATGCGTTAGATGCCGTGTGAAGCTCCATCTTCTTGGTCCGATACTGTGTTTCGGGGTCAGGTTCTGTGTCACTGCTGAATATGTTTTTCTTGTACTTGCTGATTGCTATGAAACAGTTACATGTGATTACATACAATTTCGCTATTATTAGATCATGTTGTTTTCAATGTGGGGCACTAAACTTAGCAAGGAGATACTCACCTCGGAGAAAGTCAGGCGAAAAATCACCAGCGTGATAAGACGGATAAATGGACTGAGTAGAGAGACCGAGTTAATTTCTACTAAAATATATGGAAATGAGATTCTGTGACGGTTTGATCGAAATGCTCGAGTAATTAAGGAAGTCACAGATAACATAACAGAACTCTTCTCACTAGTAGGGGAATTTAGAACTCCGGGGCATCATGTTCGGATTCCAGGTACAGCCAGTTGATAGCGTTTTCCCTGGAAAATGGGACTGAGTACTTGCTTGAGAAATATTGGTTGTAGGGAATAACAGTCAACATCTTGTAGTGTTAGGTAGGGGAGGTAAGACCAGGTGTGGTCTTCGGGTGAAGCAGGGTTAGAGGGCGAAGTTAATCGGGCCAGGGTGGACAGATGTTGTCCAGTTCCCATTTTAAACTGACATATCTTGCTGTTTTTATAAATGGCACTGTGATTTTATATTATTACAACATGATCTCCTGCGTTGTTGCACATAGGGAGTTGAAACGAAGTCACCACATTTTCTACAGTTTGGGAATCAGTTGATTAGAGCAGCGGAATCTGTCTAAATTATGAGCTGCGGAGTCGGGAAACGGAAACCTGGGGTGCTACACTGCCACCCCCGTCGGAAGGACGGAACGACATCGTGACCTAATTAAAAGTTCATAAGAAGGCATATGGGGTGGGGGTGGGGGACGATTTTCCCCGGATAACTTAGCCGCTAAAGAGCCTCCGAGGTGGCCAGGCTGGGGTCTTAAACTGTAACGCTGGTTTAGCCCGCCTTTAGCGAAAGACGCCATCTTGGTCAAGGAGTTGAAGCTTGCGCTATGAACGGCCGACGGAAGGTCATTAAGCAGCTAATTGACACTTAACTTGCCTGCTGGCGCTCATTAATGAGGCGGCACGACATTCTGGTGGCCGGCGCTGGACCTGACGCCCTTTCCTAACAGCGACCAGCTGACTGGGAGTAAACGAGTAGTTGCTGAAGATTTGGAGCGCTGTTTAAATGCACATCGTCTTTTACTGTCCACTTGCTGCTGGAGCTTTGAAGAGGATTATTGAAACACATCGGGAGACTTTCTAGGAAACTTCGTCAAGACATCACCAACAGTCTATCAACATTTATTCTGGAAATTCTCTGAGGACTTCTCTTATAAACAGTGAGCGCTGTGTTAATCTACCTTATTGGACACCTTCCAGGAGTCACCCGGAGAAAGAAACGGGATCGGATCGGATCAGCCACCCGCTAAATGCAGCGCCTTATATTTGCTGCAAATATGATGAGAGGGGATCTCATTGAATCCTATAAAATTCTGTCAGGTCTGGACAGACTAGATGCAGGAAGGAGGTTTCTGATGGCCGGGGAGTCCAGAACCAGGGGTCATAGTCTAAGGATAAGGGGTAAGCCATTTAGGACTGAAATGAGGAGGAATTTCTTCACCCAGAGAGTGGTGAACCTGTGGAATTCTCTGCCACAGAGGGCGGTGGAGGCCAGTTCATTAAATATATTCAAGAAAGAGTTGGATATATTTCTTGAGGCGAAAGGGATCAAGCGATATGGGGAGAAGGCAGGGACAGGGTACTGAAATTGGATGATCAGCCATGATCTCATTGAATGGCGGAGCAGGCTCGAAGGACCGAATGGTCTACTCCTGCTCCTATCTTCTATGTTTCTATGTTTCTATGTTTCAGTGAATGGAGCTGAATATCAGGTGCTGTGGACAACAGGCGCTCGATCCAATACCGCCCGTTCTGCGTCACCACCCGAGATGAATTGCTAGACCAGATGAATTGAAGGTGTTAATGAACACATGGGTGTATGATATTGTTGCTGTCACAGAGACATGGGTGAGGGAGGGGCAGGACTGGCAGCTCAATATTCCGGTTATAGAATCTTCAGGCGAGAGAGAGGGGTGTGTAAAAGAGGAGGGGGTGTCGCAATATTAATCAAGGAGACAATTACTGCTGTAAGGAGAAATGATATCTTAGCAGATTCCTCTAACGAGGCCATATGGGTAGAACTTAAAAACAAAAAGGGGGCAAGCACTTTGCTGGGAGTGTACTATAGGCCCCCAAACTGTCAGGGGGAGATAGAGGAACAGATATGTAGGGAAATCTCAGAGAAGTCTAGAAATAATAGGGTAATAACAGTAGGAGATATCAACTTGCCCAATATTAACTGGGATAGCCAGAGTGTGAAAGGCTTAAAGGGTATGGAATTCTTAAAGTGCATCCAGGAGAGCTTTTAGAGCCAGCATGTAGAAAGTTCTACAAGAGAGGGGGCGTTACTGGACCTAATTTTAGGGTATGTAGCTGGGCAAGTGGTAGAAGTGTCAGTAGGAGAGCATTTTGGTGAAAGTGACCATAATTCGGTGAGATTTAAGGTAGACATGGAAAAGGACAACGATGGACCGGAAATAAAGTTTCTAAATTGGGAGAAGGCCGATTTTAATATGATAAGGCAGGATCTGGCCAAATTGGACTGGGATCAGCTACTTTTAGGAAAATCCACATCAGAGCAGTGGGAGTCTTTCAGAAAGGAACTAGAGAGACTACAACGCCAACATGTTCCCATAAAGGTCAAGGGTGGGAAGAACAAACCCAGGGAACCTTGGATGTCAGGGATGTACAAGGATGTATTAGGAAAAAAAGGGAGGCTTTTGGCAGATACAAATGACTGAAAAGAGTGGAAGCCCTAGAGGAGTATAGAAAGTGCAGGGTGTACTTAAAAAAGAAATTAGGAGAACGAAGAGGGACATGAAAAAACACTGGTGGACAAAATAAAGGACAATCCCAAGGTGTTTTATAAGTATATTAAGGGCAAGAGGATAACCAGGGAATGAGTAGGGCCCATTAAGGACCACGGTGGCAATCTGTGTAGAGCCAGAGGATGTAGATGAGATTTTAAATGAATATTTTGCATCTGTGTTCGCTATGGAGAAGGACGATGTAGGCATAGAAATCAAGCAGGGGGATTGTGATATACTTGAACAAATTAGTATTGAGAGGGAGGAGGTACTAGCGGTTTCAGCGGGCTTAAAGTGGATAAATCCCCAGCCCCTGATGGGATGTATCCCAAGCTGCTGATTGAGGCAAGGGAGATTTCAGGGGCCCTGTCACAAATTTTCTGAACCTCCCTGTCCACAGGGGAGGTACCAGAGGACTGGAGGACAGCTAACGTAGTACCATTGCCCAAGAAGAGTAGTAGGGATAAACTAGGGAATTACAGGCCAGTGAGCCTAACAGGGAAAATTTTGGAAAAAATTCTGAGGGACAGAATTATTCCCCACTTGGAGAGGCAGGGATTAATCAGGGATAGTCAGCATGGCTTTGTCAGGGGGAGATCATGTCTGAACAATTTGATTGAATTTTTAGAGGAGGTGACTAGGTGTTTGGATGAGGGTGGTGCAGTTGATGTACTCTACATGAACTTCAGTAAGGCATGTGACAAAGTCCCACTTGGGAGGCTGGTCAAGGAGATAAGAGATCCAGGGCAATTTGGCACATTGGATCCAAAATTGATTTAGTGGCAGGAGGCAGAGGGTGATGGTCGAATGTTGTTTTTGTGACTGGTAGCCTGTGTCCAGTGGCGTACCACGGGGATCGGTGCTGGGTCCTTTGCTATTTGTGGTGTACATTGATGATTTAGTGATGAATGTAGGAGGTATGATCTGTACGTTCACAGATGACACGAACATTGGTGGAGTGGTAAAGAGCGAGGCGGTAAGCCGCAGGCTACAGGACGATATAGACATTATTGTTAGATGGGCAGAACAGTGGCAAATGGAATTTTACCCTGAAAAGTGTGAAGTGATGCATTTTGGGAGGACTAACAAGGCACGAGAATACACAATGAATGGTAGGAGCATAGGAAGGACAGAGGATCAGAGGGACCTTGGTGTGTATGTAGATAGATCCCTGAAGGCAGCAGGACAGGTAGATAAGGTGGTTCAAAAGGCATATGGGATACTTGCCTTCGTTAGCCGAGACATAGCATATAAGAGCACGGGTTATGATGGAGCTGTACAAAACTGTAGTTAGGCCACAGCTGGAATACACTGTGCATTTCTGGTCGCCACGCTATACGAGGGATGTGATTGCATTGGTGAGGGTGCAGAGGAGATTCACCAGGATATTACCTGGGCTGGGGCGCTTCAGCTATTAAGAGAGACTGGACAGGCTGGGATTGTTTTCCTTAGAGCAGAGCAGGCTGAGGGGGGATCTGATTGAAGTGTACAAAATTATGAGGGGCATAGATAGGGTAGATAGGAAAGAACCTTTCCCCTTAGCAGAGGGTTCAATAACCAGGGGGCATAAGTTCAAGTTAAGGGGCAGGATGTTTTGAGGAGGTTTGAGGAAAAACTTTTTCACCCAGAGGTTGTTTGGAATCTGGAACTCTGCCTGAAAGGGCGGTAGAGGCAGAAACCCTCACAACATTCAAGAAGCATTTAGATGAGCACTTGAAACGCCATAGCATACAAGGCTACGGACCAAGTGCTGGAAAATGGGATTAGAATTGACAGGGCTTGATGGCCGGCGCAGACACGATGGACTGAAGGGCCTCTTTCTGTGCTTTATAACTCTATAACTCTATGACTATGACCCATCCACATATCAATTCTTTTAATCACCTTTAATATCTTAATTAGATAAACCCTTAATATTCTATAATAAACAGAATATAAGACTAGTCTATGCAAACTGTTTTCATAATGTAACCCTATTAGCCCAAGTGCCATTCTGTTGAATCTGCGCTGCTCCCCCTCCAAGGCCACTTATCCTGTCCTAAGGTTCGGTGCCCAGAGCTGACTGCAGTGCCACAGATTCGGTCTGACCAGGGCTCTGTACAGCTGGAACAGAACTTCCATTCCTTTCAATTATAGCCTCTTTGATAAAAAGGCGACCATTCCACTAACATTTAAATTAGATTTTTGTGCCTGACTACGAACTTTTAGAGCTTTCTCTACTTGGACACCTAAATCTCTCCGTTCATCCACAGTTCCAATTTCCCATTTTATCAAACACTCTGATCTATCTTTCTGAGGGCCAAAGTGGATGACCTCACACTTCCGCACATTGAACTCCAGCTGACACAGTTTTTCCCATTCAGCTTATTTCTCCATGTCCCTTTGCAACTTTCTGCTCCCACCTACACTATTTACTGTGCCACCTAACTTGGTGTCTTCAACAACCTTTGATATACGGCTCTCTATCCTATCATCTAAGTCGTTTATGATTAGTTTGAAAAGCCCCTGTACCGATCTCTTGGGGCACAACTAGCCACATCCTGCCAACCTGTCAGCATATGCATTAACCCTACACTCTGTCTCCTACCTCTGAACCAATTCCCTACCCATGTCAATAGGTTGCCTCCAATTCCATTCGCTCTCATTTTTGTTAATAGTCTCTTATAACCTGATCCAATGCCTTCTGGAAGACCACATAAATAATATCCTTAGACACTCCATTATCTACTATGTTAGTTCTATTTAATAAAAATTAACTTGTTTCATTCGAAATGCCTTGCCCGGTACAAATCTATGGTGGCTCCCTCTGACCAGTTCATATCTGTCTAAGTGCCCAATCACTCTGTCCCTAATAACAGATTCTAATAACTTCTCTACAATAGACCTTAGACTAATAGGCATTTAATTTCCGATTTTGTCTCCGCTACCCTTCTTCACTAATGGAGTGACGTGGGCATGTATCCAATCCATGGGGCATTTCTGGTTCAGGTGAATTTTGGAAGAACATGGCTAAAACATCTACAATTTCCTCACATACTTCTGTTAATATCCTGCGGGGGAAACCATCAGGAACTGAAGATCTGTCTACCTTTAGTCTCATTATTTTCTCAATGACAAGATTTTGCTTATATTAAATCTGGTAATCAATTCTAATTAATTAAAATCTGGACCTTGGCATTTGTAACCCTTAAAAGTTGACAGAAAAGTCTGACATAAAACCTAACAACCTAGCGTAATGTTTTAGTGTTAGGATGTGTTTGCGTTTCTAAATATGTTTCCCGTCCATCTCCAATGACATGAAGCCAACATTGATTCACAAATGCAACCATTGCACAGCGTTGTTTGCAACTATTGTTAGCGGCCTGCATTTATCCACCTATTGAACTAATGGCACCCACACAGGGCAAAGACCACGGCTCCCAGCCTATTGTTAGCGGCCCTCATTGCTCCACCTATTGAACTAATGGAATCCACACAGAGCAAGGACCACGGATCCCAGCCTATTGTTAGCAGCCCACATTGCTGCACCTATTGTACTAATGGATTACACACAGAGCAACGACCATGGATCCTAGCAGATGGTAAGTGGTCAGCTGGGTGCTTCCTGTAAACGAGATCACAGGATCTTTCTCTGCGGCATTTTATGGGCACAGTTCGTGTAAATGGAGCGCCATCAACATAAGCACGGATAACGCAGAAGCAGATTGTCTTGTTTTATTAACATTTTAAAATGTTGCTAAACTGTTTAGTGCAATACCTGTGCAGCTGCCTATTTTATAACAAGTTGCTGCACAAAGTACAAAATGTTGCAAATATACTTAAATTAACATCAAATTAGTAAGCATTTCAGGGATACTTTATAAATGTTGTTTAGTATTTCAGGCGGCAGGTGGACAGTTTTCATTTCTTCTCGAAATTTTACACTAATTTAGCAATTAGAGTGATGGGAAATTTCACTGCAGTCTTCAACTCCTCTCTGAATTTAGTTTGAGTCACGGCATAAATACAAGAGTTTGTGCAAGAACTCAACAGTTGAAGCATGAATCCTATTTCTTGTAGGACATCCGAAGTACTAATAGTCACATTATTATACATTGCATTTATGCGCAAGTAGATTGAATTCACCAAAAACATCACCCATAAAAGGATAAAATTTGCGGATATAACAAACAGTAAAATGATGGATTTCCTTCGCTTCTCCATCTCTGGATCGCTGGGACTCTCCCCACTGCTGTCGGCCCGGAGTCTCCTGCGTGCTCTGCTGGCCACTAAAATGTGTCTAACAGTTAAAGCATTGAGCAGCAGAATCAAAACAAAAGGAACAAATGGGGTTAAAATAAAATGAAGAGATTCTATTGCCGCCCATACCCGTGAAAGGAAAACACTGTCTAATATATTGCAAAACCAAGGTATGTTAAACAGTAAATAGTCACTTGTGTACATAAAGTACCAAAAAATGCTTTGCAAACAAAACAGCACAGTCACTGTTCCTAGAACCACAGCCGCGGTTTTCTCAGTGCAATATTTTGTTTTCAGCTTTTGGCAACAAATGGCCACAAATCTATCAAAGGTGAAAGCGACTGTGAACCAGACAGAACAGTCTGTGACTGCGTACAGCAGGACGGCGTGGATATTACACACTTTAATGTTCTGCACAAAAAGGAATTGTGCAGCGTGAGCAATGGGAATCTGTCTTAGTATCACGTCAATTATAATGACCAGAAGATCCGCCGCTGCCATGGATACCAGGTAACGAGTGACACATTTGGAGAGACCGCACCTTCCTCGAGACAGGATCACAATCGTCACCAAGTTCACTGTAAGGAAGTTTATAAAACAGAAATTATACATCAGGCTCCAACAGAAGCAGCAACCCGGTGGAGTTCGGTCTGAAATTAGAAGTGTTACTAATACATCCAGGTATAGAGACTGATTATTTTAACTGTGACAGGGCTTTCTGCTGGAGGCAGGTTTTACAATAAAAGCAGAAACAAGATGTGAAATAAAAAATTGAAAGAATAAAATTAAACACAATGAATAAAAGGATCTACAGAAAATTAAATGAAAAACCATTCCTGTGAGGGAGATTACTGGTGGATCTGGTCGATAACAACACCCTGTTGTAGCTGGAGGCAAAAATGACCCACAATTCCCAGGTTTGGACGAAAGCCTGTGCGGAATTGGCCGTTCACTACTACAGGTGTCCCAGTGCTGTAGGATCCGGGTGGGAAATGGGGCAAGGATGTTCATTCTGATCACTGGCAACCAACACCGACTGGAAGGTGAACAGGTGTGGCACTGAGATGAGAACAGCTTTAATGGGGTTCTGATACCTACTATGGACTCTGTCTATGGTCTCTTGGTGAAGGCGTTTGTACCCTCGTAGCCCTGGGCCCAAAGGTTCAGCACTTTCAGAACAGGGGAGAGAAAAGAGGGAGGTAAAATAACAAAAACACACACGCAGTAGATGGGAAGACATTACATTATCAGGGAGTTCCCGGGACTAGAAGGTGGAGATGAACAAGGAGCGAGATGAATGAGGTGGTCTCCTCCAGCAAGACTGCGGGTGAGCAGTAGTAGAAAAAAGCAGAGCGGAGCATATGTAGGTCTTAGGTGACGATATTGGACCTGCGCTTGGAACAGAGGAAGTGGAGGGAGAGGAAAGAAAATATATTATATATAAATCAGTATTACAAATAATTGTATTAAAAACTCAGTCATTGGATTCATTCAGAGTCAGTTCGGCTCGTGTTGAGTGTGAAGCTCATGGGTTCAAGCCCCATTCCTGGGCTTCAGCGGGTTAGCACTGCTCAGAGGTGCCCGCCTTCCCGGGATTGCCTTGGCCCACTCTTCTCATTCATGGGATGTTATAGTTGGGACTATTTCAGGAAGAACATGGAGCTCTCGGTGTCATTGCCAACATTCCCGCACCAGACAACATCAACCAAACTAGTTACCAGCTGCTGTGTGAAAAATTGCGGCTGATTTTTCTCCAAGTTCTCTCAACTTCATGTGTGTAAATGTCAAAAACATATTATTTTTCATGCAGATAACATAAAACGTGGTGTAAATCTAATGCTTTATTTTAATTTAAAATTATTACTTTCAGTTCATATATATATTGCAATTAATTTACAGCGGATTTCCCAATGCTTTACCAATATACTTCCTTAGAGTAAATTACAACGAAACAAATAATCGCTTATTAATGTGAATTGTGCGGGTTTCCAATTGATTATGGAAAGGACATAGGAGATTATCCAAAGTCAGGTTGCGCCTCACTGAGAGACTCCCTGAACTGTGCAAGACCCGCATGGCTTTACACTGATGTGTCAGAGTAATGATTAATATTAAGTTTTTGGAAATGCGATTAATTGACTATATTACTGGAACAAATGTAACAAACTTGTAATCCTGTCTTAAACATCCTCAACCAATGGGAGGAGTGTGGAGTAGGCGATGGTGGAAAGTCAGATAGTGAAGTGGAGCTGCTGATTTTTCTCAAACGTTTCTGTGTATTTCTGGACACTCTGTCAGATCGCTACTGCTCTACCTATTGAACTGTATGCAGAATACTGAATATAAAATCTTCCTGAAAACACATTTCTGATCTAATGGAAATGCACATTTCCGGCATCAGGCTGGTGTTAAAGAATCAAAGTACAATAAACTCGCAAACTTTGTTAAACACATGGCAGGAGTGAGGCCGCATTGTCCATTAAACTCAGACCAGTGAACAGGCGACTGTGTAACAAACACATCAAGACAGACACCTTCCAATACCGCACACCAAGAGGGATACATGGGACACAACCAACAGCGGGGAAATTATCTAAATCACAACAACAGTTACAATCAAACAGATATGGTCCAGAGAATTACTACCTGCAGAGAAGAGTAGACATTACTGTTGGTGATGAAGTGGAAAACCCTTAACACTTCCATGTAGCATTTCTTGGCTCACTGTTTGAAGAGAGGAGTTAACTGATTTCAGATCAGTGGGTGGGAACCAGGGTAAAATATGTAACAGCAACAGGTATTTCAGGCACGCAAAGCTTTCATGTCCCTTCATCATAAACAACATTACTAAACCAACAGTTACTTCCCAGGAACATGTCATGATCGGGAACGCCGCCCCACCTGAATAGATGGTGGAAATGATATTGTAAATAATTTTAAACGTGTGTTTGGCACCAACTTGAGGATGAGGAATTACAGGATTACCGGCAAAAAGTGGGAATCTGGGACTGAGCATGACTGCACTTTAACAGAGACAGGTACAGGTGCGAGGGGCTGAATGGCCTCCTTCTGTATTGTCAGTTTCTATGATTCTATGAACATCAGCGACCTGAGACGGTGGCAGGAAATGGGAGTCACAGGAACAGTAACACAGTTAAAATGGTGCACGGAGTTAATATTTGGACATACCAGGAACATCGATTATCCGTGTCTGGGGAAGATAATGGGAAACACAGAACAACAGTAATATATTTAAACATGCTTCACGATGTTAATAGTTGGACTTACTGGGAACACCAGCGGCAGCGATGATGGGGTAGTAAATCTTTTGTACGTCCCAGATTGCCCACAGCACCCGAAGATTTAGTGGGAAATCCCGAAACATGGTTCCACTTTTGGCGGGAAATCAGTGCTCGGGGCACCGCTCCCACGGAATGAATGGAATAGAGAATTCAAAAGAGCAACTCATTTATATTAGAGTATAAACTCCAGAGAGACGAGCAGATTCCCTGGGAACTGACATTAATTACAGTCGTTAAACAAACAGATCAAGTTAACCATTTCAGCCCCAACAATTCTAACATTTCAAAATACAATTAAACAGGCATTGCACCAATGGAAAGTGACACCCTTCAACGATCAGAACTTTTTGAAAAAGATTGGATAGAAAACAAACGTGACCCCGACAGTCTGAGAGCAGGGACATGAAGTGTGTGCGGATTAATTGGCAGAGTGCAAATTGTGTATGCCTTTAAA
The DNA here is from genome assembly GCF_052327205.1 of Somniosus microcephalus. Taxonomy (NCBI): domain Eukaryota; kingdom Metazoa; phylum Chordata; class Chondrichthyes; order Squaliformes; family Somniosidae; genus Somniosus; species Somniosus microcephalus. The sequence continues at coordinate 115,736,174 of NC_140990.1, forward strand.
TTACACTAGACTCTGTCTCTGTTTAATTTACACTAGACCCTGACTCTGTTTAAATTACACTAGACTCTGTCTCTGTTTATATTACACTAGACCCTGTCTCTGTTTATATTACACTAGACCCTGTCTCTGTTTATATTACACTGGACTCTGTCACTGTTCAAATTACTCTATACTCTGTCCCTCTTTATATTACACTAGACCCTGTCTCTGTTTATATTACAGTAGACCCTGTCGCTGTTTATATTACACTACACCTGTCTCTGTTTATATTACACTAGACCCTCTCCCTGTGTATATTATACTTGGCCTTGTCTTAGTTATCTTTGCACTAGACACTGTCCCTGTTTGTATTACCCTAGACCCTTCCTCAATTATTACTGCACTAGAACATGTTGTTGTGTATATTACATTAGACCGTGGCTCGGTTTATTATATTAGCTCCAGTCTCACTTATTATGGCAGAAATTCTTGCCTCTGTTTATATTACGCTAGACCGCGACTCTGTTTATATTATACTGGACCATGTCTCATTTATTGCTGCTCTAAAGGAATTTCCAGGCCCTGGAGTAATGAGAGCATTTTTAGGCCTTTTTGCCCTCACAGGTTACATTCGCACCTTTAGATTTGTATTGTTAGCAAACCTATATATATTGCACTCGGTCCCTTCATCTAAGTCACTAATATAGATTGTAAATAGCTGAGGCCTCAGCATTGATTCTAACGGCAACCCGCTATTAACAGCCCGCCAATCTGAAAATGAACCGTTTATTCTTACTTTCCATTTTCTGTCCTTTAATCAGGCTTCTATTCTTGCTAATATATTACCCATAACCCAAGTGCCCTTATGTTGTGCAACAACCTTTCGTGTGGCACCTTATCGGAAGCCTTTTGGAAATCGAAATAAAATAAATCCACTGGCTCCCCTTTATCCACCCTACTGGTTACATCCTCAAAAACGCTAATAGATTTGTCAAACACGATTTCACTTTCAGGCTATGTGGCCTGCAGATCTCTCTTTTTGGTCTCCCTCCTTTTTTGAATAGCAGTGTTACATTTGCACGACTGCCCCAGTCGAATTTCTAGGCCAAAATATTTGTTCAAACTCGCTGCCATTTCCATCTTCACCATTATAACTGCTGCAGTCTCAGACTCCACGTTTACTTTTGCTACTCTCTTTCTTTTTACATACTTGTTGAAGCTCTTACAAACTGTTTTTATATTTTTGCTGGTTTGCTCTCAAATTTGATTTTCTCCCTCTTTATCGATTTTTGGTCATCTTTTGATGGTTTATAAAACTCTCCCAAGCCTCAGGCCCACTACTCTTCTTAGCAATATTATCAGCCTCTTTATTAACCCACAACTATCCGTAACATCTTTAGTTAGCCACGGATGGATCATTCATCCAGTGGATATTAATTTCTCACTGGAATATGCATTTGTTCAGAGATATGACAAATTTGTTTAAATGTTCACCATTGATCATCTATCATCATAACTTTTAATGTAATTTTCCTCTCTACTTTAGCCAACAGGCCCCTCATACCTTTCTAATTGGTTCATTTATGGTTAGGTTTCTAGTTTCGTGCTTAGGTGCGTCACTCCCAAACTCCATGTAACATCCTATCATATTATGATCGCTCTTCCCCAGAATATCCCTTACTATGAGAATACTGATTACCACTCTCTCATGACACAAAACAAGATCTGAAATAACCTCTTCCTTGGTTGGTTCAACGATGTATTGTTCCAAGAAACAGTCTCGAGTGGATTCCATCCTTGGGGGGCATATAAACTACTCCGTCCAGTGTTTTTTGCCTTTGTTATTTCTGATCGCCGCCCATACTGGTTCTAATTCCAGATCTTCCGAGCTAAGAGGCTTCCTCGCTATAGTCCTCATGTCATCCTTTATTAACTATGCTACCCACCCTCTTTTTCCATTCTGCCCATTTATTCAAAATATTAAATGTGCTGGTGTAGGAACGTGGGTTCCTAACTAAAAGACTGAGTTCTACTCAGGCGATCAAACAAAACAAACTTTAATGAAACAAACAGGTTTTAACAAGAAACTGCAGGATAACATCGAATGTAGGTCTGCTCTCTTTGGAGGCTCCACGGGGACTGCCCCTGCAGTCCAGTGGCTGATGTCATGACGTCACCACGTCTTCCCGCTAGTGGGGAATCACGTGATGAACGGCGTGACGTCATCGTGTTTTCGCCACGCTGTTAAAGTAACCACGCTCTGTACAGTTAAACAGCATAAATAAAGATACAGACTCAGGCTGTAGCTAATATGTTGTTAAAGGAACTATATACAAACGATCTGAGTCCTTTGGTGGCTCCGCCACATGCGCCCCCCCAGAATTGTCTTTAACAGCAAAAGTGAGGCATCGAGGAGGGCTGACAAGTCTGTCTGAGCGACTTCGGTAACCCTGCAGAGGAAGCTGATGGACAGTGGTCGAACTGGCGGGCGGTTGTGGTTGAGCTGGCGCAGTGAGTGTGGTCGAGCTGGCGGGTGGCTGTGGTTGCTCTGGCACAGTGACTGCGGGCGGTCGGCCACTTTTAGGTGGTTGAGCGATGACGACTGGGCGGTCCAGGTCCAAGTGAGCCGGCTTCAACCGGTCCACCGAAATGTGATCCGGCTTTCCTCCAATGTCAACCAAAAAGAATTTGTCTCCTGATTCGATTATGCAGAAAGGACCAGTGTAAGGGGGTTTGAGCGGATCCGAGTGAACGTCGTGGCGGATAAATATGTGCTCGGCGTTCTTCAGCTCCTCTGGCATGTGGGGGCTCGGAAGGCCGTGATTTGATGTAGGCACCGGAGAAAAGCATCTGGCCGCTTCCTGGTGGCTGACAAGTTGCTGGGAGTCGGACCATGGCTCTGTGGGAGAAGGGAGGAAAACCCCTGGTACTCGGAGCGGCTGGCCACAAACGAGTTCTGCCGAGGACGATTGTAGGTCCTCTTTGGGTGCTGTACAAACACCCAAAAGTACCCATGGGAGTCTGTCCACCCATCTCGCACCTTGAAGACTGGCCCGTAGGGCGGCTTTTAGTAACCTGTGGAATCACTCGCACAGGCCATTTGCCTGTGGATGATAGGCAGTGGTGCAATGAAGTTTGGTGCCAAGCCCCTGAGCTACAGCCTTCCAGAGCTCCGAGGAAAATTGTGGCCCACGATCGGAGGAGATGTCCGCCGGTACCCCGAAACGAGAAACACAACAGGAGATGAAAGCTCCAGCGATGTCTGCTGAAGTGGTGGAAACCAAAGGTACTGCCTCTGGCCACCTAGTGGTGCGGTCCACCATGGTGAGAAGATGCATATAACCACGGGAAGGAGGAAGTGGCCCCACAATGTCCACATGCACGTGGTCGAAACGATGCTCCGGAACAGCGAACGTAGCCACTGGAGCTTTTACATGACGCTGGACCTTGGCCTTCTAGCAGACCACACAGGTGTTGGCCCAGTCATGGAGATCAAGGTGCATACCATTCCATACGAACTTCGCCGACATTAGCCGTTGTGAAGCCTTCATATCAGGGTGTGACAACCCGTGTATGGCGTCAAACACCTTCCGGCGCCAGGCGACTGGCACGATAGGTTGGGGAACGCCCATGGAGATGTCGCAAAGGAGCGTGGTGCCTGCGGCCTGGAAACTGACGTCGGTCGCCTGTAAATTAGAGGGGATGGTTCTGTGTGATTGGGCCTCTGGGTCCGAGGCCTGATCTGCAGCCATGAGGGCGTAGTCAATCCCAAGGTGAACCGCATGGACCATCGCGTGGGACAGGCAATCCACTACCAGGTTGTCTCTACTGGACACATTTTGAATGTCCGTGGTAATTTCAGAAATAAATGTCAGGTGACATTGCTGATGAGCTGACTACAGTTCGGCGGTCTTGGCCGTTAGAGGCTTGTGGTCGACAAAAGCCGTGAAGGGGCGTCCTTCTAATCAGAACCTGAAATGTTAAATGACTAGAAAAAGGGCGCAACTCCTGATCGAAAGTGCTGTATTTTCTTTCATTTTTCCATAGTTGACAGCTGAAAAACACCAGCGGTTGCCACATGCCATTCACCCACTGCTCCTGCACTGCACTGATGGCATAGTCTGATGCATCTGTGGTAAGGGCGATGATGGCACCTGGAAGTGGCTGCGCCAGCATGGTTGCATTGGCCAAGGCGCTCTTTGTGTTGACAAATGCCTGGTCCATCTCGGCTGTCCAACTGATTGGATCCTTACCGGACTTGCCCTTGAGGGCCCCGTACAAAGGCTGCATAAGCTGAGCCGCCTTAGGGACGAATCGGTGATAGAAATTGACCATCCCCAGGAACTCTTGCAGGGCCTTGACGGTTGGCGGGCACGGGAAAGAGGTAACAGCTTCCACCTTCATCAGTAAGGGGGTGGCGCCGTCTGATGTTATGTGGTGTCCCAAGAAATCGATCCGCTGCAGTCCGAACTGGCACTTGGCCAGGTTGATGATCAAACCATGCTGACTGAGGCGTGTAAAGAGGTTATGCAAATGGCAGATGTGCTCTTCCTTGCTAGCGCTGGTGATGAGAATGCCATCGAGGTAGACGAAAATGAAGTTTAGGTCTCGGAGCACGGAGTCCATCAAGCACTGGAAAGACTGTGCTGCATTCTTCAAGCCAAACAGCATGTGCAGGAACTCAAAAAGGCCGAAAGAGGTGATGACTGCGGTTTTCACAACGCCTTGCGGGTGCATGGGAACCTGGTGACACCCCGGACGAGGTCGACATTTGAAAAGATAGAATTTCCCGCCAAATGGGCTGAGAAATCCTGAATATGCGGGATCGGGTACTGAACAGGAGTAGTGGCATCATTCAGGCATCGGTAGTCACTGCATGGCCGCCAGCCGCTGCCCGGTTTCAGAACAATGTGGAGAGGCGAAGACCAGGGACTATTCGACTGGCGAATAATCCCCAGCTTCTCCATTGTGTTGAACTCCACTTTCACAGCCACGAGCTTGCCGGGTTCAAGCCTTCTAGCCCGTGCATAAACCGGGGTGCCAGTAGTGGTGATATGATGTTCAACACCATGCTTCGTGGCCAAGGAGGAGAAAGTGGGCCTGGTCAGCTCCGGGAACTCTCCGAGGAGCCGAGTGAAGTCATCCGGAGATGGGAACATGCAGACGATAGAGCGCAATATGGTAGTACCGTGGTGGCACGGAATCGAGTGGAAGGTGGCCGTGTTGTTTAACCGGCGGTGCCGGAAATCGATGAGGAGGCCGTTGGCACATAGAAAATCCGCCCCTAGAATGGCCTGCGAGACTGTGGCCATGGCAAAATCCCAATGGAAGCGCTGACCACTGAAACACACTTGGACCCACCACTTTCATAAAGTTTGAATGGCTGCGCCATTAGCCACCACGAGGGAAAAGCCGTGGTCCCCAGCTTGCATATCGAGATTCGACGCAGGTAGGATGCTACACTGCGCCCCGGTTTCACAAAGGAAACGTCGACCCAAAAGGGAATCGGTGATGTAAAGAACTTTCCCCGAAGATCCAATGGCCATCGCAGCCGCAGAGCTCCCGTCAGACCCAGTCCTCCTTCGCCAGGAATGCTGCAGGAGTTTTGTTTTATTTTTGGGTGAAAAGCTGCATCGTGCTTTCGCGCCAAAACGGGCGTGATAGGAGCACCAGCCTGCTGCAAGAGGAGCTGCAGCTGTGTCTGTGGGGGATGGGCATCCCGTGGCAGCACAGCATGCTGGGTTATTGTGGAAATCTTATCTGCTTCGGCAGCAAGCTCAGCGCAATCCATTACCTCGGACCTGGCTAGGGCAGCCTATACCTGCTCCGGCAGTTGGCAGAGGAATAGCTCCCGGAAGAGGAAGCATTCTGGTTTGCCACCTAAGAGCGTGAGCATCTGGCTCATGAGCTCGGATATTTTGGAGTCCCCGAGGCCGGGCATAGCGAGGAGCCAGCGAGCGCGTTCTGACGTCGATAGCCCGAAGACTTGAAGCAACCGCGCCTTTAATGTATCATACTTGCAGTCAGTAGGAGGACTACCGAGGAGGATGATGATCCGCGAGGCAGTGGCGCTATCGAGGGTGGAGACCACGTAGTAATAACGGGTCTGATCCGCGATGATGCTCCTGATGGGGATTTGGGCTTCAGCCTGGAGAAAGCACGCGGCTGGTTGTTGCTCCCAGAGCTGTGGCAGTTTTAGAGTCACGGCATTCGTTTCCATGCTGAAGATCATCCGCGAAAACCGTTCACGAAAGTCGGGGTCACCAATGTAGGAATGTGGGTTCCTAACTAAAAGACTGAGTTCTACTCAGGCGATCAAACAAAACGAACTTTAATGAAACAAACAGGTTTTAACAAGAAACTGCAGGATAACACCGAATGTAGGTCTGCTCTCTTTGGAGGCTCCACGAGGGATGGCACTCCAGTCCCGTGACTGACGTCATGACGTCATCGCATTTTCCTGCCAGTGGGGAATCACGTGATGAACGGCGTGACGTCATCACTTTTTAACCACGCTGTTAAAGTAACCACGCTCTGTACAGTTAAACAGCATAAATAAAGATACAGACTCAGGCTGCAGCTAACATGTTGTTAAAGGAATTATATACAAACGATCTGATTCCTTTGGTGGCTCCACGACACTGGAATATTTAGATCCATCCTTGGTCACCTTGCAACCACATCTATGCAATGGCTATTAGATCAAACGCATTTATCTCTATTTGTACCATAACTGCCTCTATTTTGTTGTAAATGCTTCATGCATTCAGATAAAGAGCCTTAATTTTAATGGTTTACCATTTTCCCTGATTAGACCTTATTCTTGGAGGCACTATTTCCGTTAACCTTTCTGTCCCTTCCCGTCTCCCTCTGCCTATCTTTACTCAAATCGTTAGACTACTCTATGGCTTTGAATATATCTTGAGATTCATACATTTCCCCTCACATGAACCCTCAAGCCCTCTTTCGATTAAAGCTCTTTTTACAGCCCTAGTTATTTAATTCACCAGGACAATAATCCCAGTCTGGTTTACGTGGAGCTTCTTCCAACGGAACAGCTTCCTCCTTTCCATTAATGATACTAGTGCCCCATGAATCGTAGCGACTGTCTCGCACACCACACTTTGAGTCACGCATTTAACTTTCTGATGTGATTGATCCTATGCCAAGTTGCGAGTGCCTCAGGGAGTAATCCAGAGATTATTACCTTTGAGGTTGTGCTGAGTAATTTGGACCCCAGCTCGTCAAACTCGCTCAGCAGACCCTCATTCCTAGTTCTAACTATGTCATCAGTTCCTACATGAGCCACGACTACTGGATCCTCCCCCTCATGCTCCAAGTTATTTTCTAGCTGTGAGGGAATATCCTTAGCCATGGCACCGGGCAGGCAACACAGCCTTCGGGGCAGTGATGTATTTATCCCCCTGACTATATTAACACCTAACACTACCTTCATATTCCCCCCACTTGAATGGTTTCCTGTACCATAGTGCCGTGATCAAATTGTCCATTCCATCTGCATTCTTTGTTCTCAGTCATACAGGCAGGAAGTATCTCTTATCTGTTAACAAGGTCCAAGGCTGAGGCACCTATATCACTACATCCTGTGTAGCCACAGTTGCCTGACTCGCAGTCTCATCCTCCTGTTCCTGACCACTAACCAAACCTAAATAACAACCTGACCAAGGTGGTGTCACTGACTCAAGGATCGAATTGCCTAGGCAAGTCTCCCACGCCCTGATGCATTGTAATGCCTGCAGCTCGGACTACAGCTCAACAAATCTGAGCCAAAGTTCCCCGAGTTGCAGACATTTACTGCAGATGTGGCTTCCCGGGATCTCAAATGTCTCCTCCAATCCCACAAGCTGCAGTTGCGACATACCACCAGCTCTGCCATCGCAATCTAACCTTGTTTTTTGGATTTAATTGGTTAAGCTTTTTATTCACTCAAAGTTTTTTGATGTACTAACTAATTAGTAAATCGAGTTTAATTTATTGATTTAATAAAGTTATAGTTATACATTCCAAGTTCTTAGTTTAAATTCACTTCCCGAGATTTTAAAGCAAAAAACGGTAATACACACCATCCAAGCACGGAGCTGCTGTCTTGTGAAATCTCTCCTTTGCTCCCCGCCACTCTCGGTCGCTGGCTCCGCTCTCGCTGTGCTGACATTTGAGCCTTTTAAAGCCTCCCTCCCCGGCTGCAGGTTGGTCCCAGGCTATTTCCCCTAAGGTTTCACTGAGGGTGCTGGGGTCTGAGTGGCCCGGCCGCCCGTGGGCTGTCAACTGAAAGAGCGACCTTCCCCGCGCCGCCCCCTTTGGGTAAACACATGAAACTCGAATCTGGCGATCGGCAGCTTCATAAACCCGCCCCAGGCCGCGCCAGAGGACTCAGCGGGTCTAAAAATGAGCAGGAATCCAGCGGGACTGATCTCCGCGGAGACCCCACCTCTACCGTTCCTGTTAGTCACTGAATCCAGGCGCTGAAAGACAGAAACAGGCCTCACTGTGTGTTTCTCACGGAGACGAGGGGATTGAGCAGAACACCAGACCAACGCTTTGTGATTTTGCACAAACTTCTCCTCATTTAATGAATTTAACAATTACAGTAAAGGGATATTTCACCACATTCTTCAAATCCTCTCTGAATTTAGTCTGGGTCACGGCATAAATACACGTGTTGGTGCAGCAACTCAGGAGCTGAATCCCCAGGGCCTGATAATCTATATCCCAGAGTACTTCAGGAAGTGGCCCTAGAAATAGTAGATGCATTGCCGGTCATCGTCCAGTACTCGATTGACTCTGGAACAGTACCCATGGATTGGAGGGTAGCTAAAATTACCCCACTATTCAAAAAAAGATGTAGAGACAAAGCGGGGAATTATAGACCGGTAAGCCTGACTTTGGTCGTGGGGAAATGCAAGAGCCTATTATAAAGGATGTAATAGCTGAGCACTTGGAAAATAGTGACCGGATTGGACAAAGTCAACATGGATTTACAAAAGGTAAATCATGCTTGAGTAATCTACTGGAATTTTTTGAGGATGTAACTGTTAAAATAGATAAGGGTGAACCAGTGGATGTGGTGTATTTGGACTTTCGGAAGACTTTTGATAAGGTACCACATAAGAGATTACGTGCAAAATTAAGGCACATTGGATTGGGGGCAAGGTATTGACTTGGATAGAGAACTGGTTGGCGGACAGAAAGCAAAGAGTTGGAATAAACGGGTCGTTTTCCAAGTGGCAGGCAGTGACTAGTGGGGTACTGCAAGGATCGGTCCTAGGACCTCAGCTGTTCACAATACATTATATGATCTGGACGAGGGAATTGGATGTAATAGCTCCAAATTTGCAGATGACACAAAGCTGGGTGGGAGGGTATGCTGTGAGGAGGATGTCGTGAAACTGCAGTACGATTTGGACAGTTTGGGTGATTGGGCAGAAACATGGCAAATGCACAATAATGCGGATAAATATGAGGTTATCCACTTTGGTGGCAAAAACAGGAAGGCAGATTATTATTTGAATGGCAATAGATTGGGAGAAGGGGAAGTGCAAAGATACCTGGGTGTTCTTGTGCACCAGTCGCTGAAGGTAAGCATGCAGGTGCAGCAGGCGGTTAAGAAGGCAAATGGTATGTTGGCCTTCGTAGCAAGAGGGTTCGTGTACAGGAACAAGGATGTCTTGCTACAGCTGTACAGGGCCTTGGTGAGACCGCACCTTGAGTATTGTGTGCAGTTTTAGTCACCTTACCTGAGGAAGGACTTTCTTGCCATGGAAGGAGTGCAGCGAAGATTCACCAGGCTGATACCTGGGAAGGCAGGAATGACGTATGAGGAGAGATTGTGTCGATTGGGCTTATACTCACTGGAGTTTAGAAGATTGAGAGGGGATTTCAGCGAAACCTATAAAATTCTGTCAGGCCTGGACATACTAGATGCAGGAAGGATGTTTCTGATGGCCGGGGAGTCCAGAACCAGGGGTCATAGTCTAAGGATAAGGGGTAACCCATTTAGGACTGAAATGAGGAGGAATTTCTTCACCCAGAGAGTGGTGAACCTATGGAATTCTCTGCCACAGAGGACGGTGGGGACCAGTTCATTAAATATATTCAAGAAAGAGTTGGATATATTTCGTAAGGCTAAAGGGATCAAGGGATATGGGGAGAAGGCAGGGACAGGGTACTGAATTTGAATGATCAGCCATGATCTCATTGAATGGCGGAGCAAGCTCGAAGGGCCGAATGGCCAAATCCTGCTCCTATCTTCTATGTTTCTATGTTTAAATATCAGTTTTTTTATTTTTATTCATTGATGGGATGTGGGCGTCGCTGGCTGGCTAGCCCTGCATTTAGTGCCCATCCCTAATTGCCCTTGAGAAGATGGTGGTGAGCCACCTCCTTGAACCGCTGCAGTCTATATGGCGGAGGTACACCCGCAATGCTGTTAGGAAGGGAGTTCCAGGATTTTGGCCCAGCGACAGTGAAGGAACGGCGATGCAGTTCCAAATCAGGCTGGTGTGTGGCTTGGAGGGGAACTTGTATGTGGTGATGTTCCCATGAGTCTGCTGCCCTTGTCCTTCTAAGTGGTAGAGGTCACGGGTTTGGAAGGTGCTGTTGATGGAGCTTTGGCGAGTTCCTGCAGTGCATCTTGTAGATGGTACACACTGCAGCCACAGTGCGCTGGTGGTGGAGGGAGTGAATGTTGAAGGTTGTGGATGGAGTGCCAATCAAGCAGGCTGCTTTATCCTGAATGGTGTCGAGCTTCTTGAGTGTTGTTGGAGTTGCACTCATCCAGTCAAGTGACGAGTATTCCATCACACTCCTGACTTGTGCCTTGTAGATGGTGGAAAGGCTTTGGGGAGTCAGGAGGTGAGACACTCGCCGCAGAATTCCCAGCCTCTGGCCTGCTCTTGTAGCCACAGTATTTATATGGCTGGTCCAGTTCAGTTTCTGATCAATGCTAACCCCCAGGATGTTGATAGTGGGGGATTCAGCGATGGTAATGCCATTGAATATCAAGGTGAGATGATTAGAGTATCACTTGTTGGAGATGGTCATTGCCTGGCTCTTGTGTGGTGCGAATGTTACTTGCCACTTTCAGCCCAAGTCTGAATGTTGTCCAGGTCTTGCTGCATATCGACACAGACTGTGTCAGTATCTGGCGAGCCTCGAATGGTGCTGAACAGTGTGCAATCATCAGCGAACTTCCCCACTTCTGACCTTATGATGGAGGGAAGGTCATTGATGAAACAGCTGAAGTTCACGTAAATATTGAGTTAGAGCGCCAGGAAGCAAATTGAACACATACAATCGTCTCCACACAGAAAACAACAGGAACACTGCCCATAAGGATAAAATTCCCAGATATAACCAATAGTAAAATGATGGATTTTCTTTGCTTCTCCATCTCTGGGTCACTGGGACATTCCCCCCTGCTGTGGGCTCGGAGTCTCCTCCGGACTCTGCTCTACATGTCTGACGGTTAACGCATTGAGCAGCAGAATCAGAACAAATGGAATAAATGGGGTTAAAATATAATGAAGGATTTAAATTACTGTCCACACCTGTGAATAAGCAACATACCTTGTTACATAACAGAACCAACGAGAATTAGAAATCCAAAATTGACCTCCATACATAAAGTATCAGAAAGTGTTCTTTACACAGAACAGCACACTCACTCTTCCTAGCACCACAGCCGCCGTTTTCTCATTGCAATATTTTATTTTCAGCTTCTGGCAACAAATGGCCAGAAATTGATCAAAGGTGAAAGTGACCGTGAACCAGAAAGAACAGTCTGTGACTGCTTAAAGCAGGATTGCGTGGATATTACACACTTTAATCTTCCACATGAACTTAAACTGAGCCTCTCAACGATTGGGAATCTGCCTGGATATTAGATCAGTGATAACGACCAGTACAGCTGCCGCTGCCATGGACACCAAGTAATGGGTGACACATTTGGAGAGACCGCACCTTCCCCGAGACAGGATCACAATCGTCACCAAGTTCACTGTAAGGAAGAGAAAAACAAGGAACTTATTCTTTAGACTGAGATCAATATGAACTGGCTGATTGAATTCTGGGTAAAATGTGCAGCGTTATTGTTGAATCCAAGGACAGAATCTAATTCCCAGTAATGGTCGAGGGGAATTTTTGTGACCATAAGGCTGTTTCCAGTGGGGTAATGCAGGGCTCAGTACTGGGTCACTAGCTTTTTGTGATGTACATCAATAATTTATACTTCAATGTAGGGGGCAAGATTAATAAGTTGGAAGATGATACAACAATAGGCTATGTTGTTGATTTTGAGGAAGCTAGCTGTAGACTGCATGAAGATATCAATGGGCAGAAATGTGGCAACTGGAATTCAATCAGGAGAAGTGTCAGGTAATGCATTTGGAGATGGCTAGCAAGGGAAGGGAATGCACGACCAATGGTAGGATACTGAGGCGTTTAGAGGAACAAATTGGGCATGGCAGCATTGAGGAAGAGTTCATAGAGTTTATTAGGGACGGGTTCCTTGAGCAGTATGTAACTGAACCAACCAGGGGGCAGGCAATCTTAGATCTGGTCCTGTGTAATGAGACAGGATTAATCAAAAATGTCCTGGAAAACGATCCCCTTGGAATGAGTGATCATAATATGGTTGAATTCCAAATTCAGTTTGAGGGTGAGAGAGTTGGATCTCAAACCAGCGTACTAAGCTTAAATAAAGGAGACTATGAAGGTATGAGAGTAGAATTGACTAAAGTGGACTGGGAAAACCGATTAAAGTGTAAGACGGTACAAGAGCAGTGGTCTACATTCAAGGAGATATTTCACATCTTTCAAGATAAATATATTCCACTGAGGAAAAAGGGGAGAAAAAGAAAAGACAGCCATCCGTGGCTTAGTAAAGTAATAGAGGATAGTATTCGAATGAAAACAAGGGCTTGTAAATTAGCCAAATCTAGTGGGAGGATAGAAGATTGGGAAACATTTAAAAGCCAGCAAACAATAACTAAAAGATTAATTAAGAAAGGGAAGATAGATTATGAAAGTAAACTAGCAAAAAATATAAAAACAGATCGCAAGAGTTTCTACAGCTATATAAAAAGAATAAGGGTGGCTAAAGTGAACGTTGGTCCCTTAGAGGATGGGGCCAGGAAACTAGTGGTGGGGAACATGGAAATGGCAAAGTTGCTGAACAAATATTTTGTATCAGTCTTTACAGTAGAGGACACTAAAAATATCCCAACACTGGACAAACAGGGGGCAATTGGGGGGGAAGGGTTAAACACGATTAAAATCACTAAAGAGATGGTACTCAGTAAAATAATGGGACTTAAGGCAGGTAAATCCTCCGGACCTGATGGCCTACATCCTAGGGTCTTGAGAGAAGTGGCGGTAGGGATTGTGGATGCATTGGTGATCATTTTACAGAACTCCCTGGACTCAGGAAAGGTCCCGGCAGATTGGAAAACTGTGAATGTAACACTCTTATTTAAGAAGGGAAGTAGACAAAAAGCTGGAAACTATAGATAAGTTAGCCTAACATCTGTGGTTGGCAAAATGTTGGAGTCCATTATTAAGGAAACAGTATCAGAGCATTTGGATAAACATAATTTAATAGGACAGAGTCAGCATGGTTTTACAAAGGGGAAGTTATGTTTGACAAATTTGCTCGAATTCTTTGAGGATGTAACATACAGGGTGGATAAAGGGGAACCAGTGGATGTAATGTATCTGGACTTCCAAAAGGCGTTTGACAAGGTTCCACACAAAAGATTACTGATCAAGATAAAAAAATCACAGGATTGGGGGTAATATACTGGCATGGGTGGAAGATTGGCTATCTAACAGAAAACAAAGAGTTGGGATAAATGGTTCGTGCTCGGGCTGGCAATCAGTAACTAGTGGTGTCCCACAGGGATCAGTGCTGGGACCCCAACTCTTTACAATCTATATTAACGATTTGGAGGAAGGGACCAAGTGCAACATATCCAAGTATGCCGACGATACAAAGATGGGAGGGAAAGCAGTGAGTGAGGAGGACATAAAAAACCTGTAAAAGGACATAGACAGGCTAAGTGAGTGAGCAGAGATTTGGCAGATGCAATATAATGTTGGAAATTGTGAGGTTATGCACTTTGGCAGAAAAAATCAAAGAGCAAGTTGTTATCTAAATGGAGAGAAACTGCAAAGTGCTACAGTACAAAGGGATTTGGGGGTCCTGGTACATGAAACACAAAAAGTTAGTATGCAGGTGCAGCAGGTGATCAGGAAGGCCAATGGAATCTTGGCTTTTATTGCAAGGGGGTTGGAGTATAAAAACAGGGAAGTCTTGCTGCAATTATACACGGTATTGGTGAGGCCACACCTGGAATACTGCGTGCAGTTTTGGTTTCCATATTTAAGAAAAGATATACTTGCTCTCGAGGCGGTTCAGAGAAGGTTCACTCAGTTGATTCCAGATATGAGGGGGTTGACGTATGAGGAAAGGTTGAATAGGTTGGGACTCTACTCATTGGAGTTCAGAAGAATGAGAGGCGATCTTATCGAAACATATAAGTTTGTGAGGGGGCTTGATCGGGTGGATGTGGTGAGGATGTTTCCACTGATGGGTGAGACTAGAACTAGGGGCATAATCTTAGAATAAGGGGCTGCCCTTTCAAAACTGAGATGAGGGGAAACTTCTTCACTCAGAGGGTAGTAAATCTATGGAATTTGCTACCCCAGAGAGCTGTGGAAGCTGCAACATTAAATAAATTTAAAATGGAGATAGACATTGTCCTAGCTGATAAGGGAATAAGGGGTACGGGGAGAGGGCAGGGAAGTGGACGTGAATCTAGTTTCAGACCAGTCATGATCCTATTGAATGGTGGAGCAAGCCCGAGGTGGCGTATGGCCTACTCCTGCTCCTATTTCTTATGTTCTTATGTTCTTATGTTGGAGTGCATGTCCACTGATCCCTGAAGGTAGCAGGACAAGTAGATAAGGTGGTTACGAATTCTTACGGGATACTTTTCTCTATTAGCCGAGGCATAGAAAAAGAGCAGGGAGCTTATGTTGGAACTGTATAAAACATTAGTTAGGTCACAGCTAGAGTACTGCCTGCAGTGCTGGTCACGATTACAGGAATATTGTGATTACGCTAGAGAAGGTACAGGTAAGATTTATATGGATGTTGTTAGGACTGGAGAATTTTGGATACGAGGAAAGATTGGATTGGCTGGGGTTGTTTTCTGTGGAATAGAGGAGTTTGAGGGGAGTCTTGATTGACGTGTATGTATGGCCTAGATTTAGTGGATAGGAAGCTCCTATTAACCATAGCAGAGAGGTCAATAAGCAGTGGGCAATGATTTAAAGTAAATCCTAGAACAATTAGAGGGGAGTTGAGCAAACCTTATTCATGCCGAGGGTGGCGGGGGCTCCGGGTGCTGCCTGAATGGATGGTAGAAGCAGAAACGCTCATCACATTTAAAAAATACAACAGCAAAATACTTCAGATGCTGGAAATTTGAAATAAAAACAAAATTCTGGAAATACTCATCAGGTCAGGCAGCATCTGTTGAGAGAGAAACAGGTTAACCACTCTAGATTTTTTAATTGCACACTGCCGGCGTGGCATTGGCCGTCTCAGTTTCCCTGCTCTCCTCATTCACTCCAGTCTACCTCCCTCTGAACTTGCAGCACTCCATTGTCTCAGATACAACCCCAACATTGTCTTTAATCCTGCTGACAAGGGTGGTGCTGTTGTTGTTTGGCAAACCACCCTCTATCTAGCAGAGGCTGAAAAACAACTCTCCAACACCTCCTCTTACCTCCACCTGGACCATGACCCCACTACTGAACATCAAGCCATCATTTCCAAGACTGTCACTGACATCATCTCCTCTGGAGATCTTCCCTCCATGGCTGCCAAACTCAACGTTCCCCAACCTCGCACAGCCCACTTCTACCTCCTTCCCAAAATTCACAAACAGGACAGCCCTGGTAGACCCATCGTTTCAGCCTGTTCTTGCCCCATGGAACTTATCTCTTCCTATCTCGACTTTATTTTTTCTCCCCTTGTCCAGTGTCTACCCAGGGGAAAAATGGGCGGCAGAAACACTACTGCCCGTTTTGCACTCCAGCCCAAGACTAATTTCATCCCAATGCTCTTTGTATCAGATAATTCCCAGTCTTGGGATCCTTTTATATTCTTTGGCCTAGAAATTCGTCTCAGGCGGTGGTGAAAAGCGGGCGGTGTCAGATCGGTCGCCGGTTATATGCAGCGCCTGATATTCAATTTCATTGACTGCAATAGAACTGAATATCAGGCGCTATGTTAGCGGGCAACCGACCTGATACCGCTCATATTGCGCCAATGCCCGAGCCGAATTTCTAGCCCTTTTAAAGTTGTTTCTTCCATAATCTTTCATGTAAGATTGTGTTGGAGACAATTATTTTCGAAATTACCAATAACATGTTGCTGCCACTTACAGATGGAGGCATAATTGAGGCAGACAATCCATTACTGCCCGTTTTGCGCCACCACCGAGACGAATTTCTAGGCCATGGAGTTTATGGCAGTGAAATAGGTTATTTGGATTCATTAGTACATTGGTGGTGTTTATCCTAATACCATGTACCCGCCCTGTTCCCTTATCTCTTTAACCCTTCCCTTCAACCACCCCTCTAATTTATTATTCAATATTAACACGGTCTCTGCTTCAGTCACTACCTCTGATAGGGAGTCACACAGCCTCACAATCCTTAGTGTAAAAAGAGTTCCCCAAGCTCAATGTCCTAAACAGTTTACATTTAAATCAGTATCTCTGTCCCCACATCCGCAATGTGTTACTCTAACTATATACAATGTTGTCTCTGCATTGCACTGACTCGTGGACAGGCAGTGACCTGTGTAGAATTAGAATCGGACTTGTGTTTGGTGATTCCTGTTGATATTTGTACTGTATCATTGTTAATACTAATCTGATTTCGGGTTGTTATTGTGAGGATATTTGCAAAGGATCAATTGTTTCAATTAATATAAGCGACAGGCATAGTTATCAAAATTCCTAAATCAGTGTCTTTCAACTAATTTGCGTAAATTGTCTGCTGCAATACCTATATTACAACAGTGACTGTACTTCACTAGTACTTCATTGGCTGTAAAGTGCTTTGGGACCTCTGGACATTCCAAAGCGAATGGTGAGATTAGTTTTCGTCATAGATCAATCCAAAACAGTTCCCATTGTTCCGTTCTCTCTCTCTAGCCCTCTATCAATGTAACCATAACCTCAATGTCCCGCTTTCTCCTTATAGCCCTGTAGCAGTTCCAAACTAATTTTACTGCCCACCCTGTCCCCATAGTCCTGTATCAATCCCAAATTAATCACATTTGCGCACTCTACACACAGCCCTGTATAAATCTCAAAACTAATCCGACTACCCCACTCTCTACCCATGGCCCTATATCAATCCAGACAGAACCGCATTGCCATGCTCTCTCCCCTTAGCAATCCAAAACCAATCTCAATTTTCAAGCTCTCCACAGAGCCGTTTTTCAATCTCAAACTATTCACAAGGTCCTGCTTCAACCCCATAATCCTGTATGAATCCCAAACTCATCCCTCTTCCCCAATACTCTCCCCAAAGACCTGGATCAATCCTGATGTATCGCCATGGTTACACTTTCTCCCGATAGTGCGGTGTCAATCCCAAACTAATCCCAGTCAGAGGGACCATGAACGATGATGCCACACAGAGATCCCAGATCAATGGATTGCTCAATTCCAGAAAAGGTGCACAGGTTTAAAACAACAATAGAAATTTAACAAACTTATTCCAGATTTAATAAGCAGCTACCACCTAATGCAATAAAATTAAATAACGACATTATAGTAGAGCAAGACGTGCAACAACCTGTGATAGACGTTGAGTTCATGCTCTCACGAAGATTACCAACTAGCAGAGAAAATCAAGGCCCAACACCTGCAAAGCTCTTGTCACTGAGAAATTAATGCTCACATGCCAGTGGATAGTAATGTCTGTATCATTGGGAAAGCAAGGACAATTGACAGCAAATTAGAATGTTTGTGTCACTGCTAGCTTAGGATACCTGTCAGTAGATTGGGATGTTTGTGTCTCTGGTACAGGAAGGACACCTGCCAGTAAATTGGGATGTTGTGTCTCTGGTGCAGGAAGTCCAACTCTCAGTAAATTGGGATGTTTGTGTCTCTGGTACAGGAAGGTCACCTGTCAATAGATTGGGATCTTTGTGTTTCTGGTAAAGGAATGTCACCTGTCAATCAATTGGGCTGTTTGTGTTTCTGGTACAGGAATGTCACCTGTCAGTAAATTGGGGTGTTTGTGTCTCTGGTACAGGAAGGTCACCTATCTGTAAATTGGGATGTTTGTGTCTCTGGTACAGGAAGGTCACCTATCTGTAAATTGGGATGATTGTGTCCCTGGTACAGGAAGGTCACCTATCTGTAAATTTGGATGTTTGTGTCTCTGGTACAGAAAGGTCACCTGTCAGTAAATTGGGATGTTTGTCTCTCTGGTACAAGAAGATCACCTGTCAGTAAATTGGGATGTGTGTTTTTCTGCTGCAGTAAGGTCACCTGTCAGTAAATTGGGATGTTTTTGTCTCTGGCACAGGAAGATCACCTGTAAGAAAATTGGGATTTATGTTCTCCTGCTCCATTGCACAAAAATCACACTACTCATTCCATTGTTTGAATCTTTTCTTTACATTAATATAAATGGTGATTTTTGTACGCCACCAAAAAGGGAAATGTTTCCTGTTTACATCAATCCATTCCAAGCAGTGGAAAAATAAAGCTTCACCAAATTTAAAGCAGGCTAGGTCAATTCTGATAATACATATTTATTGGTGGAACTTATGTTTTTCTTTCTTTAATTAAATTACCTATTAGATTCAGCAGATATTTCACCATACTCTTGAACTCTTCCCTGAATTTGCTCTGAGTCTTGGAATAAATAAATGTGTTTGTGCAGCAGCTCAACAACTGAAGCATATTTGCACTTTCTCGGAGAATAAATTTGGGGTCACTGAAACCATTGATTTTATAATCATTTGTAAATTGATCTTAAAAGATCTGTACAACATACACCATCCACAACAGTATAAAACTTCCCGAGATAGCGAAGAGTAAGACGATGGACTTTCTCCGGCTCTCCATCTCTGGGACATTCTGATTCTCTCCATTGCTGTGGGCCCAGAGTCTCCTGCGGGCTCTACTGGCCGCTTGAATGTGTCTGACGGTGAGAGGTTTGAGCAGAAGAATCAGGAGGAACTGGAGACCCGGGGTTAAAATACAGTCACTTCATTGAAAAGCTGCCCATAACGGAGAAGTATAACGGATTTCCTTCAGTCTACAATTCCACGGGATATTATCAATTATGATGATGTGTTCGTGTAAAGAGTACCAGGGAATATTGACTAAACAGCCCAGCGCAGAGAACGTTCCTATAACCACGGCCGCCGTTTTCTCGGTGCAATATTTTGTTTTCAGCTTCTGGCAACAGATGGCCCCAATTCGATCAAAGGTGAAAGCGACCGTTAACCAGACAGAACTGTCTCTAGATGCATAAATTAAAGCAGTGATGGCCAGCAAGTTACCTGGAAAATAAATACTAGGAATCCGGTTTAATATCACAGCACTGATAATGACCAGGAGGTACGTCCCCACCATGGACACCAGTTATCGAGTGACACATCTGGAGAGACCGCACCTTCCTTGGGACAGGATCAAATTCGCCACTAAATTAACTGTAAAGAGAGACAGAGGGAGACGAAATGTTACAGAATATAGACTCCTAGCAGAAGTCATATATTGAGCAAAATTTTATGAAGTTTCTACAGATCAGACATTATCTCATTGTATGGCAGAACAGGCTCGATGGGTTTAATGGCCAAGTCCTGCTGCTATGATCCTATGTCTTAGCTTTCATAGTTGTAGTGATGAGAACTGATATAAATATCCAAGCTGGAGCTGAGACACAATAGAGACCACGGGAGAATGAAAAGTAATACTTCATTTCATTGTGAAACAACAACCATTAAAATACATGGGAATTTCAAATAAATTAATAGAATCGCATGTGTAATGTTGAATAAAATGAATGATTAAGTAATACATATAGATTTAAAATAATGAATTAAAACCACTCAATAAACACAGTAACAAATAGAATAAAATGCCAAACAAATTGAAAATGAATATTACACCAATGAAACAAAGATTGTGGAGTCTTGTAATGATGTGACCCCCTAACAGCATTTAAGCAAGTACCAAGGCAGGGATGTGGGGATAGGAGGAAAGAACAAAAGGGAAGGTCTGTGATAGAATGGAATGCCGGAGAGATCTAATGACAAAAGGGATGATGGTGCAAAGCAAAAGGCGCTGGCAATGGGACAAGTAAAGAAACAAAAGATGTGTCTAGAGGAGGAGTAAAGGGCAATAGCAGAATCAGCACCTGCTGTCCGATAAATGGGGACAGAGGTTATGCTGTGAAATTGCTGAACTCAGTGTTTAGTCCGGAACGCTGTAAAGTGCCTAATTGAAGTGCTTCCTGATATCGACACTGAACGGCCTGGCTCTAATTTTAAGGTCATGCGCCGTCTTTTGGACTTGCCCACCAGAGGGAAAAAATGCCTAGATTTTCAGTGTGCCGTGAGGCGGGCTTTAAGGCGGGCGGGGGCAAAAATCCTGAATTCGGGGGACCCGACACTATCCCGCCCAAAACTCGCTTCCACGTAAGTTTCAGAGGAGGCGGGTACCCGCCCCGCAATGGGACCCACCCACCCGAGGCGGGAAGGGATTACTGCCAATTAACTGCCTGTTAACAGGTAGTTAACAGGCAATTTTTAGCCTAATCCCTATTTTGAGGGGTGTCCTGTGGGATTCCCGACGGCTCCAAATCATGCCAGGTTAGAGCAGATGGGCCGTCTGGTTGAAGGACTTGGAGGGGTCGTCATGTCAGTGTTCAGGAGAGTGATGGGTGCATGAGTGCAAAGGTAAATGTGTTTGGTGTGTCTAAAGTGTGTAAAGACGTTTAAATTACCTGTACTTACCATAACAGCCTTTCTTCCTCTGGGTTTCGGGAGTCCATCACTCAGCCTGCACTGAAAGCAAAATGGCTGCAAGCTGTCAAATGTGACAGCCTTCAGCTTTCATTGCCGGTGTGAGTTCTAACTGAGTCTGTGGAGAAGGACTCAGGTTAGAATCAGACTGCCAGTGTTTGACAGCTCCAAAAAGCTGTGAAACACTGATATTTTATCTGTCAAGACCTCTTGACAGATGAAATTTCAGTCTGTGACGTCACCTGTTGCCCCCTTAATTGGCCTGCTGAGCCCGCTGGGCGGGCTCAACAAGGTCAATCAAGGGGAAATCGCGTGGATTGGCCGGACGTCGATGTAGGCACGACTAAAACCCGAAAGTTGTAGTCCCGCCTCCTTCCCGACAGCTTAATGAAAATCGACCCCATCTACCCCAACAAATCATTTCATTATCATAAACACGCACTACTTTTCTATACTCAGGAATACAAACACGTTTATGCTACCTGTCCTCATAATTTAACCCTCCCAGCCCGGTATCATTCTGGTGAATCTGGGCTGTGCCCCCTCCAAGGCCAATAAATCCTTCCTGAGCTGCGGTGCCCAGAACTGACCACAGTTCTTCAGATGCAGGCTAAGCAGAGATTTAGTATTCCAGCCCCCTTGAGATAAAGGCTAACATTTAATTAGATAATGAATAACTTACTGCAGTACTTTACCTGGAACAGTGATAGCTGCAAGGGCAGTGTAGTAAACGGCATATACTAGGCCTCTAGGCAGGGAGCGCATTTTCTGTGAGAAGCAGCAATGTCTGTTTGGGATCCCACATGCGCTCTGTTCGACATTCAAAGGATTCCTTATTATAACAGTTGTCAAATGCCAAGAGACAAAATTAGATGACATCACCATTAATGTTAGTTACAGTCACTGAACAAACTAGATTGGTGACATCCCCATTTACATTAGTTACATCAGCTAAATGTTACTTACAATTATTGAACAAACAAGTTAATGCAGTCGATTTTACCTTTATGTTACCTTGTGCAATAGAATGGATAAAATCGAGGTCACATGGTGTTAAAGGGAAACTTTATGTCCTTTAGGGAAGGAAACCTGCTTTCCTTAGCCAGCCTGGCCTACATGTGACACTAATCCCACACCAACGTGGTTGACTCATAACTGCCCTCTGAAGGGGCCTAGCAACCCAGGCAGTTGTATCAAACAACTGGAAAGAAACAAAATAATATCACCGGATGGACCATTGGGCTGCGACCTCAGCATTGAATTCGAAGACAACAAAGGCACACCCAGCCCGGCCCACTCTGCAAATTCCTCCTCACTAACGTCTGGGGACCAGTGCCAAAGTTGGGAGAGCTGCCTCACAGACTTGCTCATTCTCTCAGAAGCATACCTTTCAGCCAAGGTCCAAAACTCCTTCATCACCATCCTTGGGTATGTCCTGTCCCACCAGTAGGACCGACCCACCACAGATCTGGGTACAGCGGTGTACAGTCACGGTGTTATCACTGTATCCCTTGACAGTGCATTCCTTCTGCTGAAACATGGGCAATGCAACCTCCTGCTAATTGCCACCCACCGCCCACCCTCAGCTGACGAATCGGTGCTCCTCCATGTTCAACATCACTGGAAGAAAAATAACAATAGAAAATGCTGGAAAAATTCAGCAGGCCAGGTAACATCCGTGGAGAGAAAAAAAGAGTCAAAGTTTCGGGTCGAAACCCTTCTGCAGAACTGACAGAAACGGCAGCAAATGAAACAAAAGGCAGAGGGGGCTGGGAAATGGGGGAGGGATGAAAGAAGAGACATTAAGAGATATTCAAGGTGAGACAAGATAGTAATAGGATAGGTAAATGGCTCTAAATGAAGTGTGCAATGCGCTGGCAGAGTGAAAGACAGCTGCCATGTGGGAGAGAGAGAGAAAAAAGTAAAAGTCACAAGCCAACAGTGTGGATAAAAAATATAATAGGGGCCGAGGTTATGATCTGAAGTTGTTAAACTCGATATTGGGTCTGGAAGGCTGTAAAGTGCCTAATGGGAAGATGAGGTGCTGTTCCTCGAGTTTACGGTGAGCTTCCGTGGAACAATGCAAGAGGCCACAGACGGTGAGGTCTGATTTGGAATGGAACGGTGAATTCAAATGACAGGTGACCGGATGCTGGGGGTCACCCTTACAAACTGAATGGAGGTATTCCACAAAGCAGTCACCCAAATGTGTTTGTTCTCCCCAACGTACAGGAGACCACATCGTGAGCAATGAATAAAGTATACTAGATTGCAAGAAGCACAAGTAAATTGCTGTTTCACCTGGAAGGGGTGTTTGGGGCCCTGGAGAATGGGAAGGGGGGAGGTATATGGGCAGGTGCTGCATCTCCTGCACTTGCACGGGAAGGTGCCGGGCGAAGGGGAAGAGATGTTGGGGGTGATAGAAGAGTAGACTAGGGTGTCTAGGAGGGAGCAGTCACTATGGAATGCTGAAGGGAGAGGGGAGGCGAAGGTGCATTTGGTGGTGGGATCATATTGGAGCTGGCGGAAATGGTGGAGGATGATTCGTTGAATGTGGAGGACAAGGGGAACCCTATCGTGGTTCCAGGAGGGAGGGACAGGGGTGAGGGCTGAAGTGCGGGAGATAGAACGGACCTGATCGAGGGCCATGTCAACCACCTTAGAAGGGAATCCTCGGTTGAGGAAAAAGGAAAACATGTCAGAAGCAATGGTGTGGAAGGTGGCATCATCAGAGCAGATGCGGTGGAGATGGAGACACTGGGAGAATGGAATAGAGTCCTTACAGGAGGCGGGGTTGGAGGAAGTGTAGTCCAGGTAGCTGTGGGAGTCAGTGGGCTTGTAGTGAATGTTGGTCAATAACCTATCCCCAGAGATGGAGATGGAGAAGTCGAGGAAGGGAAGGGAAGAGTCGAAGATGGACCATGTGAAGGTGAGGGAAGGGTGGAAATTGGAGGCAAAGTGAATGAAATTGCCTATTTCAGGGAGGGAGCAGGAAACGGCAGTGATATAATCATCAATGCACCTGAAAAAGAGGTGAGGGAGGGGGCCCTAGTAAGAATGGATCAAAGAGTGTCCTGCATATCGCACAAAAAGGCAGGCATAGCTCGGACCCATGCGGGTACCCATAGCAACACCTTTAATTTGGAGGAAATGAGTGGAGTCAAAGGAAAAGTTGTTCAATATGAGAACAAGTTCAGCCAGGCGGAGGAGGGAAGTGATGGATGTGGACTGTTTGGGCCTCTGTTCAAGGAAGAAGCGATGCGCCCTCAGGCCATCCTGGTGGGGGATGGATGTGTAGAGGGATTGTATGTCCATGGTGAAAAGGAGGCGGTTGGGGCCAGGAAACTGGAAACTGTTAAAGTGGCAGAGGGCATCAGAAGAGTTGCAGATGTAGGTGGGAAGAGCCTGGACAAGGGGAGCAAACATAGAGTCGAGATAGGAAGAGAAAAGATCCGTGGGGCAAGAACAGGCTCAAACGATGGGTCTACCAGGGCAGTCCTGTTTGTGGATCTTAGGAAGGAGGTAGGGGCGGGCTGTGCGGGGTTGGGGAACTATGAGTTTGGTGGCCTTGGGGGGGGGAGGATCTCCAGAGTAGATGAGTTCAGTGACAGTCTTGCAAACGGTGGTTTGATGTTCGGTAGCGGGGTCATGGTCAAGGTGGAGGTAGGAGGAGTTGTCGGAGACAGCATCCGCCGTATTTTGCTATTGTATCACCGGAAGAAGCACTGACGTTAGCAAGGGCACAGAATATACTGTGGGTGAGGGGATTTGAATGTCCAACACCAAGAGTGGCTCGTTTATACCACCACTGGCCAAGTTGACCGTGTCCTGAAGCTCATATCTGCCAGAGTGTGCTTGTGGTGAGAGCCAACACGGGAGAATAACCTACTCGACCTCGTCCTCACTAATCTATCTTTCACGGATGTATCTTTCCATGACAGCATTGGTGGGAATGACCACTGCACCGTCCTCGTGGAGACAAAGTCCCGTCTTCACACTGATGACCCCCTTCATTGTTTTGCACGACAGTGCCACCGTGCTATGTGGGATAGATCAAGAACAGATGTAGAAGCTCAAAACTCGGCATACATGAGGCACTGTGAGCCATCAGCAGAAGCAAAATTATATTCCACCACAATCTGTAACTCAAGTCCCGGCATACCCCTCACTCCTCCTTCACCATCAAGTCAGGTAACCAACCCTGGTTCAACGGGAACTGTTGAAAAGGCTGCCGAAAAGCATCATCTAAACATAAGGCACCAAGCTGGCGAAGCTACAACACTGCACCACATGCATATCAACATAAGAACAGGAGCAGGCCATTCAGTCCCTAGACCCTGACCAGTTCTGGGCACCGCACCTCAGGAAGGATAGATTGTGCTTGGAGGTGGTGCAGCACACATTCGCCAGAATGATACGGGGTTAAAAGTGTCAAATATTGAGAACAGATTGCACAGACTTCATATAGATGAGCAAGGAGTGAAATAATTTGCGTGTTTAATATGATCAAAGGATTCAATAATCTAGTTAGCAAGAAATAATTTCCTCTGCTGAAGAATCCAGAAAAACGGGGCCGAAGCTAACAATTAGAGTGAGGCCATTAACGGTTGAATTCAGGAAACACTTCTTCACACAAAGGGTAGTGAAAATCAGGAACTCTCTCCCGAAAAATCTGTTGAAGCTCGATCAATTGAAAACTTCAAAACCGAGATTGATAGATTTTTATTAGATAATGTTATTAAGGGATAAAGAAACAAGGCGAGTAAATGGAGCTTAAATACAGATCAGTCATGATCTGATTGGATGTCGGGCCAGGCTCAAGGGGCTGAATGGTTTGCTTCTGTTCCTATTGTCCTGTATATTCCTAAATTCCGCCATTGGCAGCTACCCAACAATGTACAAAACAGCCCAGGTATATCGTGTCTACAAAATACATCCACCCCGGTCAATTACTGCTGCACAGGCCTACTCCCAATCCTCAACAAAGTAATGGAAGAATCGTCAGCAGCGCTATCAAGCAGTACTTATTGACCAGTAACCTGCTCAACTAGGCGCAGTTTGGGTTCCGACAGAACCACTTTGCTCCAGACCTCATTACACTGTTGGTCCAACATTAAACAAAGGTTGAACTCCAGAGGTAGAGTGAGAGAGAATACCCTTAATGTCAATGGTACATTCGACAGAATGTGGCACCAAGGAGATAAACATAGCGACCTTCACCATCTCAGGAAGTCACAAAATGCTTTAAAGCCAATGAAGCACTCAGGCAATGTAGTCACCGTTGTAATGTAGACAATAAGACAGAGGTCAATGCGGATCGTCAGGGGTGACGGGGGGAGGGGGGTGTTCTCTCTATTGGCTGGAGTCCTACCTGGCAAAAAGAAAAATGGTTGTGGTAGTTGGACTCGAATGATCTCATTTCAAGGACATCGCTGCAGGAGTTCCCCAGGGCAGTGTGCTAGGCCCAGCTATGTTCAGCTGCTTCATCAATGAACTTGCCTCCATTATTAGGTCAGCAGTGGGGATGTTCGCTGATAACCACACAGTGTTCAGCGCGATTTAGACCTCCTCAGATAATGAAGAAGTCCATGCCCGCATGCAGCAAGATCTGGACGCCATTCAGGCTTGGGCTGTTAAGTGGTAGGTAACATTCGCACCACATTTGTGGCAGGCAATGACTATCTCCAACAAGCAAGAATCTAACCACCCCCCCTTGACATTCAATGGCATACTAACGTCGAAACTTCCACCATCACCATGCTGAGAATCATCATTGATCAGATACTCAACCGGACCAGCCGCTTAAATGTCATGGCTGCAAGCGCAGGTCAGAGGCTGGATATTCTGCAGTGAGTGTCTGACCTCCAGCCCCGAAATGTATCTCCACCATCTGCAAGGCACAAGTAAGAAGTGTGATGGAATACGCTCCATTTGCCTGGATGAGTGCAGCTCCAACTCAAGAAGCTCGACACTATCCAGGACAAAGCAGCCCGCTTGATTGGCACCCCATCCACGATCTTAAACATCCACTCCCTCCACCACTGGTGTACCGTGGCTGCAGTACGTAGAATCTACAAGATGCACTGCAGCAACTCACCAAGACTTCTTCGACAGCACCTCCCAAACCCTCGACCTCTATCACCTGGAAAGGGCAAGTGCAGCAGCCGCATGGGAACACAATCACCTCAAACTTTCCTCAAGTCACTCGCCATTCTGACAGGGGAATATCTCGCCATCCCTTCGTCGCGCTGAGTCAAAGTCGTGGAACTCCACTGTGGGAGTCCCTTCAACACACGGAGCACAGGGGTGCAAGAAGAAAGCCCAGCACCACCTTCTGAAGGGCAACAAGAGAGGGACAATAAATACCGGCCTTGACAGCGACACCCACATCTTGAGAATGAATCAAAACACCAAATATCTGCATTATTATCTGAATATTAGAATAACATTGCAGCTTTCTGGAGTTTTCCTTCAAAATTCTTCAGAACCTATATATATTTTAAACTGGAGGGCCTAGAAATTCGTCATGGGCGTTGGCGCGAAACGGGCGGTATCAGATGGGACACCCATTATCTGCAGCGCCTAATATGCATTCCATTGTGGGTCTGAGTATTAGGTGCAGCGTTTAACGGGTGGTATCAGATCGACCGCCCGTTTTCTGCAGTGCCGGATATTCATTCCATTGTTGGACTGAGTAACAGGTGCAGCGTTTAACGGGCGGTATCGGATCGGCAGCCCGTTATATCCAGCGCCTGATATTCATTCCATTGTGGGACTGAGTATCAGGTGCAGCGTTTAACGGGCAGCTGACCCGTTACCGCCTGTTTTGCGCCACCGCCAGAGATGAATTTGTAGGCTGATATGTAAATGCAGGAACTGGCCGTCACACGCCGGACAGTGTTGGCTTCGGCACCCATTGATGCTCAGCTAAGAGATTTGAGCTGAGGCAACATATTGGGTGTTAGTTTCAGTCCGAGTCTCCCTGTTAAATTGTCAACACAAAGATTGAAATTTCCCAATCGGTATCCGGGGACCCACCTGCAGGAAAGGTCCCGTGTGTGAGTATGGGCTGGAGACGGGATCAGTCTCAGCTCAGACTCCCCGCTCTACTTGGCGAATAGTCTGTCCAGTCTTACTATCCCGAGCCAAACATGAAGAATGCCTACCATGGGGAGGTCACGGAGAGGAGGCGTGGCTTCCTCCGGTGCAGGGGAACCGGACCCAGCACGAGGCACCGGCAGCAGGAGACAAGGGGAGAAAACTGAGAGAAAAACCCGCATTCACACAGCACGGGTGGGGAATCGCCACACGGGAATGGTTCATTTAAAATGTGTTCATATTGGATATGCGGTGGGCAGCCTTCTTTCAACTCACGAAATACATCCCGAGAACAGTCAACCAGCTCATGGATTTCCTTCTCTCCAAGATCGGGAACTTCTTCCGAGCGGATGTCGTTGCTTTCTCCCGTTCCTTCGATCCCCAGCTAACCGTCTCCCGCCCATTCCCTCCACTCTTTACAACTGTACACTCCCAGCGCATCTTTCCGCAGTTGCCCGCACAATTCTCTCATGCCTCCTCCACATTAATTATCTCCATAACACCAACCTCTTTCCCGTTGATCCCAGCACATTGAATTCCCGACCACTCAACTCCACTCCCTCTGTGTGAGAAGGTTGTAGTTTCAGATTCAAGTCCCACTCCTGATGCTTGAGTATATAATCCAGGCTGGCATTCCAGTGCCCTGAGAGAGTGCTGCACTGTCAGAGCTCACCTCTTTCAGATGAGACGTTAAACCAAGTTCGCCCCATCTGCTCGCTCAAGTGGACATAAGAAACCCCATGGCGCCATTGGAAGAAGAGCAGAGGAGTTCTCCCATATCCTGGCCAATATTTATCCCTTAAACAGCATCACTAAAACAGCTGCACTGGTCATTTATCTCATTGCTATTTATAGGGCAATTGGTTGCCCAGTTTCCCGACATAACAACTGGACCAAGTGGCAGTGCAAACAATATTCTTATCTGGAGAGGCAAAGTAAAAGATTAATAAACACGGTAAAATACAAATAAAGTCTGATGATTTTCCTCAGTTCTTTTCTCGCACAGTGACATTCCAGCATGGCTCTTACTCGGAGCCGAGTGTAGGATTGTAAACCTCTCCCAGCGTTCACTGCTGCTCCACAGTGGCATCGTGTGGACCGATCCTGTCACTGCATGCAGAGCAGAAACCAGTCATAAAGTTCCCGGGCGTCAACGACTGTCGCATTAATGGAGATTGAAAACTTCACACGTAAAGTGTCATCCGCATTGTAAAACCAACCAATGCTGTTGACACAGGATCAAGCGTTACTGAGACGTGAGCTGCGAGTATTTCCAGGTGTCTTTCCGTGGTCTGTGAGTACTTGGTGGAGGGTTTTCTTGGTTCTTGAAGCAATGGAAAATAAGGTTCTAGGAACACCGGTGGGAGGCTGGTGATCTGGGATGGCTGGAAGTCAAACAGTGTTTGGGTGGCGGTTTTGTAGCATTGAGAGTTTGTGTGTTGTGGTGGTATTGGGGCGCAGGGTCTAACAGCCCGTGGGGAGCGTGGTAAGAACATAAGAATTTGGGGCAGGAGTAGGCTACACGGTTCCTTGTGCCTGCTCTGCCATTCAATATAAGCATGGCTGATCTTCGACTGCAACTCCACTGTCCCGCCTCGTCCTCATAGCCTTTGATTCCCCTAGAGTTCAAAAATCTATCTATCTCAGCCTTGAATATACTCAACGACTCAGAATCCACAGCCCTCTGGGGCAGAGAATTCCTAAGATTCACAACCTTCTGCGGGTAAAAAATAGTCATCTCAGTCTTGAATGGCCTACCCCTTACCCTGAGACTGTGCCCCCTAGTTCTGGACTCTCCAGCCAGGGGAAACAACCTCTCAGCATCAATCTTGTCAACCACCTCAGAATCTTATATGTTTCAATGAGATCACCTCTCATACTTCTAAACTCCAGAGAGTATCGGCCCAATTCACTCAATCTCCCCTGATAGGACAACCCGCCCATGCCAGGAATCAATCTAGTGGACCTTCGTTGCGCCACCGCTAAGGCCTGTATGTCCTTTCTCAGATAAGGAGGCCGAAACTGTGCACAGTACTCCAGGTGTGGTCTCACCAAAGCCCTGTACAATTGTAGTAAGACCTCTTCACTCGTGTACTCCAACCCACTAGCAATAACGAACAACATGCCATTTGCCTTCTTAATTGTTTGCTGTTCCTCCATGCTAACCTTCTGTATTTCCTGCAGGAGGAGACCTATTTTGTCAGAACACAAACATTTAATAGGGTCTCAACATTTAAAAAAATATTCTGCTTTTCTAATATTCCTACCAAAGTGAATAACCTCACATTTCCCCACATTATGCACCGTCTACCACCTTATTACCCTTTCACCTAACCTGTCTATATCAGTTTGAAAGCTCTTTGTGTCCTCCTTAGAGCTTACATTCCCCCTAGCTTTGTATCCTTAGCAAACTTGGATACATTGTTCTCAACCCCTTCATCTAAGTCATTGAGATAGCTTGTGAATAGCTGAGGCCCAAACTTTGCTCCTTGCGACACCCCACAAGTTACAACCTGCCAATTGGAAAATGACCCGTTTATCCCTCCTCTCAGTTTTCTGTTGGTGAACCAATCCTCCATCCACGAAAATATGTTACCCCCAAACCCATGAACCCTTATCTTGCCTTGCAACGTTTTATGTGGCATCTTCTCGACTGCCTTTTGGAAACCCAGATACACTACATCCACTGGTTAGCAATTAACTACCCTGTTAGTTACATCCTCAAAACACTCTGATTAATTTGTTAAACACTATTTCCCTTTCATAAAACCATGTTGACTGTGCCTTTTCATATTATGACTTTCTAAGTGCCCTGTGTTCATTTACTTAATAATGTATTCCAGCATTTTATGACGACTAACTGGCTTGTAGTTCCCTGTTTTCTCTCTACTTCATTTCTTGAGTAGCGGTGTTACATTTGGTACTTTCCAATCCAATGGGACCGTTCCAAAATCTAGGGAAGATCAGAACCAATGCACCCACTATCTCTGTGGCCACCTCTTTTAAAACCGTATGATGTGGGCCATCAGGTGGACGGGATTAGTCGTATTTCAGTCCCATTAATTTATCCAGCAATGTTTCTTTACTAATATTAATTAGTTTAAGTTCCTCACGATATTTAGACCCTTGGCTCCCTACCATTTTGGTATGCTTTTTGTGCCTTTTACTCTGAAGATAGATACAAAATATTTGTTTAACGTCTCAGCCATTTCCTTATTCCCCATTGTAATTTCAACTGTCTCAGCCTCTAACGGACCCACGATTACTTTTACTATTCTCTTCCTTTTAATATACTGTAGAAGCTCTTTCCATCTGTTTTGCTATTTCTTAATAGTTTACTCCAATATTCTGTTTTCTTCCTCTTTATCAATGTATGGTCATCCTTAGCTGGTTTCTGAAACTCTCACATTCCTCCAGGTAATTTATCTTCTTAGAAACATTATAAGCCTCTTCTTTTAATCTATTACTATCCTTAACCTCATTAATGACCCACAGATGTATCACTTTTCCCGTGGAGTTTTTATTTCTCAATGGAATATAAATTTGTTGAGAATTATGAAATATTTAATTAAATATTCCCATTTGCTTATCTACCATCATATATTTTAATCTATTTCCTCAATTTACCTCAGTGGACTCGCCCCCATACCTTTGTAATTATCTTTATTTAAGTTTAATACTCTAGTTTCATACTTAAGTACGTCACTCTCGAACTCAATGTGAAACTCTATCATATTATGATCATTCTTCCCCAGAGGATCCCTTACGATGGGATTACGAATTAATCCTGTCTCATTGCACAAGACAACATCTAAAATAGCCTCTTCCCTGGTTGGTTCGACGACGTTTTCTTCCAGGAATCTGTCTCGAATTCATTCCATGAACTCCTCCTCCAAACTACATTTGCCAATTTGATTTGACCAGTATTTATGAAGATTAACGTCCTCAATGATTATTTTATTACCTTTGTTACAGGCTCCTCTTATTTCTTGATAAATACTCTGTCCAGCAGTATAGGTACTGTTCGGAGGGCTACAAACTAACCCCACTTGTGTTTTCTGCCCCTTGTTATTTCGTATCTCCACCCAGACTGATTCTACTTCTTGCTCTTCTGAGCCAAGACCTTTCCTTACTACTGGCCTTATGTCGTCCTTGAAGTGGAGCCCGTCACAACGGAACTGCCCCCTCTTTCCCCAGTACAGATGCCATTTAACTATGAATCGAAACCCCTGTGTTCCATACCACTCCTTGAGTCATGCATTCAACTCGCCGATCTGTTTGTCCCTATGCCAATTTGTGCGTGGCTGAGATAACAATGCAGAGATTATTACCTTTGAGGTTTTGCTTTCTAACTTGAACCCTAGCTCCTCAAACTGCCTCAGCATGGCCTCATTCCTAGTTCTACCTATGTCATTGGTTCCTACGTAGTCCATGACAACTGGATCCTCCTCTCATGCTCTAAGTTCTTCTCCAGCCATGCGGATATGTGTTTAACCCTGGCACCGGGCAGGCAACACAGCCTTTGGAACTCCCGCTTGCAGCTGTAGAGAACAGTATCTATCTCCATCACTATACTGTCCCCTAACAGTACCACATTCCATTTCACTCCCGTCCCTTGAAAGGCCACATGTACCACGGTGCCATGGTCAGTTTGTTTATCCACTCTGCAGATTTGACCTCGTCCACACAGGCCGCAAGAACTTCGTATCTGTTGGATAAGGGCAAAGGCCGAGGCTCCTCCAGCACTGCACCTGGTGTCAACTTACCTGGCTGAGTCGCAGTCACAACTTCCTTTCTATGACCTGATCTGTATCACTTCCTAACCTAAGGTGTGTGAGTGCCTCCTGGATCAAAGTGTCGAGGTAACTCGCCCCCTCCCTGAGACCAGGCAATGTCCGAACCTCGGACTCCAGTTCAACAACTCTGAGCAGAAGTTCCTCGAGATGCAGACACTTATTGCAGATGTAGTTGTCCGGGATCGATATATTCCCACAAACTGCCACATGCTGCAGTTGTGGCACGCCACCTGCACTGCCATCCCTATCAAACCTCGTTTTATTTATTTAGTTGATTAAATTTAATGTATTTAATCAACTTAGCTTACAGTTTTTAGTTATTAACTAATTACCTGACCTAGCTTATGTTATAGACAGATTAAACTAAATAGTCACCGGTAGCACAAACCACTGCAAGTTTTGGAGGTAAAACCAGCCCTTCCTTCCTGCTATGCACCGAAATCACACTCTCAACAAATTCCCACGTTTACACTCTGGTTATGATGCGCCCCATTTATTACAACTCTGTACGACCATTACTTGTGTCAGCAGATAACTGTTTACTTTTATACAACTTTTCGAGCCATACCCAGGCTACAAATGCTCACTGAGCTTCCTGCTCGCAATCATTACCCGCGATTCAGCCAATCACTTAAAGTTGTCAACTGTTATCTGCCAGTGACATGCCATGACTCTGTTAACTCGTCATAGTCATAGAGTCATAGGGTCACAGAGTCATAACGGCAAAGAAGGAGGAGATTCGGCCCATCGAGTCCATGCGGCTCTCTGCAGAGCCATCCAGTTAGTCCCATTACCCCGCTCTATCCCCATAGCCCTGCAAATGTATTCCCACAAGTGCCTTTCCAGACACCCCTTGAAAATATCGAGTGTCTCCACTTCCACTACTTCCATTGGCAGCGAGTTCCAGGTCCTCGCCACTCACAGCTTTAAAAGGTTTTTCCTCACAACCCCTCTGTATCTCTTGCTCAAAACCTTAAATTTATGTCCCTAAGTCCCTGTAGCATAGAAACATAGAAGATAGGAGCAGCAGTAGGCCATTCGGCCCCTTGAGCCTGCTTCGCCATTCAATAAGATCATGGCTGATCATCCAAATTCAGAATCCTGTTCCTGCCTTCTCTCCATATCCCTTGATCCCTTTAGCCTTAAGAAGTATATCCAACTCCTTCTTGAATATATTTAATGAATTGACCTCTACTGCCTTCTTTGGCAGAAAATTCGACAGGTTCACCACTCTCTGGGTGAAGAAATTCCTTCTCATCTCTGTCCTAAATTGCTTACCCCTTATCCTTAGACTGTGACCCCTGGTTCTGGACTCCCCGACCATCGGGAACATCCTTCCAGCAGCTAGTCTGTCTAGTCCTGTTAGAATTTTATAAGTTTGGATGAGATCCCCTCTCATTCTTCTAAACTCCAGCGAGTACAAGCCCAATCGACCCAATCTCTCCTCATACGTCATTCCTGCCACCCCAGATATCAGCCTGATGAATCTTCGCTGCACTCCTTCCATGGCAACAACATCCTTCCTCAGATAAGGCGACCAAAACAGAACACAATACTCAAGGTGTGCTCTCACCAAGGTCCTGTACACCTGCAGCAAGACATCCTTGTTCCTGTACTCAAACCCTCTCGCTACGAAGGCCAACATACCATTTGCCTTCTTAACCGCCTGCTGCACCTGCATGCTTACTTTCAGCGACTGGTGCACAAGGACGCCCAGGTTTCGTTGCACTTCCCCTTCTCGCAATCTATTGCCATTCAGATAATAATCTCCCTCCCTGTTTTTGACAGCAAAGTGGATAACCTCGCATTTTTCCACGTTATTTTGCATCTGCCATGCTTTTGCCCAATTTCCCAACCTGTCCAAATCATACTGCAGTTTCTCGGCATCTTCCTCACTGCACACACGCCCACCCAGCTTTGTGTCATCTGCAAACTTGGAGTTATTACATCTAGTTCCCTCGTCCTGATCATTAATATATATTTTGAATAGCTGGGGTCCAAGGACCGATCCCTGCAGTATCCAACTAATCACTGCCTGCCACTCGGAAAAAGACCCGTTTTTTCCAACTCTTTGCTTTCTGTCTGCCAACCAATTCTCTATCCAAGTCAATACCTTGCTCCCAATCCCATGTGCCTTAATTTTGCACGCAAATCTCTTTTGCAGGACCTTATCGACAGCCTTTTGAAAATCCAAATACACCACATCCACTGGTTCTCCCTTATCTATTTTACCAGTTACTTCCTCAAAAAACTCCAGTACATTAGTCAAGCACGATTTACCTTTTGTAAATCCATGTTGACTTTGTCCGATATGGTCACTTCTTTCCAAGTGCTCGGCTATTAC
Source organism: Somniosus microcephalus (assembly GCF_052327205.1). Classification (NCBI taxonomy): domain Eukaryota; kingdom Metazoa; phylum Chordata; class Chondrichthyes; order Squaliformes; family Somniosidae; genus Somniosus; species Somniosus microcephalus. Next base: position 115,771,473 of record NC_140990.1, read on the forward strand.
ATCCTTTATAATGGACACTAGCATTTTCCCCACTCCCGATGTCAGGCTTACCGGTCTGTAATTCCCCGTTTTCTCTCTACCATTCTTTTTGAACAGTGTGGTAACATTAGCTACACGCCAATCCATGGGCACTGTACCAGAGCCTACCGAATTTTGGAAGAGGACCAGCAATGCATCTATTATTTCTAGGGCCAGTTCCTTAAGTACCCTAGGATGCAGATTATCAGGCCCTGGGAATTTATTGGCCCTCAACCCCATCAATTTCCCTAACACCATTTCCCTACAAATACTGATTTCTATCAGTTCCTCCCTTTCATTAGACCCTATGTTCCCCGACATCTTTGGGAGGTTATTTGTGTCCTCCTTTGCGAAGACAGAACCAAAGTATGTATTTAATTGGTCCGCCATTTCTTTGTTCCCCATTATAAATTCCCCTGATTCTGACTGCAAAGGACCTACGTTTGACTTCACCAATCTTTTTCTCTTCCCATATCTATAAAAGCTTTTACAGTCAGTTTTTATGTTCCCTGCAAGCTTACTTTCATACTCTATTTCGCCCTCTTAATTAATCCCTTTGTCCTCCTTTCTTGGATCCTAAACTGCTCCCAATCCTCAGGTTTACTGCATTTTCTGGCCAATTTATATGTCCTCTCCTTGGATCTTATGCTATCCCTAATTTCCCTTGTTAGCCACGGTTGAGTCACATTTTTTGTTTTATTTTTATGCCAAACTGGGATAAACAAATTCATTAGTTCATCCATGTGATCTTTGAATGGTTGCCATTGCCCATCCACCGTCAACCCTTTGAGTGACATTCCCCAATCAATCCAACCGAAGTCGCACCTCATACCATCATAGTCTCCTTTATTTGAATTCAGGACCCTTGTCTCTCAGTCAACTATTTCACTCTCCATCTTAATGAAGAATTATATCATATTATGATCGCTCCGACCCAAGGGGCATCGCAAAACACGATTGCTAATTAATCCTTTCTCATTACATAATACCCAGGCTAAGATGGCCTGATCTCTAGTTGGTTCCTCGACATATTGGTCCAGGAAACCATCCCGTATACAATCCATGAATTCCTCCTCTGCAGTATTTTTACTAATTTGGTTAGCCCAATCTATATTTCGATTAAGGTCACCCATGATAACTGCTGTGTCCTTATTGCACGCTTCCCTAATTTCCCTTTTAATGCCATCACCGACCTCTGCATTACTGTTTGGAGGTCTATATACCACTCTCACTAACGTTTTCTGCCCTTTGGAATTTCTCAGTTCTACCCATACAGATTCCACATCGTCAGAGCTAATATCTTTCCTTTCCCTTCTTTAACCAGCAATGCTACCCACCTCCTTTTCATTTTTGCCTATCTTTCCTGAATATTGAATACCCCTGGATGTTGAGTTCCCAGCCTTGACCATCCTGGAGCCATGTTTCTGTAATCCCAATCATATCATATTCATTTACCTCTATTTGTGCAGGTAATTCATCCCACCTTATTATGAATGCTCATCGCATTAAGACACAAAGCCATCAGGCTTGTTTTTTTAATGCTATTAGAACTTTTAGAATTATTATTTAATGTGGCCATGTTTGATTTAAACCCTTGATTTCTATGCCTGTCACTTTTGTTTTTCTCCTTCCTATCTTTTGTTTTTTTCCTTGTTTCCCTTTCCTCTGTCACCCTGCTCAGGTTCCCAGACCCCTGCCATTTTAGTTTAAACCCTCCCCCAGAGCACTGGCAAACACTCCCCCTAGGCCATCTGTCCCAGCCCGGCACAGGTGCAAACCGTTTGGTTTGAACTGGTCCCACCTCCGCCAGGACCGGTTCCAATAACACAGGAATTTGAATCCCTCCCCCTTGCACCATTCCTCTAGCCATGTATACATCTGAAATATCCTTCTATTTCTAATCTGACTAGCACGTGGCACTGTTAGCAATCCTGAGATTACTAGCTTTGTGGTCCTATTTTTTAATTTACCTCCTAACTCCATATATTCAGCTTTTATGACCTCATCCCGGTTTTACCTATATCGTTGGTATCTATATGCACCACGACAACTGGCTGTTCACCCTCCCCTTCCAAAATATACTGCAGCCGCTCTGAGACATCTTTGACCCTTGCACCAGGGAGGCAACACACCATCCTGGAGTCTCGTTTGCGGCCGCAGGAACGCCTTTCTATTCCCCTTACAATAGAATCCCCTATTACTATAGCTCTCCCCCACTTTTTCCTCCCGTCCTGTGCAGCAGAGCCACCCCTGGTGCCAGGAAGTTGGCTGCTGCTGCCTTCCTCTTGTAAGCCATCCCCCCCATCAGTATCCAAAGCGGTATATCTGTTTGAGAGGGGGGTGGCCACAGGGGACCCCTGCACTGTACATACTATTCTGCCTGTTGGTCACCCATTCCCTTTCTGCCTGTCCAACCTTTGCCTGCGGTGCGACCAACTGATCAAACGTGCTATTCACGACGTCTTCAGCCACGCGAATGATCCAGTATCTATCCAATCGCTGCTCCAGCACCGCAATGCGGTCTGCCAGTAGCTGCAGCTGGACACACTTCCTGCACACATGGTTGTCAGGGACACAGGAACTGTCCCTGAGTTCCCACATAGCGCAGGAGGAGCAAACCACGGGGCTGGGCTGTCCTGCCATGACTTATCCTTTAATAAATTGAAATTGAATTAAACAAATCAATCCCGCCAATTACACTGCACATAAATGATATATTTAAGGGCCCTGGTTTAGCAAAAGTCCCCGCGACACCACAGAGATCTTAAAAACTATAAACCACAGAGTTAAAGTTTAAAAAGGAGGGAAATACTCACCAACAAATCACTTACCTGCATTCTAGCCTGTATCAACTAGTGGGAACAGCCTTTCCCTGTCTAGCCTATCCAAACCCGTAATAATCTCGTACACATATATCAATTCACCCCTCTTCCTCCTTTGCTCTAATGAAAACAAATCCAGCTTCTCCAACCTGTCCCTGTAGCTAAGATCCCCCAACCTCGGAACCATTCTGGTAAATCTTCTCTGCACGCTCTCAAGTGCTGCCACATCCTTCCTGAACTGTGGTGACCAGAACTGACGCAATACTCCAGTTGTGGCCTAACCAGCGCTTTATAAAGATTCAGCATAACTTCTCTACTTTTGTACTCAATATCTCTATTTATGAAGCCCAAGAACACATTTCGGATTCTAACCACTCTCTCAATATATCCCGCCACCGTCAGGGACCTATGCACATTAACTCCCAGGTCCCTCTGTCCCTGCACAAACTTTCCAACTGTGCCATTAAATGTATATTGCCTCTCCCTGTTCCTTCTGCCAAAATGCATCATCTCACACTTCTCTGTATTAAATTTCATCTGCCACTTGTCTGCCCATTCTGCCAACCTTTCTATGTCCTGTTGCAGTCGATTGGTATCATTCTCACTGTTCACCAAACCCCCAAGTTTGGTGTCATCGGCAAATTTAGAAATTCTACCCTCTATTCCAATATACAGGTCGTTTATATATATCAAAAAAGCAGTGGCCCCAGCACTGACCCGTAGGTTGCACCACTATCTACCATAATCCAGTCTGAAAAACAGCCATTTACCACAGCATGCTGTTTTCTGTCCTTAAGCCAATTCTGTATCCAAGCTGCCACTGACCCACCTCTTCCATGAGCCTCAATTTTCTTAACCAGCCTCCTATGTGGTACTTTGTCAAACGCCTTCCTAAAATCAATGTAGACAACGTCCATTGTCTTCCCTTCATCTATCCTCCCTGTTACTTCATCAAAAAATTCAATTAAATTAGTCAAACACCATCTGCCTTTTACAAATCCGTGTTGGCTCTCCTTAATAGAAACATAGAAACATAGAAGATAGGAGCAGGAGTAGGTCATTCAGCCCCTCGAGCCTGCTCTGCCATTCGATGAGATCATGGCTGATCATCCAAACTCAGTACCCCTTACCTGCTTTGCGTAAACCTCTCCAAGTGCCCGTTAATTTTTCCGTGATTATTGTTTCTAAAACTGACCGGCCTGTAGTTACTAGGGCTGTCCTCACACCCTTTCTTGAACATTGGTGTCACATTTGCCATTTTCCAATCCACAAGCACCTCCCCCGCATCTTTCCAGTACATTCTGTCTGTCAACTTTCACCCCTTCCATTGCTTCTACCTTTTCCACTTCTAACAATAATTTGTGAGCCTTCACCTCCATAGCAAACACCGATACAAAGTACTCATTGAATATTCTAGCCTTGCCCAGCACCTCTAAGCATTTGTCACCTTCTTTTTCTCTAATAGGTGCCACCCGCCTCTTACTGCCCGCTTACTGGTTACGTGCCGGTAGAAGATTTTTGAGTTCCCTTTTATGTTCACCACCATTCTACTCTTACATTCTCTCTTTGCCAATCTTATTTTCATCTTCACATCCTCTCTTAACCTATTGTATTTGGTCTGGTTCTCCATTGAAGAATTCACTTGACATGCATCATACGCCCTCTTTTTTGTTTCATCATCTTCTCTATCTCCCACGCCATCCAAGAGGCTCTTTATTTGGTTCCCTTCCCCTTCCCTCTTGTTGGAATGTACCTAGCCTGTACTTGGAACACCTCCTCCTTAAAGATCACTCATTGTTTTGCTCCAGTTTTCCTGTTAGCCTTTGGTTCAATTTTACCCTGGCTAGATCCTTTCGCATCCCATTGAAGTTCGCCCTATTCCAGTTTAGAAGTTCTACTCTAGATTGTTCCTTGCTCCTCTCCATTGCTAATCTAAACCTTATGATACGCTGAACATAGGGTCTAATGAGATGGAGGCATTGAATGAAATCAGTATTTGTAGGGATATGGTGTTAGGGAAATTGACGGGATTGAAGGCCAATAAATCCCAAGGGCCTGATAATCTACATCCTAGGGCACTTAAGGAAGTGGCCATAGAAATAGTAGATGCACTGCTGGTCATCTTCCAAAATTCTGTAGATTCTGGAACAGTTCCCATGGATTGGAGGGTAGCTAATGTTACCCAACTATTTAAAAAAGGTGGTAGAGAGAAAATGGGGAATTATAGGCCGGTATGCCTGACATCAGTAGTGGTGAAAAGATGTAATAGCAGAGCACTTGGAAAACAGTGGCAGGATCGGACAAAGTCAATATGGATTTACAAAAGATAAATCATGCTTGGCTAATCTAGTGGAATTTTTTGAGGATGTAATTGGTAAAATAGATCAGGGAGAACCAGTGGATGTGGTGTATTTGGACATTCAGAAGGCATTCAATAAGTTCCCGCATAAGAGATTAGCACGCAAAGTTAAAGCAAAGGATTGGGGGTAAGGTACTGACTTGGATAAAGAACTGGTTGGCAGACCAGAAGCAAAGTGTTGGAATAAACGGGTCTTTTTTGAGTGGCAGGCAGTGACTAGTGGGGTAACGCAGGGATCGGTGCTAGGACCCCAGCTATTCACAATATATATTAATGAACTAGACGAGGGAACTAGACGTAATATCACCAAGTTTGCAGACAACACAAAGCTGGGTGGGCGTGTGTGCTGTGCGGATGATGCAGAGAAACTCCAGTATGATTTGGACAGGTTGGTTGATTGGGCAGATGCATGGCAGATGCAGTATAATGTGGATAAATGCGAGGTTATCCACTTTGGTGGCAGAAACAGGAAGAAAGTTTATTATCTGAATGGCAATAGATTGGGAAAAGGGGAAGTGCAACGAGACCTGAGTGTCCTTATGCACCAGTCACTGAAGGTAAGCATGCAGGTGCAGCAGGCAGTTAAGGAGACAAATGGTATGTTGGCCTTCAAAGCGAGCGGACTCGAGTACAGGAGCAAAGAAGTCTGGCTGCAGTTGTACAAGGCCTTGGTGAGACCACACCTTGAGTATTGTGTGCAGTTTTCGTCCCCTTATCTGAGGAAGGATGTCCTTGCCGTGGAGGGAGTGCAGTGAAGATTCACCACACTGATACCTGGGATGGCAAGAATGACGTGTGAAGAGAGATTGGGTCGATTATGCTTAGATTCGCTAGAGTTTAGAAGAATGAGAGGGGATCTCATTGAAACTTGTAAAATTCTAACAGGACTAGACAACTAGATGCAGGAAGGATGTTCCCGATGGCCGGGGAGCCCAGAACCAGAGATCACTGTCTAAGGATAAGGGATAAGCCATGTAGGACAGAGATGAGGAGGAATTTCTTCACCCAGAGAGTGTTGAACCTGTGGAATTTTCTACCACAGAAGGCAGTTGAGGCCAATTCATTAAATATATTCAAGAAGGTGTTAGATATATTTCTTAAGGCTAAAGTGATCAAGGGATATGGGAAGAAAGCAGGGACAGGGTACTGAATTTCGATGATCAGCCATGATTTCCTTAAATGGCAGAACAGGCTGGAGAGGCCAAATGGCCTAATCCTGCTCCTATCTTCTATGTTTCTATGTTTCTATGATCACTCGTTCCCAAGTGTTCTCCCACAGACTCTTGGTCGACCTGGCCCACCTCATTCCCCAGCACCAGGTACAGCAATGCTCCTTTCTAGTTGGGCAAAGATCATACTGGTCAAAGAAATTTCTCCCCTTCCTTTCCCTTTACCTTTGCATTATACCAATCGATATTTGGGTAATTAAATTCCCCCAATATCACCACTCTTTAACTCTTGCATATCTCTGCGATTTCCCTGCAGATTTGCTCCTCTACCTCTCTCTCACTGTTTGCAGGCCTGTAGAACACCCCCAATAGTGTGATCATACACTTTTTGCTCCTCAACTCTAACTAAATGGATTCTGTCCTTGTCCCCTCAAGAGCATAGCCCCTTTCCAACACTACAATGTCTTCCTTTATCAGCCCTGCCACCCCACCTCCCTTTTTTCCTACCCTATATCTTCTGAACACCTTGTACACTTGAATATTAAGCGCCCAGTCCTCACCGTTTTTAAGCCACGTTTCCATTATTGCCACAACATCATTTTGCCACAAGGATAATTGTGCTTGTAGCTCAACAACCTTATACACCACACTTTGTTCATTTACGTACATGCATTCTAAACCCATTTTTCATTTTTTTGTAATCTCTGTTAGGCTGCTGCTATCTAATATGGTACTACTTCCACCTCCAGCACAACCTTCTCCACCAGCACCATCCAACACACTGAATCATCCATGCACCCCATTCCTCCCTTCCATTTCTTCATGCTGGTGCCCACGCCAAGCTAGGTTAAACCCTCCACAACAGCACTAGCATCCGCCCCCTCCCGCCCCCACCCCGCGAGAATATTGGTTCCAGCTTTGTTGAGATTCCGGCTTTTACAGGTCCCAACTTCCCCAGAAATAATCCGAATGTCTCAAGAATCTAAAGCGCTCACTCCTGCACCCTCTCTCCAGACACACATCCATCTCTTCTATCCTCCTACTCCTCTACTCACGGAAATTACTACCTTTGAGGTCCTCCTTTTTAATCTCTTTTCTAGCTCCCTGTAGTCTGCCTGCAGGACCTCATCGCTCTTTCTGCCTATGTCATTGGTACCGATATGCACGATGACCTCTGACTGTCCACTGCCCCCCTCAGAGTGTCCTGCAGCCTCTCAGTGACATCCTTGACCCTGGCACCAGGGAGGCAACATGCCATCCTGGAATCACGTCTGTGTCTACAGAAACGCCTATCTGTTCCCTTAACCAATGAATCCCCTATCACTATTGCTGTTCCACTATTCCCACCCCCCAAACCCCGGACAGATGAGCCACCCGTGGTGCTGTGGGATTAGCTCTGGCTGTTCTCCCCAGAGGAACCATCACCCCCACCAGTTTCCAGAGCCGTGAACCAGTTAGCGAGCGAGATGCACACTGGGGGTTCCTGCCCTACCTGCCTGGTCCTCCTTCTCTGTCTGGCACTCACCCATTCTCTCTGTGCCTGCACATTCTGAGACTGCGGGATGGCCACTTCCAGCCTCGTGGATGCACTGTAGTGACTCCAGCTGGCTCAGGCACCGAAACCCGGAGCTCGACTTGCTGCAGTTGGCGACACTTCCTGCACACGTGGTCGTCCAGGCCGTAAGAAATGTCCAGGACATCCCACATGGCACAGGATGTGCAAATCACGGGACTAAGCTGCCCTGCTATGACTCTATTTGCCAGATTATGGAGGTAATTTTGCAGAAATAAACTTAACAAGAAACACTCAACAGCGATCCACCAATCAGCACTTCCGTCTATTAGATAGGCTATGAACTACTTAGCAGAAATATACTCAAACAGAACAAAAAAAAACTGACCACAAATACTCACCCGATACTCACCTCTCAGCTCCCTTGTGCCAGCGACACCTTTGAATTCTGATGTCATTCCTTCGTTGTGTCGATTGCCGACTGTCTCACTCGCAGGTAGTCCGCTCACTCAGACTCCAAAGTATCTGCTCCGTGCTGCCTTTATCCTCGGTCTCCGACTCCGTTCCTGCCGCAGGCCTGCTGGCTCAGACTCGTGACTAACTTGCAGCTTATTTTTTACAGTTTTTAAAGTTCTAAGTTAAATTCCAAATGTTGAACAAAATTTCAGATTGAGACCTACTCACCCACGACTTACTAGAGTTCCATCTTACCGAATTCCCAACTTTACACAATGTATAAGATGCACTCCGTGTATGACCACTGTTTGGCAAACTATCCGAAACAAATGGGTGTTTATAAAACATGAGCTACGGTTGCATTCAGTAGGAGTAGAACAATAAACCGAAAGGGTATAAGACATATGCCATGATTTTATTAGTTAGAAAGAAGGAAATAAGGAAAGAAAGTTGCATTCGAACTCCTGCAGTGAAACAGGCTTGGAGAAGCCATTTTCACGATGTCTTATTAAATTAGCACACAGTAAGTTTTGGGTGCAGGGTTGACGTGCTCTGTTCCCTATGGTTGGTTAACGTGCTTTAAGATAAATTCTTTGTCGGGCACACAAACCAGTCTGCTGTACACGTGACGAGCATTGGTCCCAGGGTTCTTCTCCTGCAGCACACAACCCAGTCTGGTGTACATGTGAATAACACTGGCTCTGGACTATCCAGGGCCGTGTCTCGTTCAACAGTCTTGAGCACGCAACCGAGCCGGGTGTACACCTGACAGCTATTCTCCCCAGCATACCCAGGGCTGTGTTCCGTTCAGCAGCATTGGGCACACAACCAAGCCTGGTGTACATGTGAATAGCTCTGGCCCTGTAATACCCAGGACCTTATCCTTCCTTACACAACCACGCCTGGTGAATACTTGACTGGCATTGGCCCTATCCACGTGATTCACGCTACATTTATCGATATTTACTTAAGTCTGCCAGATGTGGGCTGATTCCCCCGCCCCATTTACATCTGCCTGTAATATATTTATCTCATCTAAGGTCCTAACTCCCACACAATTTCTGATATCACCTCTGAGTTTGTGGGAAGTTCCCCGATCCATTGTTGAAGATCGTTGTTAAGATAGTGAAGAGCAACCGTCCCATCACTGCTGCTTACGTAACTCCATCAGTTACAGGTCCAGACATAGAACCACTGCCACTAATAACTATCTCTGTCTTCAAGAATGCAGCCGGTTCCTTAGTAAGACCAAAATCTACCTGCTAAACCCACAGGTCTCAAACTTATGCAGCAGCCTTACATGTGGCACCTTGTCAAGGGCATTTGAAACTCAAGATCCAGAAGGGTAACCGAGTAACCTGCATCCACCAAACTTGTAACTTCCTCAAAAGTTCAACTAAGTAGTGAGAACAAACCTTTGTCTGGAACCTTTCTGAGATCCTCTAATAACCCGTTCTCCATCAAGGTGGCCGTACAGTACTTCATTGAAGTGAAACTAACGAGCCTGCAATTTTCCGGTTTTCACTTCGGCTTTTTTAATTCTTGGAGCCACATGGGCCTCCCACCAGGCCACGGAAAACAGACAGTCACGGAGGAGGGTGTTGTTTTGCGCTTGAGAAACGGAATTCAGTTTTGGGTTAAGAAGCCGATGAAAAGGTTTGTAGTGCCTGACATCAGAAATGGCTAAAAAAAAAGTCGTGCAGAAAGGAGCTGAATACGGAATTGGCGTTTGGCGGCCTCAGACTCGGGGTTTTATATCCTGTATGAGGATCGGAAACTGTCGTGATAAGGCATTTTTGGGTGTGCGGATCTGTGGGCAAATTGGTTCCAAAGTGAAAAGGAAATGGTAATCTACGTGTGACGTTCAAATATTTAAATAAAATAACGTCACACATTGGTAAGAAAAGGCAAACAACATGTATTCAGCTCCCTGAGCACAGGGTGAGCAAAGTCTAGATCTTTCTTTCTTTCTTTCTTTCTTTCTTTCTTCCTTCTTTTATTTCTTCCTCAGTAATTCTTTAATACGCACTGTGCAGCGAAAGGTTACATTCGAATGTCGCGGCCAAGCTGTATCTCGATACCTGCTGTGTTATTGTGCAGACTCTCCCTGTGACTATTACACTGTGTGTACCTGCGTACACTGGTAAAGCACAGTGTCTCCGACTTGTACACCTGTGATTACCAGTTTCATTTGCCGCTTTACATGGTGGATGTTAATGGAGAATTTCCCTGCCCTGTATTGGGTATCAAACCCTGCGATGCCGTGCTCGCTGTACCGACCAATGCCTGTACGTGGTTGTGATCTCTTCATAGTTACACCGCATCGTTGCATTTCCTCCTTCATCAACTGCTGACGACAGAGTGGACGGTTTGAAATCAACTTCACACGCCAGCCCTGTGAGACAAATGAACAAAGTCAATGATCATTCCAACTCTACGATTGGAATTCTTTCTGAAGTTAGGACAATCTCCTACACCATGTAAAAATGAACAAGACGCCGTGCTGTCAATTTTCTATTCATATCTCAGAATAAATTGAATACAGTAGTTAAATAAAAGCTGAAACTGTGTATCATTACTGCGCTGAACCAGCGGTCAATCGATCACAGTGCCAATGGCCTTATGCCTCGTTTCCAACTTCAGAACGCAAATTTAAATATGCAAACATATTGCCTGCTGTTCTCACGTCACTGGTGACCTTGGGAATGACCCCTCATTGTGTGCAGGAGTCAGCGGCCCAGCATGAAGGGTTTCCACCTTCCCCATGATAACAAATGTGTAAAATGGCTCCGGAAGAACTAATTGGGGATTAACTGGAAAGGCGATCCTATGAAATCCAGCAGCTGTGCTGGAAACTGTCGGCCATTTTAGGCTCTACACTATAGCAATGGTACTGAGGTTATAGAGAGGGTATGACGCAGAGTCACTGGGATGGGACGTGGTGTGTGGGAATACAGGGAGGCACGAGTGCAACTAGGGATCGGCAATAAATGCTGGCATTGCCAGCGATGCCCTGATCCCATAAACGAATAAAAAAATACAAAAGGAACACTTGAAATTTGGGGCTGTATTTATAAGCAGGAGAAACAGTTTTACACAGAGGATTGTGAGGCTGCGGAATGTACTACTAAAGGCAGAGATTGAAACAGAGGCCATGTCAGCACTGAAGAAGAGGGTAGATTGCTGGTGGAATGAAAGAGGATGAAGGGAGAGGGGAACAGGGCGGGGCTGTGAGATTAGGACTGCCGCTCATCTGGAGGATCAACACCAGCACTGATTGGTTGGGCCCAACAGCCTCTTTCAACGCGGCAATTTTTGGGACATTCTTGGATGTCGACAATGCATCAGCTGAGAAATAGCACTCTGTGATATTGGGGCAAAAAGCATTAAAATTCAATAGGGAATAATTCTCTCCTTTATTGCGTTAGAATTGGGCAAGCTGGAATGTCACATTAATGCGTTGAATGTTGGTGGATTAATATCGCACACGGTGATTTTCGGGTTATAATAATTTCACTATTGTACTACCGGTAGTTTGCAATGCAGATCAAGATGCATTATTGATAGTCCGCGATATTATATCAATATTGTTTTGTATGAATAATTGTTTGCAGGACACATGTGTATTGTTCAACTAACGACATTACAAGCAGCGCAGTGAAAAGACACTAATGCTCAGGATGACAATTCCTCTGATAGCCTGAGATTGGGGATTGATTCTAAAAGCCCTGCATTATTTCACAATGACAGTGATTCTGAACTGGGTAAATGGCTTCTTCCCATCTGATTTTCACAGCGCCTTGTTTACAGAGGCTGAAACACCCTAAATTTCCAAGTTCTATTTCTTCAGAAACAGAGTCCATTCAGGGACACGTGTCTCTGCCCAAGAGAGGGGCGAACATTTAATCGGATAACGAAGCTGCGAACAGACAAAAGGCGCTGGAATGATGGCGACAAGAAGTCATTGAATGGTCGGCCACTTCGCTTTTTTCAGGTAGCTCGTTTCCTCGCTAACAAGGTTAAACATTGGCCCGGATTTTCCGACCCCTACGGGTGTGTACAAGGTGTGTACACACCTGTAGGGGCCTCGCAAGTGCCGGCCATCAAGCCCTATCTATTCTAATCCCATTTTCCAGCACTTGCTCCGTAGCCTTGTGTGCTATGGCGTTTCAAGTGCTCACCTAAATGCTTCTTGAATGTTGTGAGGGTTACTACCTCTACGACCCTTTCAGGTAGTGAGTTCCAGATTCCAACCAGCCTCTGGGTGAAAAGGTTTTTCCTCAAATGCCCGCTAAACCTCCTGCCCCTTACCTTGAAACTATGCCCCCTGAATATTGACCCCTCTAATAAGGGAAAAGTTCATTTCTATCTACCCTATCTATGCCCCTCATAATTTTGTACACCTCAAACAGATACCACTCAGCTTTATCTGCTCTAAGGAAAACAACCCCAGCCTGTCCAGTCTCTCTTCATAGTTGAAGTACTCCAGCCCAGGTAACATCCTGGTGAATCTCCTCTGCACCCACACCAATGCAATCACATCCTTCCTATAGTTTGGCGACCAGAACTGCACACAGTATTCCAGCTGTGGCCTAACTAGCGTTTTGTACAGCTCCATCATAACCTCCCTGCTCTTATATTCTATGCCTCGGCTAATGAAGGCAAGTATCCCATATGCCTTTTTAACCACATTATCTACATGTCCTGCTACCTTCATAGATCTATGTACATGCATAGCAAGACCGCTCTGATCATCTGTCGTTCCTAGGGTGTTACCATTCATTGTGTATTCCCTTGCCTTTTTCATCCTCCCAAAATGCATCACCTCACACATTTCAGGGTTAAATTCCATTTGCCACTGTTCTGCCCATCTGCCCAACCCGTCTATATCGTCCTGTAGCCTGAGGCTTCCTTCCTCGCTATTTACCACTCCAATAATGTTCGTGTCATCTGCAAACTTACTGATCATATATTCATCTCTAAATCATTAATTTACACTACAAACAACAAAGGACCCAGCACCGATCCCTGCGTTACATCACTGGACACAGGCTTCCAGTCACACAAAAAACCTTGGAGCATTACCCTCTGCCTCCTGCCACTAAGTCAATTTTGGATCCAAAATGCCAAACTGCCCTGGAACCAATGGACTCTTACCTTCTTGACCAGTCTCCCATGCGGGACTTTGTCAAAAGCCTTACTGAAGTCCATGTAGACTACATCACTGCACTACCCTCATCCACACACCTAGTCACCCCCTCGAAAATTCAATCAAATTGGTTAGACATGATCTACCCCTGGCAAAGCCATGCTGACTATCGTTGATTAATCCTTGCCTCTCCAAGTGGAGACTAATTCTGTCCCTCAGAATTTTTTCCAATAATTTCCCTACCACTGATGTTAGGCTCACTGGCCTGTAATACCCTGGTTTATCCCTACTACCCTTCTTGAATAATGGTACTACGTTCGCTTTCCTCCAGTCCTCTGGCACCTCCCCTGTGGTCAGAGAGGTTCTGAAAATTTGTGTCAGAGCCCCTGCAATCTCCCCCCTTGCCTCACACAGCAGCCTGGGATACATATCATCTGGGCCTGGGGATATATCCACTTTTAAGCCCACTAAAACATCTTGTACCTCCTCCCTCTCAATATTAATTTGTTCAAGTATATCACAATCCTCCTGCATGATCTCTATGCCTACATCGTCCTTCTCCATAGTGAACACAGCTGCAAAATATTCATTTACAACCTCTCCCACATCTTCCGGCTCCACACACAGATTGCCACTTTGGCCCCTAATGTGCTCTATTCTTTCCCTGGTTATCCTCTTGCCCTTAATATACTTATAAAACACCTTGGGATTTTCCTTTATTTTGCCCACCAGTGTATTTTCATGCCCCCTCTTTGCTCTCCTAATTTGTTTTTTAAGTACCACCCTGCACTTTCTATACTCCTCTAGGCTTCCACTGTTTTTAGTCCTTTGTATCTGCCAAAAGCCTCCCTTTTTTTCCTAATCCATTCTTGTATATCCCTTGACATCCAGGGTTCCCTGGGCTTGTTGGTCCCACCATTGACCTTTACAGGAACATGTTGGCATTGTACTCTCTCTATTTCCTTTCTGAAAGACTCCCATTGCACTGATGTGGATTTTCCTACAAGTAGCTGATAGAAAATCCACTTTGGCCAGATCCTGCCTTATCATATTATATTCAGCCTTCCCCCAATTTAGAACCTTTATTTCCGGTCCATCTTTGTCCTTTTCCATGGCTACCTTAAATCTCACCGAATTATGGTCACTGTCACCAAAATGCTCTCCTACTGACATTTCTACCACTTGCCCGGTTACATTCCCTAGAATTAGGTCCAGTCCCACCCCCTCTCTTGTAGGACTTTCTGCATGCTGGCTCAAAAAGCTCTCCTCGACGCACTTTAAGAATTTCCCGCCCTCTAAGCCTTTCACACTCTGACTATCCCAGTTAATATTGGGGAAGTTGAAATCCCCTACTATTATTACACTATTATTTCGACACTGCTCTGAGATTTGCTTATTTATCTGTTCCTCTATCTCCCCATGACTGTTTGGGGGCCTATAGTACACTGCCAGCAAAGTGCTTGATACCTTTTTCTTTTTAAGTTCTACCCATATGGCCTCATTAGAGGAACCTGCTGAACATCATCCCTCCTAAGGCAGTAATTGACTCCTTGATTAATATTGCGACATATCCTCCTCTTTTACATCCCCTCTGTCTCGCCTGAAGATTCTATACACCCAAATATTGAGCTGCCAGTCCTGCCCCTCCCTCAAACATGTCTCTGTGATAGCAACAATATCATACTCCCATGTGTTCATCAATATCGTCAATTCATTTGCCTTACTCGCAAGACTCCTTGCATTAAAATAAATGCCATCCAGCTTTGTCATACTCCCTTGTGCCTTTACATATTTGCTCTGTCTTCCAGGCTGACTTGATTATCCCTGTACATTTGGCTGTGCATTGCCCCCTACTATAGCTCCATTACCTATCCCATCCCCCTACCAAGTTAGTTTAAACGCCACCCCCAGCAGCAGTGGCAAACCTCCCCGCAAGTCCCCATGTATTCCTACTAACCATTGCACTATCATTCCCCATGTAACTTTACTGAGCATTGCATTATCAGTCCACATGTATCCTTACTGACCATTGTATTGTCAGTCCCCATGTATTCTTATTGACCATTGTATAATCAGCCACCATGTATCCTTACTGACCATTGTATTATCAGTCCCCATGTATTCTTATTGACCATTGTATTATCAGTCCCCATATATTCTTACTGACCATGGTAGTATCATTCCCCATGTGTCCTTATTGACCATTGTATTATCAGTCCCCATGTATCCTTACTGACTATTGTATTATCAGTTCCCATGTATCCTTACTTACCATTGTATTATCACCCCCATGTATCCTTACTGACCATTGCATTATCAGTCCCCA
Organism: Somniosus microcephalus; assembly: GCF_052327205.1. Taxonomy (NCBI): domain Eukaryota; kingdom Metazoa; phylum Chordata; class Chondrichthyes; order Squaliformes; family Somniosidae; genus Somniosus; species Somniosus microcephalus. Next base: position 115,787,285 of record NC_140990.1, read on the forward strand.
TGTATCCATACTGACCATTGTATTATCAGTACCCATATATCCTTACTGACCTTTGTATTATCAGTACCCATATATCCTTACTGACCTTTGTATTATCAGTCCCCATGTATCCTTACTGACCATTGTATTATCAGTCCGTATGTAACCTTATTGATCATTCTATTATCAGTCCCCATGTATCCTTACTGACCATTGGAATATCAGTCCCCATGTGTCCTTACTGACCATTGCATTATATACCCCAGTTATCATTACTGACCATTGCATTATCAGTCCCCATGAATCCTTACTGAGCATTGCATTTCCAGTCCGCATGTATCCTTGCTGACCATTGCATTATCAGTCCCCATTAATCTTTACTGCCCATTGTATTATCAGCTCCCATTAATCTTTACGGACCATTGCATTATCTCTCCACGTGTTATTTACTGTCCATTCAATTGTCAGTCCACATATATACTTACTGACTATTGCATTTTCCGTACTAATATATCCTAAATGACCATTGCATTAAATGCCTTTTTGTACATTCTGACCATTGTATTATCAGCCCCATGTATTCTTACTGACCATTGTATTATCAGTCCGCATGTATCCTTGCTGTCCATCACATTAGCAGTCCCCATTTACACTTTCTCACCATTGCATTATCATTCCTCGTGTTTCCTTATTGTCCATTCATTTATTAGTCCCCATGTACACTTACTGATCAATATTTGTATCCGCACAATATATCCTTACTGACTACTGTATCAGCACCTATGGATGCTTATTGTCCACAGAATTACCAGTTCCCCGGCACCTTATCTGACAATTCATTATCAACCCCCATGTATCCTTATTCACCACTGCATTTTCAGTCCCCCTTGCATCCTTACTGACCATTACATTATCAAGCCTATGTAGCCTTGCTGACTAATGTATTATCAGTCCCCATGCATTCTTACCGACCATCGTATTATCAGTCCTCATCTATCCTTACTAACCAGTGTATTATCAGTCACCATGTATCCTCATTACTATTGTATTATCTGGACCCATGTCTCTTTACTGAACATTGTATTATCTAGCCCCATGTCTCCTTACTGACCATTGTATTATCTGGCCCCATGTCTCCTTACTGACCACTGAATTATCAGTCCCCATGCATTTTTACTGACCATTGTCTTATCAGTACATATGTCTCCTTACTGACCATTATGTTATTAGTCCCCTTGAATCCTTTCTGACCATTGTATTATCAATCACCATATATCGTTACTCACCATTGTATTAACTGGCCTCATGTATCCTTACTGACTATTGTATTATCAGTCTCCATGTATCCATACTGACAATTGTATTATCAGTCCGCATGTATCCTTACAGACCAGCTTATTATCAGTCCCCATGTATCCTTACTGACCATTGTATTATCAGTCTCCGTGTATCCTTTCTGACCATTGTATTATTAGTGCCCATGTATCCTTATTGACGATTATCTTATCAGTCCCCATTTATCCTTTTTGACCATTGTATTATCAGTCCCCATGTATCCTTACTGACCATTATCTTATCAGTCCCCATTTATCCTTACTGACCATTGTATTATCAATCCCCTTATATCCTTACTGACCATTTGATTATCAGCCCCCATGAATTCTTACTGACCATTGTATTATCAGCCCCATGTATCCATACTGACCATTGTGTTATCAGTCCCCATGTATCCTTACTGACCATTTTATTAGCTGTACCCATGTATCCTTACTGACTATTGTATTATCAGTCCCCATGTATCCTTACTGACCATTGCATTATCAGTCCCCATGTATCCTATCTGACCATTGTATTATCAGTCCCCTTTAATACTTACTGACTATTGTATTATCAGTCTCCATGTATCCTTACTGACCATTTTATGATCAGTCCCCATGTATCCTTACTGGCCATTGTATTATCAGTCCCCATGTATCCTTACTAAACATTGTATTATCAGTCCGCGTGTATCCTTACAGACCATTTTATTATCAGTCCCCATGTATCCTTACTGACCTTTGTATTATCAATCTCCATGTATCCTTTCTGACCATTGTATTATCAGTGCCCATGTATCCTTTCGCACGATTGTATTATCAGTCTCCATGTATCCTTTCTGACCATTGTATTATCAGTCTCATGTATCCTTACTGGCCATTGTATTATCAGTCCCCATGTATCATTACTGACCATTGTATTATCAGTCCCCATGTATCCTTACAGACCATTTTATCATCAGCCCCCATGAATTCTTACTGACCATTGTAGTATCAGTCTCCATGTATCCTTTCTAACCATTGCATTATCAGTCCCCATAAGTCCTTACTGACCGTTACTTGATCTGCCTCTCTGCATCCATTTTTTCTTTTGCACTTATGTTAAGTTCACCCATTGAAATGAATTGAAAGTCTGAAATTACATGGTTACAGCATGTCGCAGTAATAATCGGAACTGTGTAAGTGAAGCTGCTCACTTCACATTCATAATTTGAGATTGCAGGATGCCCTATTTCTGTTTTTAACAACAGAGTTAAAAATAAATTTTTTGGCTGTGGATGAAGTCACTTGGTAAGAATACCACGTTGCTTTTAATATGTTGTGCAATAGAAGGTGATGGTGTGAAAGGATTATGTCGTTGTGTTTGTTAAGTGACTATAATTAATGTCAGTTAGTGTGTAGTTTAATGATCTCACTGGAGATTTCCCTGAGGCTATAAATAGGGACAGTTTTCATTGTGTCCATCAGTGTTTGACTGAGTGTGGTCTCCAATACAAACTGCGACCATTGGATCTCACAATCAATGAGATCATGTTCTGGGAGATTCCACCTGAACTCCGGATACTGTGGGCATTTTTAGATGTACAAAGGATTTATTATCCGCTCCTCGCTGCTGTTGGTGTTCCTGGTGAGTCATTATTTCAGCAATTAATTCTGTAAACCATGTTTCGCTGTATTTACTGTCCTCGTCCTTTAGACCCGATTATTAATTGTATTAAGTTTAACGCTCTTCTTCTGTGTCTGGTAATGCATCGTATTTCTATCATGTAATGTTTGATCAGTTACCGATTCAATGCTCCCAGTTCACTGAAGTTTCTACTTTTCACAACTTGCTTCCACTGATAGTCTTTTACAGAATGTGACTGTTATTTGAATTGTTTACCAAATGTTAGTGGGCGATTCTCTTTATTGAACAACTTGCAATCTGCGCTCTGCACTGAACCCTATTATTGGACCAGAAATATGTGTTCGGGGGAACAGGAGTTTTAACATCTGCTTGATGTAGTTAATGACACTGATCTGTGGAAACCAGCGCTGACAGCTAGATCACAAATACACTGAAATATGCGACAATACCCACTAATGATGCAGCTCCAGGCAGCTGTCTTACTTTCCACCATCTCCCGCTCTGCCTTACGGTCACTGATTCCAGATGGCCGGGACAGGATTTAACTGTAATATATGTTCCAGTAAAATGTTTATTCAGTTATGTTTGAACTGCTTTATTTCCATTGTTCAGCCACAGTTCAGGAGATCTCGGTGAGGTCTGCATGGACTATCCAACATCTCCTGTAGGTGGAAATTATTTCTGCCGATTGAAAATGGAGGATTGAATCGTGAAATCTTGCAATATTTCCTTGTCTCATATTCCCTCTAACAATTTGTGATCTGTTCAGTTCTCACAGCAGGTGAAAGGCAGCAGGGTAACACGGCTCCAGCTGTGTTCAGACACTTTCTGAAATTCCACCGTGACATCTTACAATGTGGGTCATATTATCAGTCTATTTAAAGTGACAGTCCCTTCTTTACAGGTTATTTGTGATGTGCTCCGAAAGTCTTCCTTTAAGCCACTTACAAGTTATGTATTAAATACGTTGGTTGTGAAGGTTCTGTTTCGAACAAATAATTCAATTATTGATTACAATTTCAGAAAACAATTGAAGTCATCAACTTCGGCCCTTGCCGTTACATCCATGCCTTTGCCACAGATTCCATTCCCCTCCCTGGACACAGACTGCATTCTCCTCCCTCGCCACAGACTCCATTCCCCTCCCTGTACACAGAGTCCATTCCCCTCCCTGGACACAGACTCCATTCCCCACCCTCGCTGCAGATTCCATTCCCCTCCCTGGACACAGACTCCATTCCCCACCCTCACCACAGACTCCATTCCCCTCCCTGGACACAGACTCCATTCCCGTCCCTGGACACAGACTCCATTCCCCTCCCTCGCCACAGACTCCATTCCCCACCCTGGACACAGACTCCATTCCCCATCCTTGCCACAGACTCCATTCCCCTCCCATGACATTGACTCCATTCCCCTCCCTGGACACAGACTTCATTCGCCTCCCTGGACACAGACTCCATTCCCCTCTCTAGACAGAGACTCCATTCCCCACCCTGGACACAGACTCCATTCTCCTCCCTGGACAGAGACTCCATTCCACTCCCTGGACACAGAATCCATTCCCCTCCCTGGACACAGACACCATTCCCCTCCCTGGCAATAGACTTAATTCTCCTCCCTGGTCAGAATCTCATGCAATTCGCAACTGCAGCTAATAATTCCACCCCCATTGAATTAATTTTTAAAGTTGGTTCTTGGAATGTAGTTGAGACCGGCAAGGCTTCAGTTATTGTCGTTCCTTGGCTACCTGAAATGCTGGTGGTGGGTCTTCTCTATGAGCTGAAGTAGTTCTTCTGCTGACGGTGCTCTCACGTGGTGTTAGTTGGAGAATTCCTGGATTCTGACTGAGAACCGATGAAGGGTCTGGGATATAGATAGACTAAGTTTCCGGGCAGTAAGGTTGCAGATGGAATACATTGTAGGGAATTGTGAGGTTATTCGCTTTGGTAGGATGAATAGAGAAACAAATTTTTTTTAAATGGTGAGAAATTTTCAAATGTTGATGTTCAGAGAGATTTAGGTGTCCTCGTGCAAGAAGCACAGAAAGCTAGCATGCAGATACAGCAAGCAATAAGGAAGGCAAATGACAGGTTGGCCTTTATTGCAAGGGGGTTGGAGTCTAAGTGTAACGAAGTCTTGCTACATTGTATAGGGCCTTGGTGAGTCTACACCTGGAGTACTGTGCACAGTTTTGTTCTCCTTATCTAAGGAAAGCTATATTTGCATTGGAGGCGATTAAACGAAGGCTCAGTAGATTGATTCCTGGGATGAGCGGGCTTTCCTATGATGAGAGATTGTGTAGAATGGGCCTATACCCTCTGGAGTTTAGAAGAATGAGAGGTGATCTCATTGAAACATAGACGATTCTTAAGGGGATTGACAGGGTAGATGCTGAGAGGTTTTTTCCCCTGGCTGGCGTGTCTAGAACTAGGGGGCATAGTCTCAGGATAAGGGGTAGGCCATTTAAGACTGAGATGAGGAGACATTTCTTCACTCAGAGGGTTGTGAATCTTTGGAATTCTCTGCCCAGAGGGCTGTGAATGCTAAGTCTTTGAGTATATTCCAGGCTGAGATCGATAGATTTTTGGACTTTAGGGGAATCAAGAGATATGGAGACTGGGTGGGATAGTGGAGTTGAGGCCGATGATCAGCCATGATCTTATTGAATGGCGGAGCAGGCTTGTGGGGCCGTGTGGCGTACTCCTGCTCTTTTTCTAATGTTCTTATGTTCTTATATGTCCAAGCCAGGATGGTGTGCTGGAAGTGATGGTTCTCACGAAATTTCTTCTCTTCTCCTCCTGGTGTAAAGATCACAGGGGAAGCAGGTGCTGCCGAAGTAACTTTGGTGAGTTAATGCAGTGCATTCTGTAGACCGAGCTTACTGCAGCCGCAGTGCTGGAGGGGGTGTATAATGAATCTAGTGGTACACAGACACTGATCAAAAACTGTTCTGTCCTGGATGGTGTTGCGCTTGTTGGATGTTGTTGATGCCCATCCAGGTGAGTGGTCTGTATTACATCACATTTCTGACCTGAGACTTCTAGGTGTTTGGTAGGCTTTCGGGATCAAGCAGTAAGTCACTCTCAAAGGATGCCCAGCCTCTGCCCAGTCTCTGCCCGCCCTCTGACCAGCCTCTGCCCAGTCTCTACCCAGCCTCTGCCTAGTCTCTGCCCCACCTCTGCCCAACCTCTGCCCTGCCTCTGCCCAGTCTCTGCCCAACCTCTGCCCAGCCTCTGCCCAGCCTCCGCCCAGTCTCCGCCCAGCCTCTGCCCAGCCTCTGCCCAGACTCTGCCCAGTCTCTGCCCAGCCCCTGCCCAGCCTCTGCCCAGCCTCTGCCCTGCTCTTGCAGTCACAGTATTGATATGGCTGGTGCAGTTCAGCTTCCAGTCAATAGTGATCACCAAGTGTTTGTCATTGGGGACTCTGTGAAGTTCACGGGCAGGTGGGTGTTCTTTGTTTTGATCAATACACCTGGTACTTATGAAACTGGCTTATTACCTGCCACGTATCAGCCCAATCTGGGTGTTGTGCAGACGTTGCTATTGGAGGAGTTGTAAATGGCGTTGCAAACGGCAGAATCATCAGTGAATGGAACTAATCCTGACCTTATGATGGCGGAATGTCATTGATGAGGCAGCTGGAGTTGGTTACTCTGAGGACACGTCCCTGAGTTACGACAAGAACAACCACATTACTTGTAGCAGGTATGACCTCAATCATTGGAGAATTCCCCCCTTGGACCCCCATTGAAACGATGTCTGTATCAAGGCTGTGAGAAGTTTGCATCCGGGTGCATCTGGCAGGATCCAAACTGAGTATCGGTGAGCCGGGTATTAGTGAGTAGATGCGACTTCACAGCAATACTTAAAACTCGTCAATCACTTTACTGAGGATTAATAGAAAACTGATAGAGCGGTAATTGGCCGGGTGAGATTTGTCTCGAATTTGTTGATAGGCTATACCGAGGTAATATTTTACCTTCTCTGGTATATGTCAGTTTCATCACCAGAACAGCGAGACAAGGGGCGTGCCTAGCGATGAATTTCAAATTCCACAATGTATAGCCTTTGGCCCTCCATTCACCATGACCTTTCTGCAGCTACCGATCTGCTCAATCACACCCTCACTTCCACCTTTGATGCCCCTGACCCAATAAACCATTACATTCTCTGTTGGTTCACAATGATATGACTCTCATCTCTGCTTCCATGTCCAAGGAACATAGACTTGAACGTCTATTGCAGACAACTAGTTTAACCTTTCATCAGCAGACCTTGCTGCACCACATAAAATACTATCGGGTCCTCACCCTCACCACAAACAACAAGTGCAAGGAACCTATGAACTTCTTTGTCACAAAGATGGAGACCATCCATTCAGCTGCCTTCGCCACTTCCCTCCCTTCCCCCAGCCACCGGGCAAAACTTCCTCATAGATTAACCCCCACCCCACCATAGCCCTGAAATGATTTATTTTTCTAGTTTCTCTCCTATTTCCCCTCATGCACTCTCCGACCACATCTGTAGGATTCGCAAAAATCCATGAAATGCAGTATCCGGGTAGGGCCCCTGAAGTGGCCACATTGTGAGAACACAGAATGGAGTTATCAGTTCTCATGGCCCAGTTCAAAAGGGCACAAACACAGTACCTAAGAGCAGTCTGAGCCATCTTCGATTCGAAGAATCCAGAACTTTACTGTTTTTGATATTGTAATGTGGTTACAGCAGTAAACAAAACTATTAGCACCTGGAGGTGCGCTAATCGCTGGCAGAGCGGGAACCGATCTCAGAAACCGCTGAGCACACACAAACGGAGGGACACTAAACGGATTCCCATTATGGCAAAGCGGTAACCGATCTCAGAATCTGCTGAGAACACACAAACGAAGGGACACTAATCGGATTCCCATTAGTTTGATTTGCGAGCAGTTAAAATTAATGTGCTTGCTTTTGTTAAAGCAACCTTAACAAAGGAAAACGGTTGATTTGGCGCCAAGATTAGGGCCAGAAAAGAGTATAACCGTTCAGGTAAATCGTCAGCAAGTCAGTCTAAGATTCGACCAGAGTAAGGAAGACTCCTCCGGAGATGGTTCACACCGTGAAGTCCAAGTCCAGTTACCATCAGGGGTTCGAGGACCGTGCGGAACAGAAAACGGCTCGAGGATTTCGGAGGACTTCCAAAGTTTGTACAGGAGAGCGAGTCCAGGAGCCAGTCCCATAAGGAAGGTCGGAGGTCCCGGGCGACACCAAGTAACAGGGTCCAGGAGCCGGTCCCATAAGGAAGATCGGAAATTCCAGACGTAACAAGAAGTACCAAGGTCCAGAAGGGTTTTGAAATTCTGGTGAGCATAAAGGCCCAACTCTACCTAACTGACATAATTGAGGTATATTCAGTAACGGGAGGGTTTGTAACGTTAAGGGTATTTGTAAGTCAGGAGTGTGATTTATCCCTCGATGTGTCCATGTGCTTCCCTCACCCCCGCTTTTAGCTTATCGCTGTTTTAGAACTGTTTATATGCTTTAAAGTTATTTTTTCTCAGTGTATAATTTACTCCTCTGCGAGAAACGTTATTTTTCGTCTGCATTTATTCTTGCCATTTTCTCTGTGTACATTCCCTTTCAAAAATAAAGATTGTTTTGATTTAAAACTCAATCTGTCTCATCTGACCATTTGTCTTCCGAGTCACGAGTTGGGCCAACACACAAAGGTTGTCTGGCAATAAGCCCAGTGTCTAGAACCGTGAGGGGGGAGCGCTTCGAAACTGCTCACGAGTAGTGCGAAAATCAAAACCGATTTAGCACACCATAAGCTCGTTAAAACGACCCCTTGCAGAATGGCGACCGCGGCAGGACACTGGCTACAGAAACCTTGTGTGGTGGACAAAGACTCGGGTGAGGCAGATGTGATGGAAGATAAGTTAGCTTCCTACGTGTGTGGGAAAGTCAATGTAGCGAAAAAATGGGTGTATGACATGTTAGGAGCCGAGCGTCCCCTAAAGGCAGCCGCTCAGTGGACGGCTAGTAAAAAGCACCGCAAGGGCATTGAGACAGCGGTATGGCTCATGTGTTACAAAAAGCAGGTTCTGGTACTGGACCACGCGGTGGCCAGTAAAGAATCTAAGATTAGACATTTGTCCCAAGAGCTGCAGGAAAAGGTTACAGCAGAAGGGAAAGTGCTAGTGGCCCTGGAGGCAATAAGCCAAGAGAGGGCAGCGATGGTCCGGGATCATCGGGGGAAAGTAGAGCACATGGAAAGCCAGGCCGCTGAAGTACAGCGTGAGCACCAAGCCAGGGTAGGAAGGCTAAAGGGCAAGATAGCTGAGTTAGAGGGGAGTGCTAGTTTTAGGGTAGAACATGTTGAGTACCAAGCAAGGGAATCTAGGGAAAGAGAAAGGAAGTTAAAGGCGGAAATTAGCCATCTCACGGGGGAACTTAAGGCACAGGAGGAGAAAGTAGCCGAGGTAAAAGCAGCTTATAAGGTGGCTTGCGCTCAGGGGTTTGAGGAAGCAGACCACGGCCCCTGTAGGCAGGAAATTGAAAGCCTACGTATGGAGTTGGCCAAAACAAAGGGGATGATATGTCTCATTAGCCCAAAAATCGGCCAGGCCGAATTTAACGGCAACCCAGTCAGGGCAGTCCCGCAGGCAGCCCTTAGAACTGAACGGGTTAGGGAACCTGAGGTTGCACAGCCACCACCCTTCGCCCCTAGTTTTCCAGAGGTCTGGGAACAGGAGCAGGTGGGGGATGAAGAACCCCAGGTAGACCAGGCTAGCCCAAGAGAGAGTCAGGGACCGGGACCGGTGTACCCCATTATACAGCGGAGGTACGGACCACCCGGTAATGACGGGGAAACTGGGGACATCCCGAACCAATTCCAGATTCCACACGGTACGCAACAATTGCGTTCCATGGTGAGCTACATCCCCAAGCTCACCATGAGTGGGACCCTTCCCTGCACTTTAGGGAGATAGAGCAGGCGGCCTGTGTGAATGACTGCGATGAGGCAGAAAACGCCAAAATGATGCTGTTCTCCCTGGGTAGCGATCTCCTCCAGACGCTACCCAATGAGTGTAAGAGGGGTCAGGAGAATTATGGCAAGCTCAAGGAAGAGATCCTGGAGGCCATGGGGATGAACGAGGGGAGTCCGTTCTCCCGGATAGAGAGAACAGTCCAGCTCCCCGGGGAATTCCTGCAGGCGTTCGCGGACAGGCTGTGGTCAGTCTACCAGGATGCGTGCCCGGGAATGCTGGCGCGAGCACACCTGGACTGGGAACCGTTAGTTCACTGGCTAAGGTGCCTTATGAATAACTCCCTGCCCTGTGTTCGAATGCAGTCAATGGCTTGGTTCGACCCCCGAAACCCTCTGACCACGGAGGCGATGGTAATCCGTCAACTCGCAGCCACTTTTAGAAATGGTAGAGATAGTGAAACCCCCCCGAAAAATGGGAAGGTTTGTGAGGTCAGGCCTGGTGACCAGCCCCGTAAGAAGTGGCGCTAGGAAGGGAGCCGTCCCAACCAAAGCAGGCAAACTTGCTACGGTTGCGGAAGGAAGGGCATTGGCACAGGGACTGCAAAAATCCTTGGAAGGATAACAGGGAGAAGGTCCCAACAGCCCAGCCCAAGCCCCGGCTACAACCCCGACCTCTGCCCCAGAAAAAGAAACGGAGCCAAATGCTCCTCAAGAGCTGCTGGACATGCTGCTAGCTTCAGTGAGATCATTGGTCCTCACAAAGGGTAAGATAGCAGCCACCACCGGTCTAGAGGCTCCCCCAACCCTTTCCCAAGGTGGCCCGCAATGACTGGAACCCGCGCAGCCCGTCTATCTGTGTGCGCTCCGGTATGACGGATGGAAGAGACCGCTCGTGCAGATGGAGGTAGAGAAGGGTACGGGGACTTATCTGTTGGATACGGGGGCTTCCTGCATCGTGATACATGTGGAGAATGCCACCACCTCACCTCTGTCTAGCGGGGTTCCATACGTCTTATCGGGGTTCACAGGGGCAGAGCAGGCGGGTGCGTTCTCCAGGCCGCTCTCGATCCGCTTGGGCACACTACACACAAAGTGGACATGTGTCCTGGCGAGATGGGACGCGGAGGGAGGTAAAGGGATCCTAAGGGCCGACTTCATCGTCGGCCATGGGATCCTCGTAGACCTCAGGAACCATTGCCTTTGGGGGCCAATACCGGGAAGGAAAGTGGAGTAGTAGTAATCCCGGGAAAGGATGGGAAGGGAACCCTGTGTACCATGAAGCCGAAAGGGAGTTACGACCTCGGTGAAATGATGGAGGGTATCCCGGTAGCATTTAGGGCCGAAGTGCAGGCTCAGTTAGGTGCATTTGCCACGCACAAACACGACTGTGGGAGAGTCGTCAGCTTTGTGGTCAGGGTAGATGGGGATCCCATGGCCTGGCCCCAAAAGCAGTACAACTTCCCAAAGGAGGCAGAGGCTGATATGGAGGTGGACATATCAGCGCTGGTACAGCAGGGGGTGCTAAGGCCTATAGCCACCCATGTGAACTCTCCGCTTTGGCCGGTTAAGAAACCGGACAATTCCTGGAGAGCCACGGTGGGCTATCGGGTGTTGAACAGCAACATCCCCGCCTGTGCCCCTACAGTGGCAGCAGTGGCCGACCTCATTGGGAGTATTCCCGCATCCGCGACCACGTTCACGGTGCTGGATATTTCTTGTGGGTTCTGGTCAATCCCTGTGCGGAGGGAGGACCAGTATAAATTTGCCTTTACTTTTAAGGGGCAACAATATACTTGGAACTGCTTGCCACAAGGCTTCCACAATAGTCCCAGCATTTTCCACCAATGCATGGTGGACAGCCTGAAGGAGTTCAGTCAGCCCCTTCAGTTAGTGCAGTATGTGGACGACCTGCTCCTGTTTACCGACATGGTCGGAGAGCACGGCCCACTGCTGGCTGAATTGTTGGAGCTGCTGACCCGAAAGTGGTTTAAGGTTAACCCAAAGAAGGCGCAGATCGGTCAGAAGGAAGTCAAGTTCCTGGGGCTGACCATCCGCGCCAGAGAAAGGGCCATTGATAGGGCTAGGAGGGAGGCGGTACAGGAGTTACCGGTCCTCGTCACTATAAAGGGTGTGAGGTCGTTTCTAGGGCTAACCAGGTACTGCCGAGACTTCATGGAGGACTATGCGGCCATGGCAGCCCCGCTACTCCGACTCCTGCACAAGGGAGTGGAGTGGTCGTGGGATGAAGGATGCCAGGCCGCGTTCAAGCTCCTAAAAAGGAAGCTGCGGACTGCACCGGCCCTGGGAGCGATAGATGGGGGAAGGGAGTTCTTCCTGGAGGTGGCGGCCAGCGGGGACAGCCTCAGCACTGTGTTGCTCCAGGAGCGGCATGGTAGGCTGAGACCCGTGGTTTACTCCTCCAGGGTGCTCACCGATGTGGAGAGGAGCTACTCGGTCTGCGAGCAGCACCTCTTGGCCACACACTGGGCCATGAAGAGATCCGCAATCTTCACGGGCACCTCCCCCATCACCCTCCTCACACACCACACGCCTACCAAGATGCTGTTGGATGGGAGGATCAAGGATGGGATGGTGAGCAGTGCCCGCATTGCGCACTGGACCCTACTCCTCTCCCAAATGGATCTGCGGGTAAAAGGCCTGTGTGAGCCCAGATTAGTCACCAACCTGGCTTACCCTGGGACAGCCCATCAGTGTTCTGTAGAAGGGGTATGGTAGGTCGACGTGGGTCTCCAGTCTGGGATACATCCCACCGGCCGTGTGATCTACGTGGATGGTTCCAGCATGGTATCTGCTGGAAAACGGCTCGCGGGGTGCGGAGTTTATGACCCGACGGCAAACATTGCATTGGCAATTAAACTCCCCAGCACCATGAGCACCCAGCAGGCAGAACTGTCCGCTGTGGCATATGTGGTCACCCAATCCGAAGTCTTCCCTACCCTGTACAGGATTTGCTCGGATAGCATGTTCACATGCAATTCGTGTACTGAGTACCTGGCCATCTGGTCCCATCGTGGATTCACTTCTGCGGATGGGAGACCCTTGGTGGTCAAGCCCCTGCTGGAAAAGATCCTGGCAGCCGTGGGGGAGAAGGGTGAGGTCTTCATCCACAAAGTGAAGGCTCACTCCCCCACAGAACCTCGCGGTCAGGGAAACCAGCGAGCTGACACACTGGCGAGAGAGGGTGCCATGTCCGGCATTCTCTGGGACCCCTACGGGCCTGGACCAATGGCAGCTGCAAAAGGCAGGGATGGTATTCAGAAGAGTGTAGGGGTAGCACTAGCCCCGGACCTCAAATCGGTCCAATCTCAGGACCCTGCCCTGAGAGGGGTATTTAACGCAGTTAGCGAGGGGAAGAAAGTAGAAGGCCCATATGGCGCAGCATCTCTTTCCATAAGAGAGGGGATGCTGTTTAGAGAAGAGCGGTGGGTGGTGCCTCAGCAGCACCGGAGGGTATTCCTTCAACTGGCCCATGAGGGGCCGGGAGCAGGGCACTCCGGGCCGAGGTCACTTGGCAGCGGGTAGAGCAGGCAGGATGGTGGCCAGGACTCCGGGAGGACGTCCAGGAGTTTTGCGCGAACTGTCTTGTGTGCGCGGCAAATAACCCCGACCCTTACAGGAGGAAGGTGCCAATGGGACACGTTAGGAGGGTAGCGGGACCATGGCAGTCAATCAGGAAGGCTATAAGTATTGCCTCGTTCTGGTGGACGTGTTCTCTAAATGGGTTGAAGCCTTCCCCTGCCGAACAGCCACAGCATTAGGAGCTGCAAGAATCTTGGTGCGGGAGGTGTTCTCGAGATGGGGACTGCCCCAGTTCGTGGAATGCGATCAGGGAAGCCAGTTCACCGGCCAAGTCATGCAAAATACCCTGATGCTGCTGGGCATTCAAGGGAAATGGCACGTCGCCTACAATCCCCAGTCACCTGGGATTGTGGAGCGGATGAACCGCACCTTAAAAGAGAAAATAAGGAAGGAGATAATGGGTTCGCGCCAAAGGTGGGCAGAAGTCCTGCCTCTTATCCTCATGGGGGTCCGCGCCAGCCAATCAAAGAGTACGGGGTACTCTCCGCATGAGCTCATGACCGGCAGGGTCATGAGAACCCCCACTCACGTCCTGGCCCCAGTCCGAACGGAGGGGCAGCTAAGGGAGGTGAATTGGGACAAATTTGCCCGCACACTCCTTGAACGCCTCCAAAGGATTTATGAGGGAGCCGCAGGTAACATGGGGAGGCAGCATCAGGGAAATAAAATGCTGCTCGAGCCCAGTAAAACCCATCGCTGGGAGGTCGGGGACCTAGTAATGGTAAGAAACTTCGCCCGTGTGGGGAGTTTCGAGCCACTTTACATGGGTCCCTACAGTATTGTAGATCAGGCCAGCCCCTTGGTGTATGCTGTGAAACTGCCCCGGCGCAATAAATGGTTTCACATTAACCAATGTAAACTGTTTAAACTGGAGGCAGGGAAAAAGGCAGCAGGGGCTGAAATGGCCAGTGAAGAATCAAACGCTGTAGGGGAGCTGCAGCCACAGGTCACACAGGCTGGACGTGCAGCCTGCGTGAAGGGGAGGAGTTGTACCATCTAAGCGGGAGACTCCCCCATTGTTCTGGGACCCAGGAGGGGAGGAGCCGGAGGTCCTAGGTCCTGTCCCTGGCCAAAGTGAAGCCGAGTCGGAGGACGAAGGTCCCGCCCCCGACAGCGGTAAAGGGGAGGAGCCAGAGGTCTTAGGTCTTGCCCCTCAGTGTAGCATTGAAAAGGTCTGGTCTTCGGTTACTGTAAAAAGATACCCCCATAGGAAAGCTGTGGGAATTTTAAACAGTTCACAGCCAGCAGCTACAGGCTGCTAGGGACCAGCAGCTGAAACTGAGGTGGGAATGCCGCAGGGGAAGGCCTGCGACAGTCCCCACTGATTTTAAGCTGGCCGTCCGGAGACGGACGGCACATGTACATACATCATAGTTTGCTAAGTAAGGTTTAGTTATTTGTAAATTTAGTATGTATGTATAAGGTTTTTCTGAGGTATGGTGGCATTTTGGAACAGTACAGAGTGGCAAGTTAAGTGAGCTAGGGTCGCGGGACCCACTCAACCCACACCCAAGCCGAGGAGCCCAAGGAGCCCGGCTCGAACATTCTCTTTTATCTCTCCAACAGATATTAATCCAATGATGCTACTAAGAGGCATCATCCTCACGGCCCTGGTGGGCCTCAACATCGCGTGGCGAGGGGAGACGGAGGATCACCACATCTTCAGATGTACCGGGGAAACGGCGCCCCTGGCCCACGATGGGCAGGGCCTGTGCAAGGCAGAGGAAGTCGCTGGATATACCCACGAGGGCAACTGGCCGGGTTGGCTGGGATCGAACACCACTAAATACTCTAATGACATTGGTTTCAATTATGGAGAAGTTTCACTATCATGTCCGCGGGTCACGATCAAGGCCACGCGGATCAGTGTTACTGTGGGAAAACGAATTTCTTTAACATGCAGGGGGAACATCCCCCTAAATAGGTGGTGGTGGCTCAGGAAATTGAGCAAGGACATGGGGAACCCCAGAGGACAGTGGGAAAGGTTAGGGAACAACACTCACCGGACCATCACAGGGACCCAGGGAGGGCTGACAGTGTGCTGGGAGAAATGGTGGGAACCCGATCAAGGGATTTATGTATGTATGTGGGGTTCAGGAAAGTCTGCCCCGCAGGTGTTTCCATCATTTTCCACAGCCAGTGGCAAGATAACGGGAGGGGGATGGACTGGGAATCGTGCTTGGATGCATGCGCGGTCCCCTACTCCCCAATCGCAGTTAATGCCACTGAGTTAGTGACCCACCCCCGACAGCCCCTGCCCACGACCCAGACACCACGGACGGTAACAGAGGGGTGCCCCACCACCATCAAGGGACTGGGGAACGGTTTAGTTTTAGTTCCGACTGATCAAATGGCTTACCAGGGGGTCCATTACGCGGTGGCCTCGGCCATGCTCAACCTGACCGAGGTGCACCTGCCGGAATGGTGCCCCATAGAAACAGGAAGGCTATATCAGGCCCTGCTAAAAGAGACCCCACAGAAGTTCTTTGAATTTGACTTCGCAAGGGTCAACAGAACCAAGCTGTATACCGAAAGCCACACGCAATGGGAACAAGCAGGGAGACAAAACAGGGGCAGCATGAACGACTGGTTCACAGGGTTTAACACTGGGTCGTCCATCATAAATAGTATGGTCGACATCGAATTGCAATGGCAGGTTAACGGGTTAAAGACCTAGTTGAGGGGGATCCTCACGGACGAAAATCGGGTGGTGGGTTCGGAGCTCCATGAGGATCAGGCTATGACTCTCCACTTAAAAGAGATCATAGCAGAGCTGGAGAAGCGGGCTGAGACGGTCAACGCTCTCATTAGTGAGGACAGGAACGCCTCAGATCATGCTGCACAGAATGAGGTGTGCGTGCTGTACGGGGCATGGTTGCTGGGCGAGGGCCGCAGCAATCTTGAGGATTTGAAACAGGGTTTGGTCCCCTCCTGGATCAGTAACAAACACCTCGCAGCCCTCCATCCTTTTGAGAACGCGTTGAGTCCCTGCCAGCTCCGGCTTGCTTCTGAGGCCTATCCAGTCCCGGTGGACTGTGGCCGCTCCAACCATACCATCATGGAGGCCGTCGTGCGGATCCCCATAATGAGCAGGACAGCCCGACCTGCGCCGGTGTATAGTGTGGTGAACATTGGAGTCATTTGCGGGGGAGCTCATGTCCGTTTTGCAGAGGTCCCACCCTACGTCATTAAGTGGGAGCATGCTATGACGTGGACTGACTTCTCGGGGCACCGTAGCCAGGGAGCACACATAATCCTGTGTCCCCAGCTCTTGAATGCCTATTCAATACCACAATGCGGGTTCAGGTCTGCTGATGCTAAGCCTATCAATTGCACTATGGAAGCCATGGCACAGGGCCATGTTCCCCCACAGGTGGCATACATAGGAGGTGGGACATATTGTGTCGCCACCGCAGCGTCTCACTACCGGCACGGACAGCACGGCTGGTGTGCGGTCAGTGACAGCAGCTTCTGTTTTAAACCCGAGGCAATAGTTCAAGTGGCACAGCTGCAGATTATCCCGATCCCCAAACCATCCACTGTTCACCTCACCGTTAAGGAGAATTTCACTGATCTCCAAAAGTATGTAGCACATTTTGGTTTTACAATTCCCCCTCTCCCAGAACACCTAGCCGCGCTGATCAAAGTGGTCGCCATCTCGCAGAAACACTTTTTCACTTTGGAACAAAAGACCGTTGATATCGGGGCAGAAATTCAGGATATAGTGGTTCCACCGTGGTGGGACCTTTTTGATAATATAGAGGTCCCATCATGGATCCGACTGGCTTCCCACATTTTGGTGGTGTGCCAACTGGGTATAGTTTTGTACCTGGTCTGTGTACAGTGCAGAAGGAAGGGACACAGCAGGGAATTCCCTAGTCAGCCGAATTGGCGGGGCCACGATGTCAGTATAAACGGGGAGTCGCCCGTGTAATTACTGTTGTTTTAATATTTTGGATTGTTCTGTACCTTGTTTGATTTCGCATTATATTGTATTATGATTATTCTGTTATGACTCTAGCTGAGTCTGTATATTGTTTAAAGGTTTGTCTCCAATAGGAAATGTTTTCTCAAACTTCGTTGTTCGGAATGAGGAAAGTGCGGGCGAGGTACACTCCTTAGCAAGGTAAATTACGGGGAAGGTCAGTTGGGGAGGGAACGGATTTGTGCTCACCCAAAGACATTTTATGATACAAAGACGATTGAAGATGCTCATTGTATCACAGGGTGGACTGTAGGATTCGCAAAAATCCCTGAAATACAGTATACGGGTAGGGCTCCTGAAGTGGCCACATTGTGAGAACATAGAATGGAGTTGGCAGTTCTCATGGCCCAGTTCAAAAGGGCACACACACAGTACCTACCAGCAGTCTGAGTCATAATCGATTAGGAGAATCCAGAACCTTACTGTTTTTGATATTGTAATGTGGTTACAGCAGTAAACAAACTATTAGCAGCTGGAGGTGCGCTAATCGCTGGCAGAGCGGTAACCGATCTCAGAAACCACTGAGCACACACAAACGGAGGGACACTAAACGGATTCCCATTATGGCAAAGCGCTAACCGATCTCAGAAACTGCTGAGCACACACAAATGAAGGGACACTAATCGGATTCCCATTAGTTTGATTTGCGAGCAGTTAAAATTAATGTGCTTGCTTTTGTTAAAGCAACCTTAACAAAGGAAAACGGTTGATTTGGCGCCAAGATTAGGGCCAGAAAAGAATGTAACCGTTCAGGTAAGTCGTCAGCAAGTCAGTCTAAGATTCGACCAGAGGAAGGAAGACTCCTCTGGAGATGGTTCACACCATGAAGTCCAAGTCCAGTTACCATCAGGAGTTCGAGGACCGTGTGGAACAGAAAACGGCTCGAGGATTTCGGAGGACTTCCAAAGTTTGTACAGGAGAGCGAGTCCAGGAGCCGGTCCCATAAGGAAGGTCGGAGGTCCCGGACGACACCAAGTAACAGGGTCCAGGAGCCGGTCCCATAAGGAAGATCAGAAATTCCAGACGTAACAAGAAGTACCAAGGTCCAGAAGGGTTTTGAAATTCTGGTGAGCATAAAGGCCCAACTCTACCTAACTGACATAATTGAGGTATATTCAGTAACGGGAGGGTTTGTAACATTAAGGGTATTTGTAAGTCAGGAGTGTGATTTATCCCTCGATGTGTCCGTGTGCTTCCCTCACCCCCGCTTTTAGCTTATCGCTATTTTAGAACTGTTTATATGCTTTAAAGTTATTTTTTCTCAGTGTATAATTTAGTCCTCTGTGAGAAACGTTATTTTTCGTCTGCATTTATTCTTGCCATTTTCTCTGTGTACATTCTCTTTCAAAAATAAAGATCGTTTTGATTTAAAACTCAATCTGTCTCATCTGACCATTTGTCTTCCGAGTCACGAGTTGGGCCAACACACAAAGGTTGTCTGGCAATAAGCCCAGTGTCTAGAACCGTGAGGGGGTAGCGCTTCGAAACCGCTCACGAGTAGTGCGAAAATCAAAACCGATTTAGCACACCATAAGCTCGTTAAAACGACCCCTTACACATCTAGTCCACGAGACCCACTCCTTCTCCCTTGACCCTATTCCTAACAAATTGCTGAACACCCAACTTCCCTACCTGCCCCCGTGTTATCCAGTAGTATTAATTTACTCTCTCCTCAGTACTGTCCACATCCCCTTCAATTATGTCGTCATCACCGCTTTTTTCATTTTGACCCCTCTGACCTTGCAAACTACTGCCTCATCTCAAACACCCTTTCTTCTCCAAAGAAGTTGAACATGCTGTCGCCACCCAACTCCATGCTCATCTTTCCCACAACTTCATGTGTGAATCCCTCCAATCAGGTTTTCATCCCGAAACGGCAGAGATCAAAGTCACAACTGATATCCATTGTGATTGCGGCTGTGGTAAACTATCCCTCCACATTCGTTCTGCAGCTTTTGATATGGTTAACAACACAATCCTCCACAAAGCCTCTCCACCATCGTCCAGCTGGGTGGGACTGCAATCGTTTGTTCCATTCTTATCTATCCAATTATAGCCGGGAATATCCTGCAATATCTTCTCTTCCTGCTACCACGCCCTTTCGTTTGGAGTCCCTCAAGGACCTATCTCTGATTTGTCAGACTGCTGGTCCGACATTCAGTAGTAGCTGAGCAGAAACTTCCTCCAATGAAATACCGGGAAGACCAAAGCCATTGTCTCCAGTCCTCACCACGCAATCTGTTGCCGAGCAACCAACTCATCCCTCTGCCTGGCAAAATTCTGAGGCTGACCAGACTATTCCAAACTTTGTGCCATATTTGACTCCGAGCATAAATTCCGGCCACATGTCTGTTCCACCACCAAGACAGATACCTCCATCTCCATAACATCGCCCGACTCCTCCCCATGCCTCTGCGTCTCTGCTGCTGAAACCCTCATCCATGTCTTTGTTACCTGAACATTTGACTATTACAATGTACTGCAGGCGGACCTGTATTCTTCCACCCTAAATAAACTTGAGCTCATCATAAACTCTGCAGCCTATATCAAAAATCGCAATAAATCCCATCCACTGGGTTATTCAGTCCTAACCCAATACACACACGTCCCAACCACTGGTTCATTCAGTCCTGACCCAACACACACACGTCCCATCCAGTGGTTCATTCAGTCCTGAGTCAACACCCACACGTCCCATCCACTGGTTCATTCAGTCCTGACCCAACGCCCACACGTCCCATCCACTGGTCCATTCAGTCCTGACACAGCATCAACATGTCCGCCCACTGATTCATTCAGTCCCTGACCCAACACCCACACGTCCTATCCACTGGTTCATTCAGTCCTGACCCAACATCCACACGTCCCATCCACTAGTTCATTCAGACCTGACCCTACACTCACATGCCCCATCCACGGGTTCATTCAGTCCTGAACCAGCACCCACAAGTCCCATCCACTGGTTCATTCAGTCCTGACCCAACACCTAAGCGTTCCATCCACTGTTTCATTCAGTCCTGACCCAACACCCACACGTCCCCTCCACTGGTTCATTCAGTCCAGACCCAACACCCACGCATCCCATCACTGGTTATTTCAGTCATGACCCTACACCCACACCTCCCATCCACTGGTTCATTCAATCCTGACCCAACAGCCACACTTCCCATCACTGGTTATTTCAGTCCTGAACCACCACTCACAAGTTCAATCCACTGGTTATTTCTGTCCTGACCCAGCACCCACACGTCCCATCCATTGGTTCATTCAGTCCTGACCCAATAGCCTCATGTCCCATCCACTGGTTCATTCAGTCCCGACCCAACAACCACACGTCCCATCCACCAGTTCCTTCAGTCCTGAACCAACACCCACACCTCCCATCCACTGGTTCCTTCAGTCCTGACCCAACACCCACACGCCCCATCCACCGGTTCCTTCAGTCCTGACCCAACAACCACACGTCCCAGCCACCGGTTCCTTCAGTCCTGACCCAACACCCACACGTCCCATCCACTGGTTCCTTCAGTCCTGATCCAACACGCACACGTCCCATCCACTTGTTCATTCAGTCCCTGACCCAACACCCACACGTCCCATCCACTTGTTCATTCAGTCCCTGACCCAACACCCACACGTCCCATCCACTGGTTCATTCAGTCCTGATCCAACATGCACACGTCCCATCACTGGTTATTTCAGTCCTGTGTAAGAAATAGCTCTTAGATTCAAAGATGGGTTTTAATTCTTAGAACAGAGACTGACAACAGACAAGCGGAAAAAGATAGCATAAATGCCACCAAGGTCGAATATCAAGCATCAAAAGACAAATAGAAGTGATAAGGGAATAGTAACATGCAAGGAAAGAGGGATGATAACACCTGCTAGATAACAAGGAGCCACGAAGCCATAAAATGCCCTTGAAGAAACTTGACAAAACATTCCTCAGAAAGATAAGAGGTAGGCCTTGTCAGTCATGCAGAAAGGGACGACGAGGGTTGCCTTCCCGCTTCAAAATTGGACAATAGGATGGGGATCAAATGATTCACACCAAGTGATTACCAGCCCACCGAAATAACTATAAGTATAGATGACCGAAAGAGGAAATCTGGCAGTCAGGGGTGAAGGCTTCCTCAAGGTGGCTATGGCCTACCGCCTTGGTCAAGTTTAGCCTCTGAGGTGGCTGATGGCCTAACACTTCCAGCAGCTTGAGAGGTGACCCAATGGAAGTGACCACTGCAGCAGACTGCAGCAATCCACCCAATCCGACACCACCATACTGCCTCCCCGTCCGTCCGGTCGTGTCATTCCGATTCGGGAGTCGTAGATCACTCCTACTGTCACGGGTTGTATGTCTATTATACTCGGCTTAAACCATATGTAATATCTGATTATACTTTAAAACTGCAGCTCTTTAATAAAAGCCTTGCAACTTCTAAAACCCTGTTGGGTAATCTATGAGCCTCTGATCCTAAATCTTGCACCTGACCCAAAACCCACACGTCCCATCCACCGGTTCCTTCAGCCCTGTCCCAACACTCACACGTCCCATCCACTGGTTCATTCAGTCCTGACCAAACAGCCACATGTCCCATCCACTGGTACATTCAATCCTCACCCAACACCCACACGTTCCATCAACTGATTCATTCATTCCTGACCCAACAACCACACATCCCATCCACTGGATCATTCAGTCCTGACCCAACACCCACACGTCCCATCCACTGGTACATTCTGTCCGGACCCAACACCCACACGTCCCATCCACTTGTACATTCAATCATCACCCAACACCCACATGTCCCATCCACTGGTACATTCAATCCTCACCCAACACCCACACGTTCCATCAACTGATTCATTCATTCCTGACCCAACAACCACACATCCCATCCACTGGATCATTCAGTCCTGACCCAACACCCACACGTCCCATCCACTGGTTCATTCAGTCCTGACCCAACACCCACACGTCCCATCCACTGGTTCATTCAGTCCTGACCCAACACCCACATGTCCCATCCACTGGATCATTCAGTCTTGTCCCAACAGCCACATGTCCCATCACTGATTCATTAAGTCCTGACCCAACACCCACATGCCGCATCCCCTGCTACATTCAATCCTGACCGAAAACCCACACGTCCCATCCACTGGTTCATTCCACCACCTCTTTTCCAAACTGGCAATGGGAAGCTGCTCCCACTCTGCTGCTGACTCCATCCTCTAATATCATGCTCGCATAAAGTTAATTATGTTTTCCAATTCAATATTCAATTATCCAACCCCTATCCTGCCTTCTCTAATAAATATACTGCCTATTACTGCTTTACAGTTAAAGGGCTTTGCTGCATTGCAACAGTGCCACACTTCAAAACGAATGCATTAGTTGTGATTAGAGAGAGCCAACATGAATTTGTAAATGGTAGGTGAGGTCTGACAAATCTAATTGATCTTTTTGAGGAAGTAACAGGGGAATGTCTATGGATGTAGTTTATATGGACTTTAAAAGGCATTCAATAAGGTTTCACAAAAGAGATTTTTGGCTAAAATTAAATCTCATGGAGCTGAAGTAAAATTATTGACCAGAATAGTGGATTGGTTAGGTGGTAGCAACAGAGTGTAGGGATAATGGGTATGCACTCGAATTGAAAGGAATTGACCAGTGGTGTCCCACAAGCTTCTGTGTTGGGGCCTCAACTATTCATTCTATTTATTAATGACTTAGAATACACAATAGTTAGCCATATATCCAAGATTGCCGATGAGAGAACGATTGGTTGTACAGTAAGTAGTGTAGACAGGAGCACAGCATTACAAAGAGACGTTGATAGATTACGTGATGGACAAAACTGTGTCACATGGATTTCAAAGCAACTAGGTGTATTGGACTAAATACTATAGAATAGCAATATTATTTAACTGGTGAAACGTTAGAAACAGTGGGGATCCAAAGGAATTTATGGGTCCATGTACACAGATCTCTAAAATGTTCTAGTTAGGTACACAAAGTAATAGAAAGGGCTAATGTAATATTATCCTTTATAACACGAGGTCTAGAATATAGAGGGGAGGACGTTTTGCTGCAGCTATACAAAGCCCTGGTTAGACCATATCTGGAGCACTGTGCACGGTTCTGGGCACCGCACCTAGAAAGGATATATTGACCTTAAACGAGTACAGTGCAGATTCAGCAGAATGTAACCAGGGCACCAAGGGTTAGATTATTAGGAGAGATTACACAAACTATGCTTGTATTCGTAGGTTACAGGTGATTTGCTTAAGGATTTTAGGATGTTGAAAGGAATTGACAGGGTAGTTATAGAGAAGAAAGCAGCTGGTGGGGGAGTCCAGGGGTTAAAATCAGAGGCAGAGCATTCAGGATAAAATTTGATAAACACTTCTTCATGCAAAGAGTGCTTTAAGTGTGGAACTCCCACAAAATGGGAGCTCAATTACTCCTTTTACATCTGAAATCGATAGATGTTTGCTAGCCAAGGGTATAAAAGGGTGTGGAGGCAAGGTGTTTGGATGAAGTTAACATACAGATCAGACATGATTTCATTGAATGGCGAACAGGCTGGCGGGGCTGAATGGTGCACTTCTTTTCTTATGTTCCTAAGTGCTTTGGGACGTCCTGTGATCATGGGAGATGCTATATAAATGCAAATTCTTCAAGATTATGAAAGGGTTTGATAGGGTACACGTGGACAAGATGTTTCCCCTTGAGGATGAGACCAGCACTGGGCGGCATAAATATAACGTAGTCTCGAATAAAGCCAATAGAGAATTCGGGAGGAGATTATTTACACAGCAAGTGGTTAGAATGTGGAGCAGGCTCCCACAGGGGGTAGTTCAGGCCTGTAGTAGTTCAGGGGAAGCTAGATAAGCACAAGTGGGAGAAAGGAATAGAAGAATATGCCGATGGGATTCGATGAAGTAAAATGGGAGGAGGCTCGTGTGGAGCAGAAACAACAGCTTGTGCCTGCTGGGCCGATTGGACTGTTTCTGTTTATTAAATCCTTTGTAATACAGGGTAAATACTTCAATAAAAACAAAAAATGCTGGAAATACTCAGCAAGTCAGGCAGCATCTGTACAGAGAGAAAGAGAGTTAACGTTTCAGGTCGATGACCCTTCGTCAGAACTGGAAAAAGTTGGACATGTAACAGGCTTTTTAGCAAGTTTAGGGGCAGGGAGAGGGGGGAGGGAGGAATAAACAAAAGGGAAGGTCTGTGATAGGATGGAAGGCAGGAGAGATTAAGAGACAAAGAGGATGATGGTGCGACGCAAAAGGAGATGTTAATGGGACAAGTTAACAAACACAAGGCGACTCTAGCTGAAGTGTAAATGCCAATGGCAGGATGATCAACAGCTGCCGTGTGAGAGAGAGAAAAAAATGATAGGGGCAGAGGTTACGGTCTGAAAAATATTTTCTTGCTTTCTGGAGACGGCTTATGAAATTGCACCCAGGTTAACCGTTCAAAAACGGAACCATTCTTCTGCTGAGCCCAGACGAAATATAATTATCAAGGTCCACACATGCGCAGTTTCCAACAGGGTCACAGGAGAATGATCCGGACTAGAATCCCTGGGTTATTGTCGCTCGTAACACAAGGTCATTGAGGCCATTGTAGATTCCAATTGCCAGCCCCGTCCAGGCGGGGAATTGGAGCTGGTTTCCTGCTACGCCAGGGCGGTGTTTTACTATAAACCCTTTCTCCAGCAGAAAGTACTGTTACTGGTAAAGTCATTAGAGTCCGTCTCTGGATTCAATAATAACGCTGCACATTTCACCCTGAATTCGATCATTGCTGCTGTTGCTCTCAGTCTGAACAATAAGTTCCCTGTTTTTCTCTTCCTTACAGTGAACTTAGTGACAATTGTGATCCTGTCTCGGGGAAGCTGCGGTCTCTCCAAATGTGTCACCCGTTACCTGGTGTCCATGGCAGTGGCGGATCTACTGGTCGTCATCACTGATCTCATATTCAGGCAGATTCCTATTCTTTATCAGGATCACTTTCAGTTCAGGTGGAAGATTAAAGTGTGTAATATCCACGCCATCCTGCTTTACGCAGCCACAGACTGTTCTGTCTGGTTCACAGTCACTTTCACCTTTGATCGATTTGTGGCCATTTGTTGCCAGAAATAAAATATTGCACCGAGAAAACGGCGGCTGTGGTTCTAGGAAAAGTGAGTGTGCTGTTCTGTGTAAAGAACACTTTCTGGTACTTTATGTATGGAGATAAATATAAGTTTTCCAATATTCCCTGGTTTTGTATTTTAAGATGGGAGGTTGCCGAATCTCCAATATGGGGTGTAATTGAATTCCTTCATTATATTTTAACTCCATTGGTTCCATTTGTTTTGATTCTGCTGCTCAATGCTTTAACCGTCAGACACGTTTTATTGTCGAGCAGAGTCCGCAGGAGACTCCGGGCCCACAGCAGTGGGGAGAGTCCCAGTGACCCAGAGATGGAGAAGCGAAGGAAATCCATCATTTTACTGTTTGTTATATCGGGGAATTTTATCCTGTTATGGTCCGTGTTTCTGTTTTATTCTGTGTGTAGCCGATTGAATCAGTTGAGATATATTTATGTAAAGCTACCTCAATATTTATTGGAACTGGGATTTATGCTTCAGCTCCTGAGTTGCTGCACCAACACTTGTATTTATGCCATGACCCACACTAAATTCAGAGAGGGGTTGAAGAATGTGGTGCAATATCTCTTTACTGTAATTGTTAAGTTCATTAAATAATGAGAAGACTTTGCACCATCACAACGTGTTGCTCTGGTGTTCTGCCCAATCCCCTCATCTCTGTGAGACACACACATTGAGGCCGGTTTTTATTTTCACCGTCCGGATTCAGCGACTAACAGGAATGCGAGAGGTGGGAGTCCGCAGAAATCAGTCCCGCTGGATTCCTGCTGGTTTTTTATCCCCGCCAAGTCCTCTGGTGCGGTCTGGGGCGGGTATATCAAGCTCCCGCATGCCATGCTCGAGTTTCATGTGTTTACCAAAGGGGGCGGCGCAGGGAAGGTCGCTCTGTCAGTTTACAGTCCACGGACGGACGGGCCGCTCCGTCCCCAGCACCCCCAGGGAAACCTCAGTGGACATAACCTGGGGCCAACCTGCAGCCGGAGAGGGACGTTTTAAATGTCTCAAAGGTCAGCCTTTAAAACACCTCGGTGTAGTTGTCCCAAGGCCTTTTATGCTGAGCAGCCCCCGGGCCAGGTGATGGGGAAATGTCCCTGTTTCTTTACATACACCGTTGGGATTAAAAGTTCTTCTGTAGCGGGAGATTTCCCAGTGAAATTCACGAAACAAAATGTCCCTTTGAAGTCTGCATTTGGGGAGGAGTAACCAAGACGTCTGCCCAGCTCACCCTGGGCAAATGCAGCACGTGGTTTGTGGCGCAGAGAGTCAAATTCTTATAGTCATTGAACATCTCTCAATGTTATACTGCCTGAGCAATGTGGTGATGTCCAGGTTAAAGTGATCCCCGGACACACTCCACAAACATTGAATCCAGCTCCCCTTCACTGTCTAGGAAAGCTGCGAATAAACGCAGTCATTAATAAGCAGTTTTGAGAGAGGTTGGTCATGAGGTTGGTTGCTAGGTACTGCAGTATCTGTGATGTCATAAAGCGGCGAAACTTTCATGATGCTGTTTCTGTGTATTGTGACATTACAGACCTGCCCTGCAGACCACGCCCTCGTCTGTCGTTGACCGAGAATCAGCCTTTCAAGCAATCATTCTCCTGCACACATCACCTTACATAGAGTTACAGAGATTCTGCAGCAGTGAAACAGACCATTCGGCGCTCTGCGGTTGCAGGTTGGTCCAAGGCCGTTTTGCCGAGGTTTCCCTGGGGGTGCTGGGACTCAGCGGATCATCCGCCCTGGACTGTAAACTGAAAGAGCGACCTTCTCCGCCATGCCATCTTACGGCCCAACAGGGCATGCCAGCGTTCACTCGATCAGCATATGCTACTCTTCTATTTCTCCCCATGCTCTTATCTAGCTCTATCTTAAATGCATCTGGGCTATTCGCCTCACCTAGACAAATATAGGCCAGTCAGGTTAACATTGGTGGTGGTAAAGATAATGGAATCCCTACTAAAGGAGAAATTTTAAAAAAATCAGAAACCAAAAATATAATAACGTATAGTCAGCATGTATTTCAAAAGAAAAAATTGATTGGTCAACCTCATTGGTATTTTTAAGGAGGTAACAGAGGGAGTAGAAAAGGGTAATGTAGTAGATGTAATTTATCTAGATTTACAAAACTCCTTCGATAAGGTGCCTCATAATAGATTAATGAATAAGATCTGAGAATGGGAATTTAGGGGACCAGAAGCAGAATGGATAGCTAGCTGACTTCAAGAAAGAAACAGAGCTTAGGGGTAAAGGGTAGCTATTCAACGTTGCAGAAGGTGGAAAGTGGGGTCCCAAAAGGATCAATGCTAGGATTGCCAACAATATATATAAACGATTTAGATTTTGAAATGAAAAGCACAATTTCTAAATTTGCGGATGACACCAAACTGGATGGGGAGGGGGGTGGGGGGAAGGGGCTGGAGATCATCAATACTGTGGAGGACTGCAACAAATTACAAGAAGACATTAATAAGCTTTCAGAATGGGCATATCATCAACAAATGAATTTCAACACAAACCAGTGTGAGTTATTAAATTTTGTAAAGGAAAATAAGAAGGTCACATATTACATGGAAAATACGTTTCTAGATGGGGTAGAGGAACAAAGGATCTCGGTGTATAATTACACAAATCACTAAAAGTTGCGAAGTCTAAATCGTTAATAAGGCCATAAAAAGCAAAACAAGCATTGGTTTTATTTCTAGCGAGATGGAATTGAAAAGTA
This sequence comes from Somniosus microcephalus, assembly GCF_052327205.1. Taxonomy (NCBI): domain Eukaryota; kingdom Metazoa; phylum Chordata; class Chondrichthyes; order Squaliformes; family Somniosidae; genus Somniosus; species Somniosus microcephalus. The sequence continues at coordinate 115,815,654 of NC_140990.1, forward strand.
CAGGTTATGCTAAAGACATATTGAAACTCGGTTAGATCACACTTGAGTACTCCTCCTTATATTGGCCCAAAATTTGCGATCCTGGACTCCGACCTATAAAAAATCTACACATTTACCTGGTGACCCGGGAGATATGGAGGCTTGCAATCCTGGGCCTCTCCACGTGCGCACGGGCAGAGGCCCACATATCCCAGGGGTGCATGTGGTTTGCAAGCACCCCTGGGATCACGTGGGCCGGCCCAACCAATGAAAGAAGGGAATCCCCATTCATACTTATTGGATTTCCTAACGTACGGAATTCCCATAGTATAAATGGGGATCACTTAATAAATAAATGAAAACATTAAATAAATATTTTTAAAATTACATATTTAAAATTAATTAAAATGCCATTTAATTAAATATTTTTAACATTTTTTTTGTTTTAACGGGGCTAAAAATAAACTTACCTGATTGGACGTAGTTTTTAATGTATGAATCATAGAATCATAGAATCATAGAAAGTTACAGCATGGAAGGAGGTCATTTCGGCCCATGGTGTCTGCGCCAGGTAACAAAGAGCTATCCAACCGAATCCCACTTCCCAGCTCTTAGTCCGTAGCATGGCAAGTTAGAGCATACCAAGTGCACATCCAAATACTTTTTAAATGTGGTTAGTGTTCCTGCCTCTACCACCCTTTCAGGCAGTGGGTACCAGACAACCACAACCCTGTGGGTGAAGAAATTTCCTCTCAAATCCCCTCTAAACCTTCCAATAATACTTTAAATCTGTGCCCCCTTGTTTTTGACCCATCTGCGAAGGGAAATAGGTCCTTTCTATCCACTTTATCTATGCCCCTCATAATTTTATGCACCTCAATAAGGTCTCCCCTCATCCTCCTCTGTTCCAAGGAAAACAGACCCAGTCTATCCAGTCTTTCCTCATTGCTCAGATTCTCTACTCCTGGCAACATCCTTGTAAATCTCCTCTGTACCCTCTCTAATGCAATCACATCTTTTCTGTAATGTGTTGACCAGAATTGCACGCAGTACTCTAGCTGAGGCCTAACTAGTGTTTTATACAGTTGAAGCATAACCCCCTGCTCTTGTTTTCTATGCTACAGCTAATAAATGCAAGCATTCCGTATGCCTTCATAATGACGTTATCTACCTGGCCTGCTACCTTCATGGATCTGTGAACATGCACTCCAAGGTCCCTTTGTTCCTCTACACTACTCAGTGCCCTACCATTTAATTTGTATTCCCTTTCCTTGTTAGCCCTCCCCAAATGCATTAACTCACACTTCTCCAGATTTAATTCCATTTCCCACTGTTCTGCCCACCTGAACAATTTATTGATATCTTCCTGCAGTCTACAGCTTCCTTCTTCAGTATCAACCAAACAGCCGATTTTAGTATCGTCTGCAAACTTCATAATCATACCCCCTATATTCATGTCTAGATCATTGATATATGCCACAAAAAGCAAGGGACCCAGTACTGAGCCCTGTGGAACCCCACTGGAAACAGCCTTCCAGTCACAAAAACACCCCTCAACCATTACCCTCTGGTTCCTGTCGTTCTGTCGGATTACAGTGCACGGGCGGGCCGCTCAGTCCCCAGCGACCCCCGGGGAAACCTCAGGGGAACTTTCCAGGGACCAACCTGCAGCCGGGGAGGGAGGCTTTAAAAGACACAAATGTCAGCACAGCGAGAGCGGGCCAGCGACTGAGAGAAGCGGGGAAAGAGGGAGGTGGAAGTTTGAAGTGGTTCCACGTAAACTGGACTGGGATCATTGTCCTGGTGAATCAAATAACTAGGACTGTAAAAAGAGCTTTAAACTAAAAAGGGGATGAGGGTTCATGTGAGAGGAAATGTATGAATCACAAGATATATTCAAAGCCATAAAGTAGTCTTACGATTTGGTTAAAGGTAGACAGAAGCAGATGGGAAGCGACAGAAAGGCTAACTGTAATAGTGCAAATCAGGGGAAATGGTAAAAAGTTAAAATTAAAGGCTCTTTATCTGAGTGCATGAAGTATTCGCATCAAGATACCTCCTGCTACCTCTGCCTGGACCATTCTCTCAGATCCAACCCCGACATTGTCATTAAACCCGCTGACAAGGGTGGTGCTGTTGTTGTTTTGTGAACCGACTGCTACCAAGTGGAAGCTGAACGCCAAATCTCTGACACCTCCTCGTACCTCCACCTGGACCATGACCCCGCTACCGAACATCAAACCACCGTTTCCGAGACTGTCACTGACCTCATCTCCTCTGGAGAACTTCCCCCCACGGCCACCAACCTCATAGTCCCGCACAGCCCGCTTCTACCTCCTTCCCAAGATCCAAAAACAGAACTGCCCTGGTAGACCCATCGTTTCAGTCTGTTCTTGCCCCACGGAACTTATCTCTTCCTATCTCGACTCTATCTTTATCTCCCCTTGTCCAGTCTCTTCACACTTACAGTTGCGACTCTTGCGATGTCCTCCACCACTTTAACAGGTTGCAGTTTCCTGGCCCCACCCGTCTCCTTTTCACTATGGATGTCCAATCCCTCCACACCTCCATCCCCCACCAGGATGGCCTGAGGGCGCTCCGCTTCTTCCTAGAACAGAGGCCCAACCAGTCCCCATCCACCACCACCCTCCTCCACCTGGCTGAACTTGTTCTCACATTGAACAACTTCTCCTCTGACTCCACTCACTTCCTCCAAATTAAAGGTGTTGCTATGGGAACCCGCATGGGTACTAGCTATGCCTGACTTTTCGTGGGATATGTGGAACACTCTTTGTTCCAGTCCTACTCAGGTCCCCTCCCTCACCTCTTTTTCTGGTACATTGATGACTGCATCGGTGCCGTTTCCTGCTCTCAACCTGAACTGGAAAATTTTATTCACTTTGCTTCCAATTTCCTCCCTTCCCTCGCCTTCACATGGTCCATCTCCTGCTCTTCCCATCCCTTCCTCGACTTCTCTGTCTGCATGTCTGGGATAGGCTTTTGACAAACATTCACTACAAGCCCACTGACTCCCACAGCTACCTGGACTACACTTCCTCCCACCCCGCTTTCTGTAAGGACTCTATTCCATTCTCCCAGTTTCTCCATCTCCGCCGCATCTGTTCTGACGATGCCACCTTCCACACCAGTGCTTCCGACATGTCTTCCTTTTTCCTCAACCGGGGATTCCCCTCTACCATGGTTGACACGGCCCTTGACCATGTCCATTCAATATCCCATACTTCTGCTCTCCCCCTTCCCCTCCTTCCCGGAACTATGATACTTGTCCTCACCTTACACCTCACTAGCCACCACATTCAACGGTCATCCTCTGCCATTTCTGCCACCTCCAGCTTGATCCCACCACCAAACACATCTTCCCCTCACCTCCACTTTCAGCGTTCCAAAGCAGCCACTCCCTCGAGGACACCCTGGCCCACTCCTCTATCACCGCCAACACCCCTTCCCCTTCGCCCAGCACCTTCCCGTGCAAGCGCAGGAGATGCAACACATGACCCTATAACTCCCCCCTTCCCACTGTCCAGGGCCCCAAACACACCTTCCAGGTGAAACAGCGATTTACTTGTACTTCTTGCAATTTAGTATACTGTATTCGCTGCTCACAATGCGGTCTCCTCTACATTGGGGAGACCAAACGCTGATTGGATGACTACTTTGCAGAACACCTCCATTGAGTCCATAAGGGTGACCCCGAGCTTCTGGTCGCCTGTCACTTTAATTCTCCACTCCACTCCCACTCAGACCTCACCGTCCTCGGCCTCTTACACTTTTCCAATGAAGCTCAATGTAAGTTCGAGGAACAGCTCATCATCTTTCGATTAGGCACTTTACAGCCTTCTGGACTCAACATAGAGTTCAACAATTTCAGAAAATAACCTCTGCCCCATCATTCTTTTCCCATTTAGTTTATTTATTTTTGTTTACTTTTTTTATTTTGTTCTCTCTCCCACAGGGCAGCTTTCTTTCATGCTGCTCATGCCATTTACATTTCTCTAGAACCATCATTTGTTTCTTAACTTGTCCCATTACCATCTCCTTTTTCCTTGCACCATCTCTTAATATCTCTTAATGTCTCTTAATCTCTCCTGCCTTCCATCCTAACACAGACCTTCCCTTTTGTTCTTTCCTTCCCTCCATCATTTCCCTGCCCCTACACTTGCTTAAAATCTGTTACATCTCTAGCTTTTTCCAGTTCTGACGATGGGTCATTGAGCAGAAACGCCAACTCTGTTTCTCTCTCCACAGATGCTGCCAGACATGCTGTATATTTCCAGCATTGTCTGTTTTTATTTCAGATTTCCGGCATCCGCAGTATTTTGCTTTTGTAAGGTAGAGGCAGTCATGGCACAAATAGATATAAATGCGTTTGATCTAATAGCAATTACATAGATGTGATTGCAAGGTGACCAATGAGGGATCTAAATATTCCAGCGTATTGAACATTGCGTATAAATAAGCAGAATGGAAAAGGAGGGCGTTTAGCCCTGATAATAATGGATGAGATAAGGACTGTCGCGAGGAAGGCTCTTGGCTCAGAAGATCCGGAATTTGAATCAGTATGGGTGGTGATCAAAAATAACAATGGGCTGAAAACACTGGTAGAAGTAGTTTATATGCCCCCAAGGATGCGTTAATGGAATCCATTCGAGGCTGTTTCCTAGAAAAATATATCATCGAACCTAACAGGGAAGAAGTTATTTCAAATCTTTTCTTGTGTCATGAGAGAGGGATAATCAGTATTCTCATAGTAAGGGATCCTCTGGGGAAGAGCGATCACAATATTATACGATTTCAAATTCAGTTTGACAGTGATGAACTTAAGTCCGAAACTAGAACGTTAAACTTAAATAAAACCAGTTACATAGGATTGAGGGGCGTGTTGGCTAAGGTAGACTGGACAATTAAATAAAGCCAATTACATAGATATGAGAGGTGTGTTGGCTAAAGTAGAGTGGACAATTAAATAAAACCAGTTACATAGGTATGAGGGGTGTGTTGGCTCAAGTAGAGTGGACAATTAGATTAAAATTTATGAAGGTAGATGATCAATGGCTAACATTTAAAGAAATATTTCATAATTCTCAACGAATACACATTCCATTGAGAAATAAAAACCCCACGGGAGAAATGATCCCTCTGTGGCTAACTAAAGAGGTTAAGGATAGTCGTGGGTTAAAGGAAGAGGCTGATAATATTGCTAAGAAGAATAGTAGGCCTGAGGCTTGGGAGAGTTTTATAAACCATCAAAGGATGACCAAAAATTGATAAAGAGGGAGAAAATCGAACATGAGAGCAAACTAACAAATCATATAAAAACAGATTGAAAGAGCTTCACCATGGTGTGCGCACCAGAGAGTCACCATTTAATAATAACTTAACGTCTCCATATTTGAAAACTGTCTGAACAATGCTGTGATGTCCAAGGTAAAGTGACCCCCGCACACAATGAACCCAGGTCTTCTTCACTGTCTGGAAAAGTTCCGAGCAAAATATAGCCCATAATAAGCATTGTTCAGGGAGGTTGGTCACGAGGTTGGTTGCTAGGTACTGCAGTATCAGTGATGTCATAAAGTGGTGACACTCCCATTACGCTCTGCCTGAGTATTGTGACATCATAGACCTTCCCTGCAGGCCATGACCTGGTCTGTGGTTGACAGTGATTCAAACAGCCCTCCTCCTGTACACATCACCTCTAGTATGAATGATTCCTGAAGGAAGCTGTGTGGGGCTCTGAGATACTCAATCTTTCCAATGAAGACCTTGGTCTCCATTTAGGGAGGGCCTTTAAAGTGGTGCAGAGACAGATCCATCTCACAGGAGGAAACCCCTCTTGTTGTCTCCTTGCACTTCCCTTTCCCTGCCCTCTGGGGAAGGCAGTTACTGGGCCTCCAACAGGGTGAAAGTGCCTCAGAACGGCTGCTCACAGACACTTGGCCTCACTCCCAGCCACATCACTCTGTTCACAGACATGTCCACTCTGAGGGTCAGGGTGTGGGGATTACTGGGCTGATGTTAACAGTTCCCGTGTCCACCCCACTGTATCCCACCTGACTACATGTAGCAATCTGTGGGTTCCATACAGGCACTGGGACACCAGTCAAGCACTGCCCGCAGCTGGCACCTTATGAACTGTGAGATTGTGATTAGACGGAGACACACAGGTGGTTATATTTCGGCTATTATGGGTTTAGTCCTGGATAATGCAGTCGGGATCAGGGGGCCGGACTTGTTTACAGGTATGGGGCAGCTTAATCTGAAGACTGAAATTTTTATTGACTGCCTGTGTGCAATATCATGGGAGATTGGCTAGTTTATACACATATACACAGAGACTAGTCTGGCGTTCCAAAAAGGGAGTCAAGGTTAAATGTATTCCACAGATGAGGCAGGTCTGGAGGCCAGGGGGAAAATGGACAAACACACATAGGCGTAAATGAGTCCCATTTAAAAGTCATGCACTCTGTCCTTATCTTTATATTTCAATATTGCATTAATATGTCCACATTTATCATGGGAACTGCCTATGTAAAATTCCAACGTTGTGATTCAACCCTCCTGTCTCAGATCTGCTGGTGGGATTCTGGGGATGTAGGGCTGCCAGAGAAGCTGAAGCAGATTGAGAGATCAAAGGGTGAGGTGAGTCGAAGAGGAGCGGAATGGGAGGAGAGGAGGGGAGAGGAGGCAGTGTGTTCAAACCAGCTGACGGTGTGTTCAAACCAGCTGATGGTGTGCAAACATTCCTGGGAGGGTTTATGCTCAGTGTAATTGAACGTATTTCTATTTTACAACGAGTTTGGAAAGTACACCTACATCTGCCCCCAATACCGAGAGTGCGGGAAGGAGCCAATGGAATGAGACCTTCACTCGCTGATTTAGCTCACGTTCTGCGGTGAGATTTGTGCTACAAATCCTCCTTCACCCAGGAGCTAAATTCACAACACTAATGAAGAATGGGTGGACTTTCATCAAGATGAAACAAAAGAAGTTTGTCCAATAAATGGCCAATTTAGACATTGTGCTTGGAGCTTGTATTTTATTAACGTCAGATAAATTGGAAAATTTACAAGCTCAGCGTCCCAAACGGCTTAAAGAAGCTTGAAGATACAATACCAGTCCATTCGGCAGAAGCATTGCAGAATAAGGTGAAACATGGGAGAAGAAACTAAAAGCTAATAATTGATAATCAAGGGGCTATTGGGGTTGGGTGGAACTTAAGAACATAAGAACAAAAGAAATAAGAGCAGGAATAGGCCACTTGGCCCCTCGAGCCTGCTCCGCCATTCAATAAGATCATGGCTGATCTTGAGCTCAAAGCCACTTCCCAGCCCGCTCCCCATAACGCTTGCACTCCCTTATCTTGCAAAAACCTGTCTATCACCACCTTAGATGTATTTAATAAACCAGCCTCCACAGCTCTCTGGGGCAGAGAATTCCGCAGATTTACGACCCTCTGAGAGAAGAAATTCCTCGTCATTTCAGTTCCAAAAGGGTGGCCCTTTATTCTGAGACTATGCCCCGAGTTCTAGATTTCCCCACGAGGGAAACATCCTCTCTGCATCTACCCTGTCGTGCCCCCTCAGTATTTTATATGTTTCAATAAGATCACCTCTCAGTCTTCTAAATTCCAATGAGCATAGGCTCAGCTTGCTCAACCTTTCTTCATAAGTCAACCCCCTCATCGCTGGAATTAACCGAGTGAATCGTCCCTGAACTGCCTCCAATGCAAGTATATCCTTCGTTAAATAAGGAGACCAAAACTGTACACAGTACTCAAGGTGTGGTCTCACCAATACCTTGTACAGTTGTAGCAGGACTTCCCTGCTTTTATACTCCAACCCCCTTGAAATAAAGGCCAACATTCCATTTGCCTTTTTGATTACTTGCTGTACCTGCATGTTAACTTTTTGTGATTCCTGCACAAGGACCCCCATGTCCCTCTGAACTGTAGCATTTTGTAATCCAGCTCCCTTTAAATAATAGTTTGCTTTTTTATATTTCCTGCCAAAGTGAATAACCGCGCACTTTCCCACATTATTCTCCATCTGCCAAATGTTTTCCCACTCACTTAGCCTGTCTATATTCCTTTGCAGATTATTTGAGCCCTCTGCACAACTTGTTTTCCCACTGATCTTTGTATCATCTGCAAACTTGGCTACATTAGCCTCGGTCCCTTCATCCAAGTCATTAATGTAGATTGTAAATAGTTGAGGCCCCAGTACTGATCACTGTGGCACCCCACTAGTTACCGTTTGCCAACTGGAAAATGACCCACTTAATACAATTACTTTCACTAGAGAGAAAGTGATACACTATCAATTCCTCATAAAAGACAGAGAGTTAATTAATAGTCTTTTATTAGCAAAGAACAGAGCATGCCTCTCGTGGTTGCCTGGTATCCAAAAGGGCAGGGGGCTGCAGAGCAGTCACCTTTATACCCGGGCATGTGGGTGGAGCCAGGGGCGGAGTCAGCTGAGGCATGCATAGGCACAACAGTGTGCAACAACACCAACAACAACAACAATAACAAACAGTGGTTTACCACGTTCACCCCTTGTTTAAAATTGAGTCCGGCGGGGTGAAGTGTACTAAAAGTTCGTGTAAACTAAAAGTTCGTGTAGTTAAGTCTATCAGGTGGCCTTGAATGCCGTCCTGATCGTCGTAGCAGCGGCGGTGATGATGCAGCATCCAACACCGAACCTGGCGTCTCGTTGATGAGAGGTTGCGTAGTCAATGGCGGGTCCTGGGGCTGCGGCATACCGTCTACAGGGGTCGGGGTGTGGGTAGTGGTGGGTGGCGATGGTGGTGTCTCAGGGGCACCCGAAGGTGCGAGGTCTCGTGTGGAGACAGTGTCCTCCCGCCCGTCCGGGAATGCTACGTAAGCATACTGGGGGTAGGCGTGGGTAGTGGTGGGTGGCGAAGGAAGTGTTTCGGGAGCACCCGAAGGTGCGAGGTCTCGTATGGAGACTGTGTCTTTCCGCCCGTCAGGGTACACCACGTAAGCATACTGAGGGTTGGCGTGGAGGAGGCTCACCCTCTCGACCAGGGGGTCCGTCTTATGGGACCTCACCTGCTTCCGCAGTAGGACGGGTCCTGGAGAAGTCAGCCATGTCGGTAACGAGAACCCCGATGTGGACTTCCTGGGGAAGGAGAACATTCTCTCATGAGGGGTGGCATTGCTGGCTGTACAAAGCAGTGACCGAATGGAAGGGAGCGCTGCAGGGAGGACCTCCTGCCAGCGATAGGTCGGAAGGCCCTTAGATTTCAAGTTTAAAAGGACTGCCTTCCAGACCGTCGCATTCTCTCTTTCCACCTGGCCATTCCCCCGGAGGTTGTAGCTGGTGGTCCTGCTTGTAGCAATACCTCTCGCGAGCAGGTACTGACGAAGTTCGTCGCTCGTAAAGGATGAGCCCCTGTCGCTATGAATATAGCTAGGGAAACCAAACAAGGCGAAGAGGTCATTCAGACATTTAATGACCGTGGTACTGGTCATGTCTGAGCAAGGGATGGCAAATGGGAAATGGGAGTACTCGTCAATTATATTGAGGAAGTACACATTGCGGTCAGAGGAGGGGAGGGGCCCTTTAAAATCGCTGCTCAGCCGCTCGAAGGGGCGCGTGGCTTTGATCAGGCTCGCTCTGTCTGGCCTATAAAAATGCGGTTTGCACTCGGCACAGATTTGGCAGTTCCTGGTCAAGGTCCTGACCCCCTCGATGGAGTAGGGCAGGTTATGGGATTTGATGAAATGGAAGAACCTGGTGGCCCCCGGGTGGCAGAGGTCATTGTGGAGGGTCTTCAGTCTATCAACCTGCGCATTGGCGCATGCACCACGTGATAGGGCATCTGGGGGCTCATTGAATTTCCCGGGCCGGTACAAGATAACGTAATTGTAGGTGGAGAGTTCGATTCTCCACCTCTAGATCTTGTCATTCTTGATTTTGCCCCTATGCTTATTATTAAACATAAAAGCTACTGAACGCTGGTCAGTGAGCAGGGTAAATCGTTTTCTGGCCCGGTAATGCCTCCAATGTCGCACAGCTTCCACAATGGCCTGAGCCTCCTTTTCGACAGAAGAGTGTCGAATCACGGGGCCCTGGAGGGTCCTTGAGAAAAAGCCCACGGGTCTCCCCGCCTGATTAAGGGTTGCAGATAGGGCAAAGTCGGATGCGTCGCTCTCCACTTGGAAATTGATGGACTCATCCACTGCATGCATTGTGGCCTTCGCAATATCTCTTTTTATGAGAGTGAAGGCTGCACATGCCTCTGCTGTCAGGGGGAAGGAGGCGGATTTGATGAGGGGCCTGGCTTTGTCCGCATAGTTGGGCACCCACTGAGCATAGTACGAGAAAAACCCTAGGCATCTCTTCAGTGCTTTTTGGCAGTGGGGGAGGGGGAGCTCCATAAGGGGGCGCATTCTGTCGGGGTCGGGGCCGATGACTCCGTTCTCCACTACGCAGCCAAGAATGGCAAGGCGCGTGGTACGAAACATACATTTGTCCTTGTTGTATGTTAGGTTCAGCCGCTGGGCCGTACGGAGGAATTTCTCTCGGTTAACATCATGGTCCTGCTGGTCGTGGCCGCAGATGGTGACGTTGTCTAGATAGGGGAAAGTGGCCTGGAGCGCGGTCTGGTCAACCATCCGGTCCATCTCCCGTTGGAAGACTGAAACCCCGTTGGTGACGCCGAAGGGAACTCTGAGGAAGTGGTAGAGATGACCGTCAGCTTCAAAAGCTGTGTACTGGCGGTCCTCAGCCCTGATGGGGAGCTGGTGATATGCCGACTTCAGATCAATCGTCGAGAACACCCGGTATTGATTAACCATGTCAGATATGCAGGGGAGTGGGTATGCATCCAACTGGTTGTAGCGATTGATCGTCTGGCTGTAGTCAATAACTAGGCGCTGTTTTCTGCCAGTCTTCACCACCACCACTTGTGCTCACCATGGGCTGGTGCTACTCTCAATAATCCCTTTCTTCAGGAGTTTCGCTACCTCAGATTTAATGAAACTCCTATCCCCGGCACTGTAACGCCTGCTTTTAGTAGCAATGGGCTTACAGTCGCGGGTGATGTTAGCGAACAAGGAGGGGGGGGACTTTAAGGGTAGAGAGGCTGCAGATGGTGCACGGCGGGTGATTTAAAAGCTGCTGGCTGCAGACTGTGAGTGGGGGGAGGGGTCTGCCATATGCCAATGTGACATTTTTAAGGTGGCACTGAAAATCCAACCCCAGTAGAACGGCAGCGCAGAGATGGGGCAGGACCATAAGTTTAAATTTTTTTATTCTGTGCCCCGTACCGAAAGGGTCACCACACAGTAGCCACCGACGTCCGCTGACTGGGCTTTGGAAGCCATAGAGAACCGATGGTGCGTCGGCAGGACCTGGAGAGAGTAACTGCGCACCGTGTCGGGGTGGATAGAACTCTCCGTGCTCCCGCTGTCAAAAAGGCAGGTAGTGGAGCGGCCATTTACCGTAATGTCCATCATGGACCTGGACAGTTGATGAGGGAGAGATTGGTCCAGCATCACGGAGGCCAGCGTATGGCCAAGCGAGTCGATGTGGTCGTCAGATGAGGTGGTGGTTGAGTCCGGGTCCCCCGTGATTGAAGTTGGAGGCGTCCAAGATGTCGGACAAAATGGCGGCGCCCATGATCCCGATCCCCACGCAGCTGGGGGAGCCCAAGATGGTGGACAAGATGGCTGCCCCCACGGTTCGCACGCGGCGCTGCTGGCGTTAGCGGTTTTGCATTTGCAGGCGCTGACATAGTGTCCTTTCTTCCCGCAGCCGGAGCAGGTGGCGTTTTTCGCCGGGCAGCGTGCTCTGGGGTGTTTTGCCTGGCCACAAAAATAACATTTCTGTGCCTTGGACATCGCTGCAGCAGTTGGAGGTGGCGGTCCCATGACCCAAGTTTGCGGCGTCCACGGTGCGGAGCGGTTAGGGGAGAAAGCGTCCATATTCCTATGGGCCACGTCGAGTGAGAGCGTGAGGGACACTGCCTTTTTCAGGTCTATTTCTCCCTTCTCCAACAGTCTCTGCCGGGAGTAGTCAGACCTTAGACCAGCAACGAAAGCATCTCGGATCAGTCCCTCCATGTGTGCTGCGGCTGATACTTCCTTGCAATCGCAGCCTCGGCCGAGTATCCGCAGTACCCGTAGGAAAGCCTCCACCGATTCCCCGGGCTGCTGTCTGTGGGATCTTAAGAGGTGCCTGGCATAGACCGTATTTAGCGGGCGTGCGTATTGCCCTTTTAGTAGATCGATAGCCGCCGCGTAGGTCGCCGCGTCCTGGATTAGAGTATAAACTTGGTGGCTCACCTTTGAGGCCAAGATTTTCAGCTTCTTTTCGTCCAGGGTCACAGTTGAGGCTTCCAGGTAAGCCTCGAAGCAACGCAGACATTGTCCGAATTTGGTAGCCGAACCCGCTTCTTGGGGGTCTAGGTCCAGGCATGTTGGTCTGAGGGCTCGCAGCAGCGCCTGCTGCTCAGCATTTGGCGCCGTCGGTTGATGCAGCTCCTGCTGTTCAACATTTGGACCCGACATTTTGCTTTGCTAATAAAATTGATACACTATCAATTCCTCATAAAAGACAGAGAGTTAATTAATAGGCTTTTATTAGCAAAGAACAGAGCATGCCTCTCGTGGTTGCCTGGTATCCAAAAGGGCAGGGGGCTGCAGAGCAGTCACCTTTATACCCGGTCATGTGGGTGGAGCCAGGGGCGGAGTCAGCTGAGGCATGCATAGGCACAACAGTGTGCAACAACAACAACAACAACAACAATAACAAACAGTGGTTTACCACAGAAAGTACTAGGTAAACTAATGGGAATAAAGTCTGACAAGTCCACTGGACCCGATCGCCTGCATCCTAGGTTCTTAAAGGAGGTGGCTGCAGGGATAGTGGATGCATTGTTTGTAATTTAACAAAATTCCCTGGATTCTGGAGAGGTCCCAGCAGACTGGAAAACCGAAAATGTAACGCCCCTATTTAAGAAAGGAGGGAGAAAGAAAGCAGGCAACGATAGAACAGTTAGCCTAACATGAAGAAAGGTTGAGCAGGTTGAACCTATACTCATTGGAGTTTAGAAGAATGAGAGGGGATCTTATTGAAACATATAAGTTTCTGATGGGGCTTGACAGGGTAGATGCAGAGAGAGGATGTTTCCCCTCGTGGGGGAATCCAGTACGAGGTTCATAATTTCAGAATGAGGGGGGCACCCATTTAAAACGGAAATGAGGAAGAATTTCATCTCTGAGGGTCGTGAATCTTTGGCATTCTCTTCCCCAGAGAGCTATGGAAGCTGGGTCACTGAATATATTTAAGGTGGAGATAGGCAGATTTTTGAATGATAAGGGAGTCAAGGCTTCTGGGGAACGGGCAGGGAAGTGAAGTTGAAGCCAAGATCAGATCAACCATGATCTTATTGAATGGCAGAGCAGGCTCGAGGGGCCAAATGACCGACTCCTGCTCCTACGTCTTATGTTCTTATGTTCTTATGTAACATATACTAACACCTCATCCTGTTAGAGCTCTAACATGTGCCGCTGTTTCTGGGGTAACTGTGGTCGTGGGTGGTCTATATCTCATGAGCCGAGTATTGTCAGACACGCGGGAATATTTTGAGCCCCGATCGTAATTGAAACACGGTTTCTGAGACTGTACCTGAAATAAATCCATAACCTGATGATTTGTGCGGTTATCATGTGTCGAACATATTGGAAATGGCATTTACATTCTTGAAATGCATATTTTGGGCACATTAATATATTTGAAAATCACAATGTTTATCAGGACTTGATGGTATGTTACAGAATATCACAAGAATAAATGCTTTATCTCCCACTGAAACAGGTCCCAAACTGGGCATTTATCTACCCATTGGTAGCCGGGTTATGAGAGGGCTTGTTGAGGAACCCAAATCAGCACAAATTAAACTGCCCAGTGCGCGGCTGCTCATCAGTAATAAGGGAGCCTTTAGTTTAAATCAGGCGCAGAAGTCTGAGAATATTCAAGGAAGTGCAGCGGGTTCAAGGCAATTCCACCTCTATTTTATTTACTTTGTGATTCCCACTCATCTCATTAGAGTGTGGGTATGGAGTCATTAACATCTCTCTCCAGCACTTTATGCTGTGCTGAATAAATGGACTGAATTATCTGCAATTGTATTTATTTGACAATAATTTAATTAAATGGTATGTGGACCAATTTAATACTCTCTGATCCTATTATATAATATCATGAGAAACTCTTCCCATCACTTAACAAAGAAACTTTAACCAACGTCTCGGATACCCTGCTAGTCGCAACAGTCAGTTGGAGGATCTGTCCAGCACATCACAACCCTGTAATAGACAGAGAGACAGACAGACAGATAGATAGATAGATAGATAGATAGATAGATAGATAGATAGATAGATAGACAGATAGATAGATAGACAGACAGACAGACAGACAGATAGACACAGAGACAGATAGATAGACAGATAGATAGATAGATAGAGAGAGAGATAGAGAGATAGGTAGATATAGTTGGATGAACGGAGTGGTGGATGGATGATTGGAAGGATGGATAGATGGGCATGTATACTGCCGTGCAACATTCTCATCTTTTTGATGGTCTACTATCTGACATGAAGCAGCCCATTTACATTTGTATCAGTATGGTGCCTTCAGTCCTTCCTGATTTTCTGCATCATTTCAATCCCTATGGTATCCATAACCAGAGAGATGAATTTCAAAAGGAGAAGCCTGAAGTAATCCATGCGGTACTGATGCTCCTTCTCTGGTGATGGGGAATATTCATCTCAAAGATATAAAGCAAACACGTGACTCGGATGAGAGGAGACAAGTATAATATTTGGAGCATGTGGTCCGTCATATACAACAAAGAACTCAACATATCCTCACCCGAATTGCTTCAACCACATCGGGAACATAGCAGATCAATGGGTACCTCATCATCTCACTTCTCCACCTAAATACTTGCTCCTCTGTGAGACTGTTGTGGTCAGAATATTCTGAACAGCGTGGATAAAAAGAGCATGAACTGTGACTTTATTTCCCGCCATATATTCATTGTAATCATTGCCACAGTGAAATATGTCCTGTGGATTTCGCACATTGTGGTCGCAAATTAAAATGGCCTTAACCCCTTTAACCGCTCTCCCCAGAGTCTTTCCATTGAGTCCATTCATCCACGGAATAAATTGTTCACGAGTTGGGCGGGTGAGGTCAGTGCTTCACTGAGATGTGCTCAGGTTGGTGGTAAGGGTTCACCGCGATGGAGCTATATGGTTTGAGTCGGCGTGGTACATCATACAGACAGCGCTGAGTCAGTGAAGTTGCTGTACATGGTGATTTGAATCATAATTTTTGACAAGATTATAGAGTCAGTGCTCTATGACATGAGATGAAAAGAATCCTATTTCTCAGAAGGTTGTATTTTTGCTGTGCGATTCTTTAGGGTCGTGGAGAACTGGTATAGGGATATAAAGACTGAAATAAGATGCCATTTTCTAGGCTTCAAAGCTTCAAATCATTTCTTAATGTCCCAAAGTGCTTCACAAATAGTAATTAATATTGAAGTGTTATTGGCGATGTGCTTTCCAGTGAGTGGCTCCGATTTGAATGATTCCTGATTGGCCCCTCCCCTTGTATAAGAGGCTGTCTTCCATAATCTAGAGATTACTAATGTGGATTCTGTGCAGTTCCCATTCCCGCTGTCAGGAGTAATAAACTGTTTCTGCACCAACTGACAGAAATTGCGACAGATGAAGAGAGAGAGATTTCCAGACACACTGATATTTTCAAGGTCGCCATATTATGAACAAGTGTTATTTCTCAATACTTTCGTCCTTCGTTGTGTTTTCCAGACAATAGATGTTTCTGAATCCAGTGATGCTTTCGATCTATTGATTGTTCCCCACCACTCAATTTTCTGAAACAATGGACAGCTTGCAATCGATTAATGTTTCTCGACCTTTCAAATATTCCAAACATTGTTATCACTCCGAATCGATTGACGTTTCTTGATCTAGCAATGATTCCCCAGACTTTCATCACTCCCAATCAAATCATGTATTGGCACCGGACATGTGGGCCCTTAATTATGGGGCTCAAGCCTCTGGAGTGCGGGGCTCGCACTCACAACCTTCCGACTCAAGGGGTGAGAGTGTCTACACTTCAAAAGTACTTCATTGGCAGTGAAGCGCTTTGGAATGACTGAGGTTAATAAAGGTCCCGTATCAATACAGTCCTTTCTTACTGATTGGAGCAGAGAGTGTGCCAACATTGAAGAATTGGTTGGATATGTGGTTGAAGAAAGGGGGATAAAGGGATATGGACACAGGGCTGGAAAGCGGGATTAGGAATAGTGCAGTTGTAGAGGCTAACACTGACAACAAGGGCCGAAGGGCATGTTCCCCGTGCTGCAATTTCCGTGTTGTTCAGTGACAGGGAGCCTTGTCAGCTTGTCACTAATCTCAGTCTGGGGTTCTGATTGCAGCCCTCCCCAAATTAAAGTTATGCCACCCATGTAATTCTCGATTGTTATTATTCAGCCTCCCACTAAAGCAACATTTCGACACCTATGAACAGAAAAACAGCGGCTTTCAGATGTAGACAAAACCTCGTTTCAGCTGAAATGATGGTTGCTTCATATCACACGCGAAGGGGTTGGTGAAGCCTCGGTATAACAATTGATAAAATTTAAATTGCATTAATTAGCAATAACTTTGATTCATGAACCACTTTTAACCGAGTAAAGCCTTCCAAGGCGCTTCACAGGAACATAAATAAAACAAGATTTGACACAAAGCCACGTAAGGAGATATTAGGAGAGGTGATTAAAAAGCTTGGTCAAAGAGGAGCGTCTTAAAGGAGGAGAGCGGGACAGAGGCGGAGAGATAAGGGAATTCCAAAGCTTAGTGCCTTGGCATCTCAAGCACAGCCACCAATGGTGAAGCGATGAAAATCGGGGATGCACATGAGGGCAGAATTGGGGCAGTGCAGAGATCATGGAGAGTTGTAGGGCTGGAGGAGATAATAGAGATAGGGAGGGGTGCGGCCATTCAGGGATTTGAAATCAAGGGGGAGAATTTGAAAATCAAGGTGTTAATGGATTGGGAGCCAATGTACATCAGCGAGCACAGGATGATGGGTGAATGGGGCTTGGTGTGAGTTAGGATGATGGGATAATGGGCTTGGTTTGGGTTAGGATGATGGGTGAATGGGCCTTGGTGTGAGTTAGGATGATGGGTGCATGGGGATTTGAGCGAGATAGGATGATGGGTGAATGTGGTTTGGTGTGAGTTAGGATGATGGGTGAATGGGCTTGGTGTGTGTTAGGATGATGGGTGAATTGGCTTAGTGTGATTTAGGATGATGGGTGAATGGCGCTTTTTGTGAGTTAGGTTGATGGGTGAATTGGGTCTTGTGTGAGTTAGGATGATGGGTGAATGGGTCTTGGTGTGAGTTAGGATGATGGGTGAATGGGTCTTGGTGTGAGTTAGGATGTTGGGTGAATGGGGCTTTGTGTGAGTTAGGATGTTGGGTGAATGGGGCGTTGTGTGAGTTAGGATGATGGGTGATTTGGGTCTTGGTGTGAATTAGGATGGTGGGTGAATGGGTCTTGGTGTGAGTTAGGATGATGGGTGAATGGGTCTTGGTGTGAGTTAGGATGTTGGGTGAATGGGGCTTGGTGTGAGTTAGGATGTTGTGTGAATGGGGCTTGGTGTGAGTTAGGATGATGGGTGAATGGGCTTGGTGTGAGTTAGGATGATGGGAGAATGGAGCTTGGTGTCAGTTAGGATGATTGATGAATGGGTCTTGGTATGAGTCAGGATTATGGGTAAATGTGGTTTGGTGTGTGTTAGGATGATGGGTGAATGGGGTTTGGTGTGAGTTAGGATGCTGGGTGAATGGGGCTTAGTGCAAGTTAGAATGATGGGTGAATGGGTCTGGGTATGAGTTAGGATGATGGGTGAATGCGTCTGGGTGCGAGTTCGGACGATGGGTGAATTGGGTCTTGGTGTGGGTTCGGATGACGGGTCAATGTGGTTTGGTTTGAGTTAGCATCATGGGTGAACGGGTCTTTGTGTGAGTTAGGATGATGGGTGAATGGGTCTGGGTGTGAGTAATGATGATGGGTGAATGCGTCTGGGTGTGAGTTCGGACGATGGGTGAATTGGGTCTTGGTGTGAGTTAGGATGTTGGGTGAATGGGGCTTGGTGTGAGTTAGGATGTTGGGTGAATGGGGTTTGGTGTGAGTTAGGATGATGGGTGAATGGGCTTGGTGTGAGTTAGGATGATGGGAGAATGGAGCTTGGTGTGAGTTAGGATGATGGATGAATGGGTCTTGGTGTGAGTCAGGATTATGGGTAAATGTGTTTTGGTGTTTGTTAGTATGATGGGTGAATGGGGTTTGGTGTGAGTTAGGATGCTGGGTGAATGGGGCTTAGTGCAAGTTAGGATGATGGGAGAATGGAGCTTGGTGTGAGTCAGGATTATGGGTAAATGTGGCTTGGTGTGAGTTAGAATGATGAGTGAATTGGGTCTTGGTGTGAGTTAGGATGATGGGTGAATGGGGCTTGGTGTGAGTTAGGATGATGAGTGAATGGGGCTTAGTGCAAGTTAGGATGATGGGTGAATGGGTCTGGGTGTGAGTTAGGATGATGGGTGAATGCCTCTGTGTGTGAGTTCGGACGATGGGTGAAGTGGGTCTTGGAGTGAGTTCGGATGATGGGTCAATGTGGTTTGGTGTGAGTTAGCATGGTGGCTGAACGGTTCTTGGTGTGAGTTAGGATAATGGGTGAATGGGTCTGGGTGTGAGTAACGATGATGCGTGACTGGGCCTTGGTGTGAGTTAGGGTGATGGGTGAATGGGTTTTGGTGTGAGTAAGGATGATCGTTGAATGGGCCTTGGTGTGTGTTAGGATGATGGTGGAATGGGTCTTGGTGTGAGTTAGTATGATGGGCGACTGGGGCTTGGTGTGTGTTAGGATGATGGTTGAATGGGTCTTGGTGTGAGTTAGGATGATTGGTGAATGGGGCTTAGTGCGTGTTAGGTTGATGAGTGAATGGGGCTTGGTCTGAGTTAGGATGACGGGTGAATGGGTCTTGGTGTGAGTAATGATGATGGGTGAATGGGTCTTGTGTGTAAGTTAGGATGATGGGTGAATGGGTCTGGGTGTAAGTTAGGATGAAAGGCGACTGGGGCCTGGTGTGAGTTAGGTTGATGGGTGAATGGGTCTTATGGAGTGAGTTAGGATGATGGGCGACTGGGGCCTGGTGTGAGTTAGGATGATGGGCGACTGTGGCCTGGTGTGAGTTAGGATGATGGGTGAGTTGGGTTTTGGTTGAGTAAGGATGATGGGTGAATGGGGCTTCGTGTGAATTTGGATGACAGGTGAATGGGGCTTTATGTGAGTTTTTATGCTACGTGGTTGGGGCTTTGTGTGAATTAGGATGATGTGTGAATCGGTCTTGGTGTGAGTTAGCATGATGGGTGAATGGCTCCTGGTGTGCTTTCGGATGATGGGTGAAGGTGTCTTGGTGTGAGCTAGAATGGTGGGTGAATGGGTTTAGTGTTAGGATGACGGGTGAATGGGGGTTAGTTTGAGTTAGGATGATGGGTGAATGGGTGTTAGTGTGAGTTAGGATGATGGGTGAATGGGGGTGGGTGTGAGTTAGGATGATGGGTGAATGGGGGATAGTGTGAGTTAGGATGGTGGGTGAATGGGTCTTGGTGTGCGTTAGGATGTGAACTCTCGCGTTTTGGATGAGTTCAAGCTCTCAAAAATGCAAGTTATGAGGCCGGATCAGAAGACCAATAGATAGTCAAGTCTTGAGGCAGCAAAGGCAAGTATGAGGGTTTCAGCAGCAGGTGAGCTGAGACAGCGGTGGAGATGGGTGATGTTCCGGAGGTGGAAATAGGCGATCTTGGTGATGGACCAGGTAGGTGATTGGTAACTCATCTCAGGGTCAAATAGGAGGCCAAGGTTTTCAACATTCTAATTTAATCCTCAGACAGAAGCCAGGGAGAGAGAAGCATTCGGTAAGCAGGGAACGGAGTTTGTGGGAGGAGAGGACATTGGCTGAAAAATGGCGGTTGGGCAGCGTAGACATGGACTGCGCCACTGATCTACAAAAAGAAAACGAACGTAGCCAGTGTGAGGTCCAGAATGGAGACTGGTTTCTCAGCGCTGCAGAGTTCTGAGCAGTGTATGACCTCAGGAGGGCCAGGAGGGCAGCGTACCGCCTCTTCACGTGGCGGACACGCCCACAAAAGCTGTCAAAATGAAGCCACGCCCACAGAAATTTCTCTCAGTGTCTTCCAATGCAATTACATCTATTTTAAAATTCTGAAACTTTTCCATTAAAGTTATACTTGGACATATTTCATATATCAGCATTTTGATTTTATTAAATGTCTCCTACAAGTCATTATGCTGAACTTCGAAGGACCATGTGACATTGTCTAATGTAATGTAAACAGATGCAGGGTTTAGTGTAATGCAACAAGAGGCAGGGTCCAGTGTACTATAACCAGAGACCATGTCTAGTGTATTATAAACATAGATCCTGTCATGAGTGATATAAACAGAGACCGTGTCTAGTGTAATATATACATAGAAAGTGTCTAGTGTAATATAAACAGAGACAGGGTCTAGTGTAATATAAACAGAGACAGGGTCGAGTGTAATATAAACTGAGACAAGTTCTAGTGTAATAGAAACAGAGACAGAGTCGAGTATAATATAAACAGAGACAGGGTCTAGTTTAATATAAACTGAGACAGGGTCTAGTGCAATATAAACAGAGAAAGGCTTTATTGTAATATAAACAGAGACAGTGTCTAGTGTAATATAAACAGAGACAGCGTCCAGTTTAATATAAGCAGAGACAGGGTCTAGTGCAAAATAAACAGAGACAGGGTCGAGTGAAATATAAACAGAGACAGGGCCTAGTGTAATATAAACAGAGACAGTGTCTAGTGTACTATTAACAGAGAGGGTCTAGTGTAATATAAACGGAGAAAGAGCCGAGTGTAATAGAAACAGAGACAGGGTCTAGTGTAATATAAACAAAGACAGGGTCTAGTGCATTATAAACAGAGATAGCGTCCAGTGTAATATAAACAGAGACAGGGTCTAGAGCAAAATAAACAGAGACAGGGACTAGTGCAATATAAACAGACAGGGTCGAGTGTAATATAAAAAGAGAGAGGGACTAGTGTAGTTAAAACTGAGAAAGGGACTAGTGAAATATAAACAGATACATTGTCTAGTGTAATTTTAAGAGATACACTGTCTCGTGTAATATAAACTGAGACAGAGTCCAGTGTATTATATCAGAGACCATGTCTAGTGTAATATAAACAGAGACCCTGCCTCGTGTAATATAAACAGAGACCCTGTGTAGTGTAATATAATCATAGACAGTGTCTAGTGCATTGCGGCATGGGAGCTGCGACTGGATGCATACTGGAGCATTCACGATGCTCGGGACGTCGTGAATAGCATGTTAACAGATTTGGACACACCGCAGATAGAGGTTTGACAGGAAGAAACGGAATGGGTGACCAACAGGCAGAGTACAAGGCGCAGGCAGGTAGAGCAGGGTTCCCCTGTGGACATCCCCCTCTCAAACAGATACACCACTTTGAGTGCTGTTGGGGGGGATGATTTATCAGAGGAAAGCAGCAGCAGCCAACTTCCTGGCACCAGGGGTGGCTCTGCTGCACAGCACGGGAGGAAAACGAGGGGTAGATCTATGGTAATAGGGGATTCTATTGCAAGGGAAATAGATTGTCGTTTCTGCGGTCACAAACGAGACTCTAGTGTGGTGTGTTGCCTCCCTGGTGCAAGGGTCAAGGATGTCTCAGAGCGGCTGCAGAACATCTTGGATGGGGAGGGTGAACAGCCAGTTGTCGTGGTGCACATAGGCACCAACAACATAGGTAAAAAGCGGGATGAGGTCCTAAAAGCGAAATATAGGGAGTTAGGAGGTAAATTAAAAAATAGGACCTCAAAGGTCGTAATCTCAGGATTGCTACCAGTGCCACGTGCTCGTGAGTGTAGAAATAGTAGGATATTTCAGATGAATACGCGGCTAGGGGAATGGTGAAATGGGGAGGGATTCAAGTTCCTGGGACATTGGAACTGATTCTAGGGGAGGTGGGAACAGTTCAAACCGGACGGGTTGCACCTGGGCAGGGCTGGAACCGATGTCCTAAGGGGAGCATTTCCTACTGCTCTGGGGGAGGGTTTAAACTAAAATGGCAGGGGTTGGGAACCTGAGCAGGGAGACAGAGGAAAGGGAAACAAGGATTAAAGCAAAAGATAGGAAGGAGAAAAACAAAAGTGGCAGTCAGATAAATCAACGCTTTAAATCAAGCGTGGCCACGTAAGTAATAATTCTAATAGGTCGAAGAGCATTTAAAAAAACAAGCCTGAAGGCTTTGTGTCTTAATGCGAGGAGCATTCGTAATAAGGTGGATGAATTGGCTGCGCAATTAGAAGTAAATGAATATGATTTGGTTGGGATTACGGAAACGTGGCACAAGGATGGCCAAGGCTGGGAATTCAACATCCAGGGGTATTCGATATTCAGGAAAGATATGCAAGAATGAAATGGAGGTGGGGTAGCATTATTGGTTAAAGAAGGGATTAACACAATTGTAAGGAAGGATATTAGCTCTGATGACGTGGAATCTGTATGGGTAGAATTGAGAAATACTAAAGGGCATAAAACGTTAGTGGGAGTGGTATATAGATGGCCAAACAGTAAGGCGGAGGTTGGGGATGGCATTAAAAGAGAAATTAAAGAAGCATGCAATATGGGCACAGCAGTCATCATGGGTGACTTTAATCTACATATAGGTTGGGCTAACCAAATTAGTAACAATATTGTGGAGGAGGAATTCCTGGAGTGTTTATGGGATGGTTTCCTGGACCAATATGTTGAGGAACCAACCAGGCATCAGGCCATCTTAGACTGGGTATTATGTAACGAGAAAGGATTAATTAGCAATCTTGTTGTACGAGGCCCCTTGGGTCGGAGTGGTCATAATATGATCGAATTCTTCATTAAGATGGAGAATGCAGTAGTTGACTCAGAGATTAGGGTCCTCAATTTAAATAAAGGAAACTATGATGGTCTGAGGAGCGAGTTGGGTAGGATTGATTGGGGAATGTCACTCAAAGGGTTGATGGTGGATAGGCAATGGCAAACATTCAAAGACTGAATGGATGAACAACAGAATTTGTTCATCCCAGTTTGGCATAAAAATAAAACAAAAAAGGAGACTCAACCGTGGCTAATAAGGGAAATTAGGGATAGCATAAAAGCCAAGGGGAGGACATATAAATTGGCCAGAGAAAGCAATAATCCTGAGGATTGGGTGCAGTTTAGGATTCAACAAAGGAGGACAAAGGGATTAATTAAGAAGTGGAAAATAGAATATGAGAGTAAGCTTACAGGGAACATAAAAACTGACTGTAAAAGCTTTTATAGATATGTGAAGAGAAACAGATTGGTGAAGCCAAGCGTAGGTCCCTTGCAGTCAGAATCAGGGGAATTCACAATGGGGAACAAAGAAATGGCATTCCAACTAAATACATATTTTGGTTCTGTCTTCACAAAGGAGGACACGAATAACCTCCCAGAGAGGCCGGGGAACATAGGGTCTGATGAAAGAGTAGAACTGAAAGTATTCAGTGTTTGTAGGGAAATGGTGTTAGGAAAATTGATGGGACTGAAGGCCGATAAATCCCCAGGGCCTGATAATCTACATCCTAGCGTACTTAAGGAAGTGGCCCTAGAAATAGTAGATGCATTGCTGGTCATCTTCCAGAACTCAATAGACTCTGGAAGAGTACCCATGGTTTGGAGGGTAGCTAATGTTACCCCATTATTCAAAAAAGGTGGTGGAGAAAAAGTGGGGAATTATAGACCAGTATGCCTGAAATCGGTAGTGGGGAAAATGCTAGAGTCCATTATAAAAGATGTAATAGCAGAGCACTTGGAAAGCAGTGATGGATCGGACACATTCAGCATGGATTTACAAAAGGTAAATCGTGCTTGACTAAACCACTGGAATTTTTTTAGGATGTAACTGGTAAATAGATAAGGGAGAACCGGTGGATGTGGTGTATTTGGACTTTCAGAAGGCTTTCGATAAGTTCCCACATAAGAGATTTGCGTGCAAAATTAAGGCACGTGGGATTGGGGGTAAGGTATTGACTTGGATAGAGAACTGGTTGGTGGATAAAAAGCAAAGTGTTGAAATAAACGGGTCATTTTCCGAGTGGCAAGCAGTGACTAGTGGGACACTGCAAGGATCGGTCCTAGGGCCCCAGCTGTTCACAATATATATTAATGATCTGGTCGAGGGAATTGGATGTAATACCTCCAAATTTGCAGAAGACACAAAGCTCGGTGGGAGGGTATGCTGTGAGGAGGATGCCGTGAAACTCCATTACGATTTGGACAGGTTGGGTGATTGGGCAGAAACATGGCAAATGCACGATAATGTGGATAAATGCGAGGTTGTCCACTTTGGTGGCAAAAACAGGAAGACAGACTATTATATGAATCGTAACAGATTAGGAGAAGGGGAAGTGCATAGAGACCTGGGTGTTCTTGTGCACCAGTCGCTGAAGGTAAGCATGCAGGTGCAGCAGGCTGTTAAGAAGGTAAATGGTATGTTGGCCTTCGTAGGAAGAGGGTTCGAGTACAGCAATAAGGATGTCTTGCTGCAGTTGTACAGCGCCTTGGTGATACCGCACCTTTAGTATTGTGTGCAGTTTCAGTCACCTTATCTGAGGAAGGACGTTCTTGCCATGGAAGGAGTGCAGTGAAGATTCACCAGGCTGATACCTGGGATGGCAGGAATGACGTATGAGGAGAGATTGTGTCGATTGGGCTTGTACTCACTGGAGTTTAAAAGATTGAGAAGGGATCTCCTCGAAACCTATACAATTCTGTAAGGCCGGGACAGACTAGATGCAGGAAGGATGTTCCTGATTGCCGGTGAGTCCAGAACCAGGGGTCATAGTCTAAGGATAAGGGGTAAGCCATTTACGACTGAAATGAGGAGGAATTTCTTCACCCAGAGACTGGTGAACCTCTGGAATTCTCTGCCACAGAGGACGGTGGGGGCCAGTTCATTAAATATATTCAAGAAGGAGTTGGATATATTTCTTAAGGCTAAAGGGATCACGGGATATGGGGAGAAGGCAGGGACAGGGTACTGAATTTGGATGATCAGCCATGATCTCATTGAATGGCGGAGCAGGCTCGAGGGGCTGAATGGCCTACTCCTGCTCCTATCCTCTATGTTTCTATGTTGCTATAAACAGAGACAGGGTCTAGTGTAATATAAACAGAGACAGCGCCTAGTGTAATATACAATGGGATAGGTTCTGGTGGAATATAAACAGAGACAGGGCCTATTGTATTTAATGCAGAGACAGGATCTCGTGAAATATTTACTCAGACAGGGTCCAGTGTAATATAAACAGAGACAGGGTCTAGTGTAATATCAACAGTGACAGGGTCTAGTGTAATATAAACAGAGACAGTGTCTAGTGTAATATAAACAGAGACAGGTTCTAGTGTAATATAAACAGAGACAGGGTCTATTGTACTTTTAACAGAGGGAGGGCCTAGTGTAATATAATCAGAGACAGGGTCTAAAGTAATATAATCAGGGACAGGGTTTGTGTAATATACACAGAGATAGGGTCTAGTGTAATATAAATTGAGACAGAGTCTAGTGTAATATAAACAGAGACAGAGTCGAGTGTAATATAAACAGAGACAGAGTCTAGTGTATTATAAACAGAGACAGGGTCTAGTGTAATATAAATGGAGACAGGATCTAGTGTAATCTGATATGAGAGAGCGTCGAGTGCAACATAATCAGAGACAAAGTCTACTGTAATACAAACAGAGACAGGCTCCAGTGTAATGTAAACTGAGACAATGTCTAGTGTAATATTAACAGAGACAGGATCTAGTGTAATATAAACAGAGACAGGATCTCGTGTAATATAAACAGAGACAGGGTCTAGTGTAATATAAACTGAGACAGGGTCTAATGCAAAATAAGCAGAGACAGTGTCTAGTGTAATATAAACGGAAACCCTGTCTACTGTAAACTAACCAGAGACCATGTCTAGTGTAAAATAAACATTGACAGTGACTAGTGTAATATAAACAGAGACAGCTTCTAGTGTAATATCAACAGAGACAGGGTCCAGTGTTATATACACAGAGACTGTTTCTAGTGTAATATAAGAAGAGACAGGGTCTAGTGTAATATAAAGAGGGAAAGGGTCAAGTGTAATATAAACAGAGACAGGGTCTAAGTTAATATAAACAGGGACCATGTCTGGTGTAATATAGGCAGAGACAGGCTCCAGTATAATATAAACAGAGACAGGGTCTAGTGTAATATAATATGGGACAGGTTCTGGTGGAATATAAACAGAGACAGGGCCTATTGTATTTAATGCAGAGACAGGATCTAGTGAAATATTTACTCAGACAGGGTCCAGTGTAACATAAACAGAGACACGGTCGAGTGTAATATAAGCAGAATCAGGGTCAAGTGTAATATAAACAGAGACAGGCTCTAGTGAAATATAAATAGAGACAGGCTCTAGTGTAATATAAACAGAGACAGCGTCCAGTGTAATATAAACAGAAACAGGGTCTAGTGCAAAATAAACAGAGACAGGGACTAGTGTACTATAAACAGAGACAGGGTCTAGTGTAATATAAACAGAGACAGGGTCTAGTGTATTATAAACAGAGACAGGGTCGAGTGTAACATAAACACAGACAGGGTCTAGTGTACTATAAACAGAGACCCTGTCTGGTGTAATATATAAATAGACAGTGTCTAGCGTAATATAAACAGAGACAGTGTCTAGTGTAATATAAGCAGAGACAGGATCTAGTGTAATATAAACTGAGACAGGTTCTAGTGTAATATAAACAGAGACAGAGTCGAGTATAATATAAACAGAGACAGGGTCTACTGTAATATAAACAGAGACAGGGCCTAGTGTAATATAAACAGAGAGGGTCTAGTGTAATATAAACTGAGAAAGGGCATAGTGCAATATAAACAGAGACAGGGTCTAGTGTAATATAAATATAGAAGATAGGAGCAGGAGTAGGCCAGTCGGCCCCTCGAGCCTGTTCCGCCATTCAATGCAATCATGGCTGATCATCCAATTTCAGTACCCAGTCCCTGCTATCTCCCCATACCCCTGGATCCCTTTAGCCTTAAGAAATATATCCAACTCTTTCTTGAATATATTTAATGAATTGGCTTCTACTGCCTTCTGTGGTAGATAATTCCACAGTTTCACCACACTCTGGGTGAACAAATTCCTCCTCATTTCTGTCCTAAATGGCCTACCCCTTACCTTAGACTGTGACCCCTGGTTCTGGACTCCCCGACCATCGGGAACATATTTCCTGCATCTAGTCTGTCCAGTCCTGTCAGAATTTTATAAGTTTCAATGAGGTCCCCTCTCATTCTTCTAAATGCCAGCGAGTACAAGCCCAATCCTCCTAATCTCTCCTCATACGTCATTCCTGCCATCCCAGTTATCAGCCTGGTGAATCTTCGCTGAACTCCTTCCATGGCAAGAACATCCTTCCTCAGGTAAGGCGACCAATACTGCACACAGTTCTCAAGATGTGGTCTCACCAAGGCCCTGCACAACTGCAGCAAGACACCCTTGTTCCTGTACTCCAACCCTCTCACTACAAAGGCCAACATACCATTAGCCTTCTTAACCACCTGCTGCACCTGCATGCTTACCTTCAGCGACTGGTGCACAAGGACACCCAGGTCTCGTTGCACTTCTCCTTCTCCTAATCTATTGCCATTCAAATAATAATCTGCCTTCCTGTTTTTGCCACCAAAGTGGATAACCTAACATTTATCCACGTTATATTTCATCTGCCATGCCTTTTCCCATCACCCAACCTGTCGAAATCATCCTGGAGTTTCTCGGCATTCTCCTCACAGCACACACGCCCACCCAGCTTGTGTCGTCTGCAAATTTGGAGATATTAAATCAAGTTCCCTTGTCTAGATCATTAATATATATTGTGAATAGCTGGGGTCAAAGGACCGATCCCTGCAGTACCCCACTAGTCACTGCCTGCCACTCAGAAAAAGAACCGTTTATTCCATCTCTTTGCTTTCTGTCTGCCAACGAGTTCTCTATCCAAGTCAATACCTTGCCCCCAATACCATGTGCCTTAACTTTACACGCTAATCTCTTATGCGGGACCTTATCAAAAGCTTTCTGAAAGTCCAAATACACCATACTCATGGTTCTCCCTTATCTATTTTACCAGTTACATCCTCAAAAAATTCCAGCAGATTAATCAAGCACTATTTACCTTTTGTAAATCCATGTTGACTTTGTCCGATCCTGTCACTCTTTTCCAAGTGCTCTGCAATTACATCTTTTATAATGGACTCCAGCATTTTCCCCACTACCATTGTCAGGCTTACCGGTCTGTGATTCCCCGTTTTCTCTCTACCACCTTTTTGAATGGTGGGGTAACATTAGCTGCCCTCCAATCCATGGTTACTGTTTTAGATTCCATCGAATGTTGGAAGATGACCAGCAATGCATCTACTATTTCTAGGGCCACTTCCTTAAGTACCCTAGGATGTAGATTATCAGGCCCTGGGGATTTATCGGCCTTCAGTCCCATCAATTTCCCTAACACCATTTCCCTAAAAATACTGATTTATTTCAGTTCCTCCTTTTCATCAGACCCTAAGTTCCCCGACATCTCTGGGAGGTTATTTGTGTCCTCCTTTGTGAAGACAGAACCAAAATACGAACTTAATTGGTCTGCCATTTCTTTGTTCCCCATTATAAAATCTCCTGATTCTGTCTGCAAGGGAGCTACGCTTGACATCACCAATCTATTTCTCTTCACACATCTATTTAAGCTTTTACAGTCAGTTTTTATGTTCCCTGCAAGCTTACTCTCATATTCAATTTTCCCCTTCTCATTTAATCCCTTTGTCCTCCATTGTTGAATCCTAAACTGCTCCAAATCCTCAGGTTTACAGCTTTTCTGGCCAATTTATATGTCCTCTCCTCGGACCTTATGTTATCCTTAATTTCCCTTGTTAGCCATGGTTGAGTCACCTTTTTTGTTTTATTTTTTTGCCAAACTGGGATGAACAAATTCTGTTGTTCATCCATGCGGTCTTTGAATGTTTGCCATTGCCTATCCACCATCAACCCTTTGAGTGACATTCCCCAATCAATCCTACCCAATTCGCGCCTCAGACCATCATATTTTCCTTTATTTTAATTGAGGACACTAGTCTCTGAGTCAACTATTTCATTCTCCATCTTAATGAAGAATTTGATCATATTATGATCGCTCCGACCCAAGGGGTCTCGTATAACAAGATTGCTAATTAATCCTTTCTCGTTACATAATACCCAGTCTAAGATGGCCTGATCTCTGGTTGGTTCCTCGACATATTGGTCCAGGAAACCATCCCATAAACACTGCAGGAATTCCTCCTCCACAGTATTGTTACTAATTTGGTTAGCCCAATCTTTATGTAGATTAAAGTCACCCATGATGACTACTGTGCCCTTATTGCACACTTCTCGAATTTCCCTTTTAATGCCATCCCCAACTTCCGCATTACTGTTTGGAGGATATATACCACTCCCACTAACGTTTTCTGCTCCTTGGTATTTCTCAGCTCTATCCATACAGATTCCACATCATCAGAGCTAATATCCTTCCTTACAATTGTGTTAATCCCTTCTTTAACCAGCAATGCTACCGCACCTCCCTTTCCTTTTGCCTTTCTTTCCTGAATATTGAATACCCCTGGATGTTGAATTCCCAGCCTTGGCCACCCTGGAGCCATGTTTCCGTAATCCCAATCATATCATATCCGTTTACCTCTAATTGCACAGCTAATTCATCCACCTTATTACGAATGCTCCTCGCATTAAGACACAAGGCCTTCAGGCTTGTTTTTTTAACGCTCTTAGACATCTTTGAATGATTATTTACTGTGGCCATGTTTGATTTAAACAGTTGCTTTCTCTGACTGCCACATTTGTTCTTCTCCTTCCCAACTTTTGCGTTTATCCTTGTTTCCCTTTCCTCTGTCCCCCTGCACAGGTTTCCAACACCCTGCCATTTTACTTTAAACCCTCCACCAGATCACTAGCAAACACTCCCCCTAGGACATTGGTCCCGGCCCTGCCCAGGTGCAAACCGTCAGTTTGAACTGGTCCCACCTCCCCCAGAACAGTTTCCAATGTCCCAGGAATTTGAAACACTACCCCTGGCAACATTTCTCTAGCCACGTATTCATCAGAGACAGGCTCTAGTGTAATATAAACAGAGCCAGGAGCTAGTGTAATATAAACAGAGAAAGCGTCCAGTGTAATATAAACAGAGAAAGGGTCTAGTGCAAAATAAACAGAGACAGGGACTAGTGTAATATAAACAGACATGCTCGAGTGTAATATGAAAAGAGAGCGGGTCTTGTGTAATTAAAAACTGAGAAAGGGACTAGTGAAATGTAAACAGAGACATTGTCGAGGGCAATATAAGCAAATACACTGTCTAGTGTAATATAAAATGAGACAGAGTCTAGTGTACTATAAACAGAGACCATGTCTAATGTAATATATACAGACACCCTGTCTACTGTAATATAAACAGAGACCCTGTGTAGTGTTATATAAATATACACAGTGTCTAGTGTAATAAAAACAGAGGAAGGTCTAGTGTAATATAAACTGAGACAGGTTCTAGGGTAATCTAAAAAGAGACAGGGTCTAGTGTAATATAAAGAGAGAAAGGTTCTAGTGTAATATAAACAGAGACAGGGTCTAGTGTAATATAAACAGGGACAGTGTCTAGTGCAATATAAAAAGAGACAGAGTCGAGTATAATATAAACAGAAGCAGGGTATCGTGAACTAAAAGCAGAGAAAGGGTCTAGTGTAATATAAAGAGAGAGAGGGTCTAATATAAACGAAACAGAGTTAGCGTCTAGTGTAATATAAACAGAGACAGGGTCTAGTGTAATATAAACTGAGACTGGGTCTAGTGTAACATAAATAGAGATAGGCTCTAGTGTAAAATAAACAGAGACAGGGTCTTGTGTAATATCAACAGTGAGAGGGTCTAGTGTAATATAAACAGAGATAGTGTCTAGAGTAATATAAACAGAGACAGAGTCTAGTGTAGTATAAACAGAGACAGGATCTAGTGTAATATAATATGAGACAGCGTCGAGTGTAACATAATCAGAGGCAAAATCTACTGTAATATAAAGAGAGACAGGCTCCAGTGTAATATAAACGGAGACAGGATCTAGTGTAATATAATATGAGAAAGCGTCGAGTGTAAAATAATCAGAGACAAAGTCTAGTGTAATATAAACAGAGACAGACTCCAGTGTAATATAAACAGAGACAGGGTCTAGTGTAATATAAACAGAGACAGGATCTAGTGTAATATAAAAAGAGACAGGATCTAGTGTAATACAAGCTGAGAAAGGGACGAATGAAATGTTAACAGAGACATTGTCTCGGGTAATATAAACAGATACACTGTCTAGTGTAATATAAACAGAGACAGCGTCTCGTGTAATATAAACTGAGACAGGGTCTAATGCAAAATAAGCAGAGACAGGGTCCAGTGTAATATAAACAAAGACGCTGTCTACTGTAAAAAAACCAGAGACCATGTCTAGTGTAATATAAATATAGACAGTGTCACGTGTAATGTAAACTGAGGCAGGGTCTAATGCAATATAAGCAGAGACAGGGTCTAGTGTAATATTAACAGACACGCTGTCTACTGTAAAATAGCCAGAGACCATGTCTAGTGTAACATAAACATAGACAGTGTCTAGTGTCATATAAACAGAGACACGGTCTAGTGTAATAGAAACTGAGACAGTTCTAGTGTAATATAAAAAGAGACAGGGTCTTGTGTAATATAAACAGGGACAGTGTCTAGTGTAATATAAGCAGAGACAGGCTCCAGTATAATGCAAACAGAGACAGGTTCTGGTGTAATATAAACAGAGAGAGGGTTTAGTGTAATATAAACAGAGACAGGGTCTATTGAAATAAAAACAGAAACAGGGTCTAGTGTCATATAAACAGAGACAGGGTCTAGTGTAATATAATCAGAGACAGGGTCTAGAGTAATATAAACAGAGACAGGGTCTAGTGTAATATAAACAGAGACAGGGTCTAGTGTAATATAAACAAAGACAGGCTCCAGTGTAATATAAACAGAGACATGGTCTAGTGTAATATCAACAGTGACAGGGTCTAGTGTAATATAAACAGAGACAGTGTCTAGTGTAATATAAACAGAGACAGGTTCTAGTGTAATATAAACAGAGACAGGGTCTATTGTACTTTTAACAGAGGGAGGGCCGAGTGTAATATAATCAGAGACAGGGTCTAGAGTAATATAAATTGAGACAGAGTCTAGTGTAATATAAACAGAGACAGAGTCTAGTGTAATATAAACAGAGACAGGGTCTAGTGTATTATAAACAGAGACAGGGTCTAGTGTAATATAAATGGAGACAGGATCTAGTGTAATCTAATATGAGAGAGCGTCGAGTGTAACATAATCAGAGACAAAGTCTACTGTAATACAAACAGAGACAGGCTCCAGTGTAATGTAAACAGAGACAGTGTCTAGTGTAATATTAATAGAGACAGGATCTAGTTTAATATAAACAGAGACAGGATCTCGTGTAATATAAACAGAGACAGGGTCTAGTGTAATATAAACTGAGACAGGGTCTAATGCGAAATAAGCAGAGACAGTGTCTAGTGTAATATAAACGGAAACCCTGTCTACTGTAAACTAACCAGAGACCATGTCTCGTGTAACATAAACATAGACAGTGTCTAGTGTAATATAAACAGAGACAGGATCTAGTGTAATATAAACTGAGACAGTTTCTATTGTTATATAAATAGAGACAGGTTCTAGTGTAATATAAAGAGAGAAAGGGTCTAGTGTAATTGAAACAGAGACAGGGTCTAGTGTAATATAAAAAGGGACAGTGACTAGTGTAATATAAGCAGAGACAGGCTCCAGTATAATGCAAACAGAGACAGTTTCTGGTGTAATATAAACAAAGAGAGGGTGTCCTTTAATATAAACAGAGACAGCGTCTGTTGAAATAAAAACAGAAACAGGGTCTAGTGTAATATAAACAGAGGCAGGGTCTAGTGTAATATAATCAGAGACAGGGTCTAGAGTAATATAAACAGAGACAGGGTCTAGTGTAATATAAACAGAGACAGGGTCTAGTGTAATATGAACAAAGACAGGCTCCAGTGTAATATAAAGAGAGACAGGGTCGAGTGCAATATCAACAGTGACAGGGTCTAGTGTAATATAAACAGAGACAGTGTCTAGTGTAATATAAACAGAGACAGGGTCTAGTGTAATATAAACAGAGACAGGGTCTATTGTACTTTAAACAGAGGGAAGGTCTGGTATAATATAAACAGTGACAGGGTCTAGAGTAATATAATCAGGGAGAGGGTCTAGTGTAATATACACAGAGATAGGGTCAATGTAATACAAACTGAGACAGTCTAGTGTAATATAAACAGAGACTGGGTCTCGTGTAATATAAACAGAGACAGGGTCTGGTGTAATATACACGGAGACAGGATCTAGTGTGATATAATATGAGACAGCGTCGAGTGTAACATAATCAGAGACAAAGTCTACTGTAATACAAACAGAGAGAGGATCTAGTGTAATATAAGAAGAGACAGGATCTAGTGTTATATAAGCTGAGAAAGGGACTAATGAAATGTTAACAGAGACATTGTCTAGTGTAATATAAACAGATACACTGTCTAGTGTAATATCAACAGAGACAGGGTCTAGTGTATTATAAACAGAGACCCTGTCAAGAGTAATACAAACAGAGACAGCGTCTCGTGTAATATAAACTGAGAGAGGGTCTAATGCAAAATAAGCAGAGACAGGGTCTAGTGTAATATAAACAAAGACCCTGTCTACTGAAAAATAACCAGAGACCATGTCTAGTGTAAAATAAACATAGACAGTGTCTAGTATAATATAACTAGAGACAGTTTCTAGTGTAATATAAACAGAGACAGGGTCTAGTGTAATATAAAGAGGGAAAGGGTCAAGTGTAATATAAACAGAGACAGGGTCTAATTTAATATAAACAGGGACAGTGTCTAGTGTAATCTAGGCACAGACAGGCTCCAGTATAATGCAAACAGAGACAGGTTCTGGTGCAATATAAACAGAGAGAGGGTGCAGTGTAATATAAAGAGAGACAGGGTCTGTAGAAATAAAAACAGAGACAGGGTCTAGTGTAATATAAACAGAGACAGTGTCTAGTGTAATATAATCAGAGACAGGGTCTAGTGTAATATAAACAGTGACAGGGTCCAATGTAATATAAACAGATACAGGGCCTCGTGTAATATAAAAAAGACAGGCTCTAGTGTAATATAAACAGAGACAGGGTCTATTGTAATATAAACAGAGAGAGGGTCTAGTGTAATATAAACAGAGACAGGGTCTAGTGTAATATAAACAGAGACATGGTCTAGTGTAATATAAACAGAGACAGGATCTAGTGTAATATAAAGAGAGACAGGATCTAGTGTAATATTAGCTGAGAAAGGGACCAATGAAATATTAACAGAGACATTGTCGAGTGTGATATAAACAGATACACTGTCTAGTGTATTATAGACAGAGACAGGGTCCAGTGTAATATAAACGGAGACAGGATCTAGTGTAATCAAATATGAGACAGCGTCGAGTGTAACATAATCAGAGACAAAGTCTACTGTAATACAAATAGAGACAGTGTCTAGTGTAATATAAACAGAGACAGGGTCTAGTGTAATATAAACTGAGACAGTTTCTAATGTAATATAAATAGAGACAGAGTCTAGTGTAATATAAACAGAGACAGGGTCTAGTGTAATATAAGCAGGGACAGTGTCTAGTGTAATATAAGCAGAGACAGGCTCCAGTATAATGCAAATAGAGACAGGTTCTGGTGTAATATAAACAGAGAGAGGGTCTGTTGAAAATAGAACAGAAACAGGGTCCAGTGTAATATAATCAGAGACAGGGTCTAGAGTAATATAAACAGAGACAGGGTCTAGTGTAATATAAACAAAGACAGGCTCCAGTGTAATATAAACAGAGACAGGGTCTAGTGTAATATCAACAGCGACAGGGTCTAGTGTAATATAAACAGCGACAGTGTCTGGTGTAATATAAACAGAGACAAGGTCTATTGCACTTTAAACAGAGGGAATGTCTAGTGTAATATAAACAGAGACGGGGTCTAGAGTAATATAAACAGGGACAGGGTCTAGTGTAATATACGCCGAGATAGGTTCAATGTAATATAAACTGCGACAGTCTAGTGTAATATAAACAGAGACAGAGTCTAGTGTAATATAAACAGAGACAGGGTCTAGTGTAATATAAACAGAGACAGGGTCTAGTGTAATATACATGGAGACAGGATCTAGTATAATATAATATGAGACAGCGTCGAGTGTAAAATAAGCAGAGACAAAGTCTACTGTAATACAAACAGAGAGGGGCTCCAGTGTAATATAAAAAGAGACATTTCCTAGAGTAATATAAACAGTGACAGGGTCTAGTGTAATATAAACAGAGACAGGGTCTAATGTAATATAAACAGAGACATTGTCTCGTCTAATATAAACAGAGACAGGATATAGTGTAATATAATATGAGACAGCATCGGGTGTAACATATCAGAGACAAAATCTACTGTAATATAAACAGAGACAGGCTCCAGTGTAATATAAACGGAGACAGGATCTAGTGTAATATAATATGAGACAGCGTCGAACGTAACATAATCAGAGACAAAGTCTACTGTAATATAAACAGAGACAGGCTCCAGTGTAATATACAGAGAGAGAGGGTCTAGTGTAATATAAGCAGAGACAGGATCTAGTGTAATATAAACAGAGACAGGATATAGTGTAATATAAGCTGAGAAAGGGACGAATGAAATGTTAACAGAGACATTGTCTAGTGTAATATAAACAGATACACTGTCTAGTGTGATATCAACAGAGACAGGATCCAGTGTATTATAATCAGAGACCCTGTCAAGCGTAATACAAACAGAGACAGCGTCTCGTGTAATATATACTGAGACAGGGTCTAATGCAAAATAAGCAGAGACAGGGTCTAGTGTAATATAAACAAAGACCCTGTCTACTGAAAAATAACCAGAGACCATGTCTAGTGTAAAATAAACATTGACAGTGTCTAGTGTAATATAAACAGAGACAGCTTCTAGTGTAATATAAACAGAGACAGGGTCCAGTGTTATATACACAGAGACTGTTTGTAGTGTAATATAAGAAGAGACAGGGTCTAGTGTAATATAAACA
This sequence comes from Somniosus microcephalus, assembly GCF_052327205.1. NCBI lineage: Eukaryota > Metazoa > Chordata > Chondrichthyes > Squaliformes > Somniosidae > Somniosus > Somniosus microcephalus. The sequence goes on from NC_140990.1 coordinate 115,852,164, forward strand.
GAGACAGGGTCTAAGTTAATATAAACAGGGACCATGTCTGGTGCAATATAGGCAGAGACAGGCTCCAGTATAATGCAAACAGAGACAGGTTCTGGTGTAATATAAACAGAGACACGGTCTAGTGTAATATAAACTGAGACAGTTTCTCGTGTAATATAAAAAGAGACAGGATCTTGTGTAATATAAACAGGGACAGTGTCTAGTGTAATATAAGCAGAGACAGGCTCCAGTATAATGCAAACAGAGACAGGTTCTGGTGTAATATAAACAGAGAGAGGGTGTAGTGTAATATAAACAGAGACAGGGTCTGTTGAAATAAAAACAGAATCAGGGTCTAGTGTAATATAAACAGAGACAGGGTCTAGTGTAATATAATCAGAGACAGGGTCTAGAGTAATATAAACAGAGACAGGGTCTAGTGTAATATAAACAGAGACAGCGTCTAGTGTAATATAAACAAAGACAGGCTCCAGTGTAATATAAAGAGAGACAGGGTCTAGTTTAATGTCAAAAGTGACAGGGTCTAGTGTAATATAAACAGAGACAGTGTCTCGTGTAATATAAACAGAGACAGGGTCTAGTGTAATATAAACAGAGACAGGGTCTATTGTACTTTAAACAGAGGGAAGGTCTGGTATAATATAAACAGTGACAGGGTCTAGAGTAATATAATCAGGGAGAGGGTCTAGTGTAATATACACAGAGATAGGGTCAATGTAATACAAACTGAGACAGTCTAGTGTAATATAAACAGAGACTGGGTCTAGTGTAATATAAACAGAGACAGGGTCTGGTGTAATATACACGGAGACAGGATCGAGTGTGATATAATATGAGACAGCGTCGAGTGTAACATAATCAGAGACAAAGTCTACTGTAATACAAACAGAGAGAGGATCTAGTGTAATATAAGCAGAGACAGGATCTAGTGTTATATAAGCTGAGAAAGGGACTAATGAAATGTTAACAGAGACATTGTCTAGTGTAATATAAACAGATACACTGTCTAGTGTAATATCAACAGAGACAGGGTCTAGTGTATTATAAACAGAGACCCTGTCAAGAGTAATACAAACAGAGACAGCGTCTCGTGTAATATAAACTGAGACAGGGTCTAATGCAAAATAAGCAGAGACAGGGTCTAGTGTAATATAAACAAAGACCCTGTCTACTGAAAAATAACCAGAGACCATGTCTAGTGTAAAATAAACATAGACAGTGTCTAGTATAATATAACTAGAGACAGTTTCCAGTGTAATATAAACAGAGACAGGGTCTAGTGTAATATAAAGAGGGAAAGGGTCAAGTGTAATATAAACAGAGACAGGGTCTAATTTAATATAAACAGGGACAGTGTCTAGTGTAATATAGGCACAGACAGGCTCCAGTATAATGCAAACAGAGACAGGTTCTGGTGCAATATAAACAGAGAGAGGGTGCAGTGTAATATAAAGAGAGACAGGGTCTGTAGAAATAAAAACAGAGACAGGGTCTAGTGTAATATAAACAGAGACAGTGTCTAGTGTAATATAATCAGAGACAGGGTCTAGTGTAATATAAACAGTGACAGGGTCCAATGGAATATAAACAGAAACAGGGCCTCGTGTAATATAAAAAAGACAGGCTCTAGTGTAATATAAACAGAGACAGGGTCTATTGTAATATAAACAGAGAGAGGGTCTAGTGTAATATAAACAGAGACAGGGTCTAGTGTAACATAAACAGAGACATGGTCTAGTGTAATATAAACAGAGACAGGATCTAGTGTAATATAAAGAGAGACAGGATCTAGTGTAATATTAGCTGAGAAAGGGACCAATGAAATATTAACAGAGACATTGTCGAGTGTGATATAAACAGATACACTGTCTAGTGTGTTATAGACAGAGACAGGGTCCAGTGTAATATAAACGGAGACAGGATCTAGTGTAATCAAATATGAGACAGCGTCGAGTGTAACATAATCAGAGACAAAGTCTACTGTAATACAAATAGAGACAGGCTCCAGTGTAATATAAACAGAGACAGGGTCTAATGCAAAATATGCAGAGACAGTGTCCAGTGTAATATAAACAGAGACAGTGTCTAGTGTAATATAAACAGAGACAGGGTCTAGTGTAATATAAACTGAGACAGTTTCTAATGTAATATAAATAGAGACAGAGTCTAGTGTAATATAAACAGAGACAGGGTCTAGTGTAATATAAGCAGGGACAGTGTCTAGTGTAATATAAGCAGAGACAGGCTCCAGTATAATGCAAATAGAGACAGGTTCTGGTGTAATATAAACAGAGAGAGTGTCTGTTGAAAATAGAACAGAAACAGGGTCCAGTGTAATATAATCAGAGACAGGGTCTAGAGTAATATAAACAGAGACAGGGTCTAGTGTAATATAAACAAAGACAGGCTCCAGTGTAATATAAACAGAGACAGGGTCTAGTGTAATATCAACAGCGACAGGGTCTAGTGTAATATAAACAGCGACAGTGTCTGGTGTAATATAAACAGAGACAGGGTCTATTGCACTTTAAACAGAGGGAATGTCTAGTGTAATATAAACAGAGACGGGGTCTAGAGTAATATAAACAGGGACAGGGTCTAGTGTAATATACGCCGAGATAGGTTCAATGTAATATAAACTGCGACAGTCTAGTGTAATATAAACAGAGACAGAGTCTAGTGTAATATAAACAGAGACAGGGTCTAGTGTAATATAAACAGAGACAGGGTCTAGTGTAATATACATGGAGACAGGATCTAGTATAATATAATATGAGACAGCGTCGAGTGTAAAATAAGCAGAGACAAAGTCTACTGTTATACAAACAGAGAGGGGCTCCAGTGTAATATAAAAAGAGACAGTTCCTAGAGTAATATAAACAGAGACAGCGGCTAGTGTAATATAAACAGGGACAGTGTCGAGTGTAAAATAAGCAGAGACAGGCTCCAGTATCATGCAAACAGTGACAGGGTCTAGTGTAATATAAACAGAGAGAGGGTCTAATGTAATATAAACAGAGACATTGTCTCGTCTAATATAAACAGAGACAGGATATAGTGTAATATAATATGAAACAGCATCGGGTGTAACATATCAGAGACAAAATCTACTGTAATATAAACAGAGACAGGCTCCAGTGTAATATAAACGGAGACAGGATCTAGTGTAATATAATATGAGACAGCGTCGAACGTAACATAATCAGAGACAAAGTCTACTGTAATATAAACAGAGACAGGCTCCAGTGTAATATACAGAGAGAGAGGGTCTAGTGTAATATAAACAGAGACAGGATCTAGTGTAATATAAACAGAGACAGGATATAGTGTAATATAAGCTGAGAAAGGGACGAATGAAATGTTAACAGAGACATTGTCTAGTGTAATATAAACAGATACACTGTCTAGTGTGATATCAACAGAGACAGGATCCAGTGTATTATAATCAGAGACCCTGTCAAGCGTAATACAAACAGAGACAGCGTCTCGTGTAATATATACTGAGACCGGGTCTAATGCAAAATAAGCAGAGACAGGGTGTAGTGTAATATAAACAAAGACCCTGTCTACTGAAAAATAACCAGAGACCATGTCTAGTGTAAAATAAACATTGACAGTGTCTCGTGTAATATAAACAGAGACAGCTTCTAGTGTAATATAAACAGAGACAGGGTCCAGTGTTATATACACAGAGACTGTTTGTAGTGTAATATAAGAAGAGACAGGGTCTAGTGTAATATAAACAGAGACAGGGTCTAAGTTAATATAAACAGGGACCATGTCTGGTGCAATATAGGCAGAGACAGGCTCCAGTATAATGCAAACAGAGACAGGTTCTGGTGTAATATAAACAGAGACACGGTCTAGTGTAATATAAACTGAGACAGTTTCTAGTGTAATATAAAAAGAGACAGGATCTTGTGTAATATAAACAGGGACAGTGTCTAGTGTAATATAAGCAGAGACAGGCTCCAGTATAATGCAAACAGAGACAGGTTCTGGTGTAATATAAACAGAGAGAGGGTGTAGTGTAATATAAACAGAGACAGGGTCTGTTGAAATAAAAACAGAATCAGGGTCTAGTGTAATATAAACAGAGACAGGGTCTAGTGTAATATAATCAGAGACAGGGTCTAGAGTATTATAAACAGAGACAGGGTCTAGTGTAATATAAACAGAGACAGCGTCTAGTGTAATATAAACAAAGGCAGCCTCCAGTGTAATATAGAGAGACAGGGTCTAGTTTAATGTCAAAAGTGACAGGGTCTAGTGTAATAAAAACAGAGACAGTGTCTAGTGTAATATAAACAGAGAAAGGTTCTAGTGCAATATAAACAGTGACAGTGTCGATTGTACTTTAAACAGAGGGAGGGTCTAGTGTAATATAAACAGAGACAGGGTGTAGAGTAATATAAACAGGGACAGGGTCTAGTGTAATTTACACAGAGCTAGTGTCTAGTATAATATAAACTGAGACAGAGTCTCGTGTAATATATACAGAGACAGAGTCTAGTGTAATATAAAAAGAGACAGGGTCTAGTGTAATATAAACTGAGACAGGGTCTAGTGTAATATAAACGGAGACAGGATCGAGTGTAATATAATATGTCACAGGATCTAGTGTAATATAAACAGAGACAGGGTCTAGTGTAATATAATATGAGACAGCGTCGAGTGCAACATAATCAGAGACAAAGTCTACTGTAATATAAACAGAGACAGGCTCCAGTGTAATATAAACGGAGACAGGATCTAGTGTAATATAACATGAGACAGCGTCGAGTGTAACATAATCAGAGACAAAGCCTACTGTAATGTAAACAGAGACAGGCTCCAGTGTAATATAAACAGAGACATGGTCTAGTGTAATATAAACAGAGACAGGATCTAGAGTAATATAAACAGAGACAGGATCTAGTGTAATATAAGCTGAGAAAGGGACTAATGAAATGTTAACAGAGACATTGTCTAGTGTAATATAAACAGATACACTGTCTAGTGTAATATAAAAAGAGACAGGGTTTAGTGTATTATAAACAGAGTCCCTGTCAAGAGTAATACAAACAGAGACAGCGTCTCGTGTAATCTAAGCTGAGACAGGGACTCATGCAATATAAGCAGAGACAGGCTTTAGTTTAATATAAACAAAGACCTGTCTACTGTAAAATAACCAGAGTCCATGTCTAGTGTAATATAAACATAGACAGTGTCTAGTGTAATATAAAAAATGACAGTGTCTCGTGTAATATAAACAGGAACAGGGTCTAGTGTTATATCAACAGGGACCCTGTCTACTGTAAAATAACCAGAGACCATGTCTAGTGTAACATAAACATAGACAGTGTCTAGTGTAATATAAACAGAGACAGTCTCTAGTGTAATATAAGCAGAGACAGGGTCTAGTGTAATATAAACTGAGACAGTTTCTAGTGTAATATAAACAGAGACAGGGTCTAGTGTAATATAAACAGGGACAGTGTCTAGTGTAATATAAATTGAGACAGAATCTAGTGTAATATAAATAGAGACAGAGTCTAGTGTAATATAAACGGAGACAGGATCTAGTGTAATCTAATATGAGAGAGCGTCGAGTGTAACATAATCAGTGACAAAATCTACTGTAATTCAATCAGAGACAGGCTCCAGTGTAATGTAAACAGAGACAGTGTCTAGTGTAATATAAACAGAGACAGGATCTAGTGTAATATAAACAGAGACAGGGTCTAATGCAAAATAAGCAGAGACAGTTTCTTGTGTAATATAAACGGAGACCCTGTCTACTGTAAACTAACCAGAGACCATGTCTAGTGTAACATAAACATAGACAGTGTCTAGTGTAATATAAACAGAGACAGGATCGAGTGTAATATAAACTGAGACAGTTTCTAGTGTAATATAAATAGAGACAGGGTCTAGTGTAATATAAACAGAGACAGGCTCCAGTGTAACATATACAGGGACAGTGACTAGTGTAATATAAACACAGACAGTGTCTAGCGTAATATAAACAGAGACAGGGTCTAGTGTTTTATAAACAGGGACCCTGTCTACTGAAAAATAACCAGAGACCATGTCTAGTGTAACATAAACATAGACAGTGTCTAGTGTAATATAAACAGAGACAGTCTCTAGTGTAATATAAACAGAGACTGGGTCTAGTGTAATATAAACTGAGACAGTTTCTAGTGTAATATAAAAAGAGCCAGTGTCTAGTCAAATATAAAGAGAGAAAGGGTCTCGTGTAATATAAACAGAGACAGGGTATAATGTAATATAAACAGGGACAGTGTCTAGTGTAATATAAGCAGAGACAGGCTCCAGTAAAATGCAAACAGAGACAGGTTCTGGTGTAATATAAACAGAGAGAGGGTTTAGTGTAATATAAACAGAGACAGGGTCTGTTGAAATAAAAACAGAAACAGGGTCTAGTGTAATATAAACAGAGACAGGGTCGAGTGTAATATAATCAGAGACAGGGTCTAGAGTAATATAAACAGAGACAGGGTCTAGTGTGATATAAACAGAGACAGGGTCTAGTGTAATATAAACAAAGACAGGCTGCAGTGTAATATAAACAGAGACAGGGTCTAGTGTAATATCAACAGCGACAGGGTCTAATCTAATATAAACAGAGACAGTGTCTGGTGTAATATAAACAGAGACAGGGTCTAGTGTAATATAAACAGAGACAGGGTCTAGTGTAATATAAACAGAGACAGGATCTAGTGTAATATAAACGGAGACAGGATCTAGTGTAATCTAATATGACACAGCGTCGAGTGCAACAAAATCAGAGACAAAGTCTACTGTAATATAAACAGAGACAGGCTCCAGTGTAATATAAACGGAGACAGGATCTAGTGTAATATAACATGAGACAGCGTCGAGTGTAACATAATCAGAGACAAAGTCTACTGTAATGTAAAAAGAGACAGGCTCCAGTGTAATATAAACAGAGACAGGGTCTAGTGTAATATAAACAGAGACAGGATCTAGAGTAATATAAACAGAGACAGGATCTAGTGTAATATAAGCTGAGAAAGGGACTAATGAAATGTTAACAGAGACATTGTCCAGTGTAATATAAACAGATACACTGTCTAGTGTAATATAAAAAGAGACAGGGTTTAGTGTATTATAAACAGAGTCCCTGTCAAGAGTAATACAAACAGAGACAGCGTCTCGTGTAATCTAAGCTGAGACAGGGTCTAATGCAATATAAGCAGAGACAGGCTCTAGTATAATATAAACAAAGACCTGTCTACTGTAAAATAACCAGAGTCCATGTCTAGTGTAATATAAACATAGACAGTGTCTAGTGTAATATAAAAAATGACAGTGTCTCGTGTAATATAAACAGAGACAGGGTCTAGTGTTATATAAACAGGGACCCTGTCTACTGTAAAATAACCAGAGACCATGTCTAGTGTAACATAAACATAGACAGTGTCTAGTGTAATATAAACAGAGACAGTCTCTAGTGTAATATAAGCAGAGACAGGGTCTAGTGTAATATAAACTGAGACAGTTTCTAGTGTAATATGAACAGAGACAGGGTCTAGTGTAATATAAACAGGGACAGTGTCTAGTGTAATATAAGCAGAGACAGGCTCCAGTATAATGCAAACAGAGACAGGTTCTGGTGTAACATAAACAGAGAGAGGGTTTAGTGTATTATAAACAGAGACAGGGTCTGTTGAAATAAAAACAGAAACAGGGTCTAGTGTAATATAAACAGAGACAGGGTCTAGTGTAATATGATCAGAGACAGGATCTAGAGTAATATATACAGAGACAGGGTCTAGTGTAATATAAACAGAGACAGGGTCTAGTGTAAGATAAACAAAGACAGGCTCCAGTGTAATATAAACAGAGACAGGGTCTAGTGTATTATCAACAGTGACAGGGTCTAGTTTAATATAAACAGAGACAGTGTCTAGTGTAATATAAACAGAGACAGGGTCTAGTGTAATACAAAGAGAGACAGGGTCTATTGTACTTTTAACAGTGGGACGGTCTAGTGTAATATTATCAGAGACAGGATGTAGAGTAATATAAACAGAGACAGGGTCTAGTGTAATATAAACAGAGACAGGGTGCAGTGTAATATAAACAACGACAGGCTCCAGTGTAATATAAATAGAGACAGGGTCTAGTGTAAGATAAACAAAGACAGGCTCCAGTGTAATATAAACAGAGACAGGGTCTAGTGTAATATCAACAGTGACAGGGTCTAGTGTAGTATAAACAGAGACAGTGTCTAGTGTAAGATAAACAGAGACAGGGTCTAGTGTAATATAAACAGAGACAGGGTCTATTGTACTTTTAACATAGTGAGGGTCTAGTGTAATATAATCAGAGACAGGGTCTAGAGTAATATAAACAGGGACAGGGTTTGTGTAATATACACAGGGATAGGGTCTAGTGTAATATAAATTGAGACAGAATCTAGTGTATTATAAACAGAGACAGGTTCTCGTGTAATATAAACGGAGACAGGATCTAGTGTAATCTAATATGAGAGAGCGTCGAGTGTAACATAATCAGTGACAAAATCTACTGTAATTCAATCAGAGACAGGCTCCAGTGTAATGTAAACAGAGACAGTGTCTAGTGTAATATAAACAGAGACAGGATCTAGTGTAATATAAACAGAGACAGGATCTCGTGTAATATATACAGAGACAGGGTCTAGTGTAATATAAACTGAGACAGGGTCTAATGCAAAATAAGCAGAGACAGTTTCTAGTGTAATATAAAATGAGACCCTGTCTACTGTAAACTAACCAGAGACCATGTCTAGTGTAACATAAACATAGACAGTGTCTAGTGTAATATAAACAGAGACAGGATCTAGTGTAATATAAACTGAGACAGTTTCTAGTGTAATATAAATAGAGACAGGGTCTAGTGTAATATAAAGAGAGAAAGGGTCTAGTGTAATATAAACAGAGACAGGCTCTAGTGTAACATAAACAGGGACAGTGACTAGTGTAATATAAGCAGAGACAGGCTCCAGTATAATGCAAACAGAGACAGTTTCTGGTGTAATATAAACAGAGAGATGTTGCAGTGTAATATAAACAGAGACAGCGTCTGTTGAAATAAAAGCAGAAACAGGGTCTAGAGTAATACAAACAGAGACAGGGTCGAGTGTAATATAATCAGAGACAGGGTCTAGAGTAATATAAACAGAGACAGGCTCTAGTGTAATATAAACAGAGACAGGGTCTAGTGTAATATAAACAAAGACAGGCTCCAGTGTAATATAAACAGAGATAGGGTCTAGTGCAATATCAACAGTGACAGGGTCTAGTGTAATATAAACAGAGACAGTGTCTAGTGTAATATACACGGAGACAGGATCTAGTGTAATATAATATGAGACAGAGTCGAGTGTAAAATAATCAGAGACAAAGTCTACTGTAATACAAACAGAGAGAGGATCCAGTGTAATATAAAAAGAGACAGGGTCTAGTGAAATATTAAAAGAGGCAGGATCTAGTGTAATATAAACAGAGACAAGATCTAGTGTAATATAAAGTGAGACAGGGTCTAATGCAAAATAAGCAGTGACAGGGTCTACTGTAATATAAACTGAGTCAGTTTCTAGTGTAAAATAAAAAGAGTCAGTTTCTAGTGTAATATAAACAGAGACAGGGGCTAGTGTAATATAAACAGGGACAGTGTCGAGTGTAAAATAAGCAGAGACAGGCTCCAGTATAATGCAAACAGAGACATTGTCTCGTGTAATATAAACAGAGACAGGGTCTAGTGTAATATAAACAGAGACAGGGTCTAGTCTAATATAAACAGAGACAGGATCTAGTGTAATATAATATGAGACAGCATCGAGTGTAACATATCAGAGACAAAATCTACTGTAATATAAACAGAGACAGGCTCCAGTGTAATATAATCGGAGACAGGATCTAGTGTAATATAATATGAGACAGCTTCGAATGTAAAATAATCAGAGACAAAGTCTACTGTAAAATAAAGAGAGACAGGCTCCAGTGTAATATACAGAGAGAGAGAGTCTAGTGTAATATAAACAGAGACAGGATCTCGTGTAATATAAATAGAGACAGGATCTCGTGTAATATAAGCTGAGAAAGGGACTAACGAAGTGTTAACAGAGACATTCTCTAATGTAATATAAACAGATACACTGTCTAGTGTAATATTAACAGATACAGGATCTAGTGTATTATAAACAGAGACCCTGTCAAGAGTAATACAAACAGAGGCAGCGTCTCGTGTAATATAAACTGAGACAGGGTCTGCTGCAAAATAAGCAGAGACAGGGTCTAGTGTAATATAAAAAAAGATCCTGTCTACTGAAAAATAACCAGGGACCATATCTAGTGTAAAATTAACATAGACAGTGTCTAGTATAATATAAACAGAGACAGTTTCCAGTGTAATATAAACAGAGACAGGGTCTAATGTAATATAAAGAGGGAAAGGGTCAAGTGTAATGTAAACAGAGACAGGGTCTAAGTTAATTTTAACAGTGACAGTGTCTAGTGTAATATAGGCAGAGACAGGCTCCAGTATAATACAAACAGAGACAGGCTCTGGTGTAATATAAACAGAGAGAGGGTGTAGTGTAATATAAACAGAGACAGCGTCTGTTGAAATAAATACAGAGACAGGGTGTAGTGTAATATAAACAGAGACAGGGTCTAGTGTAATATAATATGAGACAGAGTCGAGTGTAAAATAATCAGAGACAAAGTCTACTTTAATACAAACAGAGAGAGGATCCAGTGTAATATAAAAAGAGAAAGGGTCTAGTGAAATATAAAAAGAGGCAGGATCTAGTGTAATATAAACAGAGACAGGGTCTAGTGTAATATAAAGTGAGACAGGGTCTAATGCAAAATAAGCAGAGACAGGGTCTATTGTAATATAAACTGAGTCAGTTTCCAGTGTAAAATAAAAAGAGACAGTTTCTAGTGTAATATAAACAGAGACAGGGTCTAGTGTAATATAAACAGGGACAGTGTCGAGTGTAAAATAAGCAGAGACAGGCTCCAGTATAATGCAAACAGAGACATTGTCCAGTGTAATATAAACAGAGACAGGGTCTAGTGTAATATAAACAGAGACAGGGTCTAGTCTAATATAAACAGAGACAGGATCTAGTGTAATATAATATGAGACAGCATCGAGTGTAACATATCAGAGACAAGATCTACTGTAATATAAACAGAGACAGGCTCCAGTGTAATATAATCGGAGACAGGATCTAGTGTAATATAATATGAGACAGCTTCGAATGTAACATAATCAGAGACAAAGTCTACTGTAATATAAAGAGAGACAGGCTCCAGTGTAATATACAAAGAGAGAGAGTCTAGTGTAATATAAACACAGACAGGATCTCGTGTAATATAAACAGAGACAGGATCTAGTGTAATATAAGCTGAGAAAGGGACTAACGAAATGTTAACAGAGACATTGTCTAATGTAATATAAACAGATACACTCTCTAGTGTAATATAAACAGAGACAGGGTCTCGTGTATTATAAACAGAGACCCTGTCAAAAGTAATACAAACAGAGACAGCGACTCGTGTAATATAAACTGAGACAGGTTCTACTGCAAAATAAGCAGAGACAGGGTCTAGTGTAATATGAACAAAGACCCTGTCGACTGAAAAATAACGAGGGACCATATCTCGTGTAAAATAAACATAGACAGTGTCTAGTATAATATAAACAGAGACATTTTCTAGTGTAATACAAACAGAGACAGGGTCTAGTGTAATATAAAGAGGGAAAGGGTCAAGTGTAATATAAACAGAGACAGGGTCTAAGTTAATATAAACAGGGACAGTGTCTAGTGTAATATAGACAGAGACAGGCTCCAGTAAAATGCAAACAGAGACAGGCTCTGGTGTAATATAAACAGAGAGAGGGTGTAGTGTAATATAAACAGAGACAGGGTCTAGTGTAATATAAACAGAGACAGGGTCTAGTGTAATATAAACAGAGACAGTGTCTAGTGTAATATAATCAGACACAGGGTCTAGTGTAATATAAACAGAGACAGGTTCCAATGTAATATAAACAGGGACAGGGTCTAGTGTAATATAAAAAAGACAGGCTCTAGTGTAATATAAACAGAGACAGGGTCTATTGTAATATAAACAGAGAGAGGGTCTAGTGTAATATAAACAGAGACAGGGTCTAGTGTAATATAAACAGAGACAGGGTCTAGTGTAATATAAACAGAGACATGGTCTAGTGTAATATAAACAGAGACAGGATCTAGTGTAATATAAAGAGCGACAGGATCTAGTGTAATATAATCTGAGAAAGGGACCAATGAAATATTAACAGAGACATTTTCTAGTGTAATATAAACAGATACACAATGTCTCGTGTATTATAAACAGAGACAGGGTCTAGTGTAATATAAACGGAGACAGGGTCTAGTGTAATCTAATATGAGACAGCGTCGAGTGTAACATAATCAGAGACAAAGTCTACTGTAATACAAATAGAGACAGGCTCCAGTGTAATATAAACAGAGACAGGGTTTAATGCAAAATAAGCAGAGACAGTGTCTAGTGTAATACAAACAGAGACACTGTCTACTGTAAACTAACCAGAGACCATGTCTAGTGTAACATAAGCATAGACAGTGTCTAGTGTAATATAAGCAGAGACAGTGTCCAGTGTAATATAAACAGAGACAGGGTCTAGTGTAATATAAACTGAGACAGTTTCTAATGTAATATAAATAGAGACAGTGTCTAGTGTAATATAAAGAGAGAAAGTGTCTCGTGTAATATAAACAGAGACAGGGTCTAGTGTAATATAAGCAGGGACAGTGTCTAGTGTAATATAAGCAGAGACAGGCTCCAGTATAATGCAAACAGAGACAGGTTCTGGTGTAATAGAAACAGAGAGAGGGTCTGTTGAAAAAAAAAACGGAAACAGGGTCTAGTGTAATATAAACAGAGACAGGGTCTAGTGTAATATAATCAGACACAGGATCTAGAGTAATATAAACAGAGACAGGGTCTAGTGTAATATAAACAGAGACAGGGTCTTGTGTAATATAAACAAAGACAGGCTCCAGTGTAATATAAACAGAGACAGGGTCTAGTGTAATATCAACAGCGACAGGGTCTAGTGTAATATTAACAGAGACAGTGTCTGGTGTAATATAAACAGAGACAGGGTCTAGTGTAATATAAAAAGAGACAGGGTCTATTGTACTATAAACAGAGGGAAGGTCGAGTGTAATATAAACAGCGACAGGATCTAGAGTAATATAAACAGGGACAGGGTCTAGTGTAATATACACCGAGATAGGTTCAATGTTATATAAACTGAGACAGTCTAGTGTAATATAAACAGAGACAGAGTCTAGTGTAATATAAACAGAGACAGGGTCTAGTGTAATATAAACAGAGACAGGGTCTAGTGTAATATACACGGAGACAGGATCTAGTATAATATAATATGAGACAGCGTCGAGTGTAACATAAGCAGAGACAAAGTCTACTGTAATACAAATAGAGAGAGGCTCCAGTGTAATATAAAAAGAGACAGGGTCTAGTGTAATATAAACAGAGGCAGGATCTCGTGTAATATAAACAGAGACAAGATCTAGTGTAACATAAACAGAGACAGGGTCTAGTGTAATATAAACTGAGACAGGGTCTAGTGTAATATTAACTGAGACAGGGTCTAATGCAAAATAAGCAGAGACAGGTTCTAGTGTAATATAAACTGAGTCAGTTTCTAGTGTAAAATAAAACGAGACAGTTTCCAGTGTAATATAAACAGAGACAGGGTCTAGTGTAATATAAACAGGGACAGTGTCGAGTGTAAAATAAGCAGAGACAGGCTCCAGTATAATGGAAACAGAGACAGGGTCTAGTGTAATATAAACAGAGACAGGGTCTAATGTAATATAAACAGAGACATTGTCTCGTCTAATATAAACAGAGACAGGATCTAGCATAATCTAATATGAGACAGCACCGAGTGTAACATATCAGAGACAAAATCTACTGTAATATAAACAGAGACAGGCTCCAGTGTAATATAAACGGAGACAGGATCTAATGTAATATAATATGAGACAGCGTCGAATGTAACATAATCAGAGACAAAGTCTACTGTAATATAAACAGAGACAGGCTCCAGTGTAATATACAGAGAGAGAGAGTCTAGTGTAATATAAACAGAGACAGGATCTAGTGTAATATAAACAGAGACAGGATCTAGTGTAATTTAAGCTGAGAAAGGGACTAATGAAATGTTAACAGGGACATTGTCTAGTGTAATATAAACAGATACACTGTCTAGTGTAATATCAACAGAGACAGGGTCTAGTGTATTGTAAACATAGACCCTGTCAAGAGAAATACAAACAGAGACAGCGTCTCGTGTAATATAAACTGAGACAGGGTCTAATGCAAAATAAGCAGAGAAAGGGTCTAGTGTAATATAAACAAAGACCCTGTCTGCTGAAAAATAACCAGAGACCATGTCTAGTGTAAAGTAAACATAGACAGGGTCTAGTGTAATATACACAGAGACAGTTTCTAGTCTAATATAAAAAGAGACAGGGTCTAGTGTAATATAAAGAGCGAAAGGGTCAAGTGTAATATAAACAGGGACAGTGTCTGGTGTAATATAGGCAGAGACAGGCTCCAGTATAATGCAAACAGAGACAGGCTCTGGTGTAATATAAACAGAGAGAGGGTGTAGTGTAATATAAACAGGGACAGTGTCTGTTGAAATAAAAACAGAGACAGGGTCTAGTGTAATATAAACAGAGGCAGGGTCCAAAGTAATATAAACAGAGACAGGTTCTAGGGCAATATAAAAAAAGACAGGCTCTAGTGTAATATAAACAGAGACAGGGGCCTAGAAATTCAGCTGTTTGCGCCAGACGTTAGCGCCAGATTTCCGGCGCTATCCACTTAGCGCCCGGGCACCGCCGGATCTGCGCCTACGCCAAAATTCAGCTGGGCTTTAGCGCCAGCGCAAAGTGTTAGCGCCCGGTCAGCTGCGCGCGCATCTTATGACGTCATTCCGTCGTGCAACGCCGTTTGTGCGCCCCAAACCGGAAATTCAGTGGTGCCCGGCCGATGTTGGCGTGGCGCGACTAAGAACTGTGAAATGGAACTCAACAGAGGCCCTGTGGGATTCGGGGAGCGCTAATTAAAGGGCACATCCACTCACCCATAAAAGCTAGCCATTTCGCTGCAATGACTTGACTGGTTTGGATTTCTGCACAGAGAGCAAGGCACAGAGATTACTGATTTCGGACACCATAGGAGAGGTCTTTTTGGCTTCTAGCCAGTGCTTTGACATTTGCATCCTTGTGATATTGCTGGTTGGAACTTTGTAATGGGGGCTGCATGGGGGGCCAACCCTCAGTTGCGACATTTTGTGCGAAGGGCTGGCATACGCTTTGAGACAGGCCCAGGCATGGCTAGACGCAGAGGGGCCATTAGGCGTCGCCAACGTAGGCCTTACCCAGTCAGGCAATACCGGGAGCAGGTCTCATATCTCACCATGACTGCGGCGCATTGTGTTAAGAGGCTGCGCTTCAGAAGGGAGGTGGTTGAAGAGATCTGCCAGCGGCTTCATGCAGATTTGCAGCCACAGCTCATGTCCAGGGCGTCTCTCTCGGTGGAAGTGAAGGTCACGGTGGCTCTCAGCTTTTATGCAAGCGGCTCCTTCCAAGCCGCTGCTGGGGACATCGCGACCATCTCCCAGTTCGCCGCGCATCGCTGCATCCGACAGGTCACCGAAGCACTTTTCGTGAGGAGCCACCAATTCATCTCCTTCCCCATGACCCAACACAAGCAGGAGCAGCGTGCATTCGGATTTGCCAGGATCGCGGCCTTCCCCATGGTGCAGGGCGCCATTGACTGCACGCATGTTGCTATGCGGCCACCTATCCGCAATGCCGAGCAAGACCGCAACCGGAAGGGCTACCATTCCCTAAATGTGCAGCTGGTGTGTGACCACAGGCAGCGCATCCTAGCTGTCAATGCCCGCTTCCCAGGAAGCATCCACGATGCCTTTATCCTGCGACAGACTACTGTGGCTGACATGTTCCAGGCACAGCCTCAACCAAGGGGATGGCTTCTCGGGGACAAGGGCGCCCTTTGTGCACATGGCTCATGACCCCGCTCCGCGCGCCCAGGACCCCAGCGGAGCTGGCATACAACGAAAGCCATCAAGCCACAAGGAACCTAATAGAGCAAACGATAGGCGTCCTCAAGCAACGGTTCCGTTGCCTGGATCGTTCGGGCGGGTCTCTTCAGTATTCGCCGGATAGAGTCTCCCAGTTCGTCGTGGTCTGCTGCATGCTCCACAACCTGGCTATCCGCAGGACTCAGGCACTGCCACCTGACATTGGGCCACCACCTCAGGAGGACGAGCAGGAGGACCCTGAGGAGGAGCAGAACCAGGCCAGGAGGGAGCGACAAGGTCCAAGGGCCGTCCGCCGGGGGCTTATTGCTCGACACTTCTAGGCCCCCTGTCAGGGAATGGCCTGGCCCACTGAACGCAGCCACTTCGCAAGCCTTCAGCCGGTTAACCCAACAACCACTTGAAACATGACACCTGCACATGGTGAATAAATAAACATCTTTATTTGAAAACCTCAGGGCCCTTCCCACATGGAAGAGCAAAACAGAGAAGACCCCCAAAAAACAGTAACAAACTTCTGTCACTCCCAAAACCTGGGGAGGACTAACATAACATCAGCATCCAAATGGCCTCGTCACTGGCCTAACCAAAACAAGCCCCCCCAACAACACAAAGACCCCCATAAAACAAAAACACATAATGCCCCCCAGAACAGAAGCCCCCGCATCACCCAAACCCTCGGTGAACACACTCTATTGGGTGTGGCGACAGGGCGAGTGTGTGGACAGGCGTCTTTTGCCCCGGCCCGTCCTGCTGCTGCACCTTAAGCTGGGCCATGAGGCTGTGCCGAGGCTGGGGGAAGGATCCTCAGGGCGACAAGGCGTCTCGCCAGATGCCCTTGGGGGTCGGCCTACATGAGGGCGGGCCCGGGAGGGGCCGGCTGGTGGCTGCTGCAGCTGTGGGTGGCCCTCTTCAGTGGCTGCAGGAGCTCCTTGCACCGTAGCTGGGGGAGTGGCAGGCTCATCTGCACCAATGGGTACAAGGTGGGTGATGCCAGGCGCGCGCTGGTCGCCAGACACACGTGTACTCGGGCGGCCTGGCCGGGGAGCAAGCGCGCCAAACTGTGGGTGGCCAGACCGTTGTGCGGCAGCAGGGCGGCGCCTGGCCTGGCGATGCCTCCCCACCAGTGCGAGGGTCGCAGAAGTCAGTGCCACAACTGCGCCGGCATGTCCCCGCATCTGCAGTCCCATTGTCTGGACAGCACCTCTCAGCTGGCGACTGGCGTGCTGCGCTGCCTCGAGTTGCTCGACCCCCCTCTCATGCGCTGCCACAAGGAGCTCCACCACCCTGGCGTGCGCTGCAGCAAAAACCTCGAGGCCCCTGGCCTGGGCTTGGCCGAAAGCCACCACACTTTGAGAGAGGCTTTCAATGGCCTGAGGCATCTGTGCCAGCACCTCCATGATTTCCACGTGGCGGCGCTCCGACGCCGCCGACATCTCGTCCAGGAGGCGCACCTCCTGGGCGACGTCCGAGTCCGGACTGGAGGGCGCCTCCACCCTCTGGCCAGAAGGCTGGCGTGCCGCCGGAGCGCTGCCGCGTGCGGCCACGCCACTGACACCAGGTTTTGCCCTCCCCTCCACCGCCTCCCCCCTCTGGGCAGAAGGGTCGCGTGCTGCCGGAGCCTTGCCGCGGGCGTCCATGCCACAGGGACCAGGTTCGGGGCTCCCCTCCCCCGCCTCCCCCTGGCTCTCCGGCACGCCAGACGTATCCCCTTCATTGGCATGTCCTGGAGCGGAGGAGGTTTCCCCCGAGGTGGCACCTTCCTGCTGCACCTCCACGTCCTCCTCCTCCGAGGGCCTGGCTGTGTGGGCTTCAGGGAGCACCTCCTCCTCACCAGCTGAAAGCAGGAAGGCACAAGTGTAGCTTTAGAGTGAGGACAGGCCGACAGCGAGGGAGGCCGCACTGGTGCATTATGCGCATTTATCGGCCACTGGGGAAGGATGTAGATCTGATGCGCGAGGGCAAGGATAGAGGTGCAGCCGGTCCTGTCCTTACCAGTGGGCTCCAGTATAGGGTCGGCGTCGCCGATCGCCACAGGCCCAATCACCGGGTGCCGCAGCAGTCGGGCCACCCTCTCTTCCAGAGGCGTCAGCTCCTGGAACTCGCGAGGGCCTCCACCAGTGACACGGAGGCTCCTGGCGTTCCTCACCAGCTTGGCCTGCAAGAGAAAGGAGGGCGTCTAAGTACAGTGTGGTGCCCTGTAGCTGTGTGTGAGGCCTGCCATGGTGGAATAGCTTGCACAGTGTGGTGCCCTGTAGCTCCGTGTGAGGCCTCCCATGGTGGAATAGCTTGCACAGTGTGGTGCCCTGTAGCTCTGTGTGAGGCCTCCCATGGTGGAATAGCTTGCACAATGTGGTGCCCTGTAGCTCTGTGTGAGGCCTCCCATGGTGGAATAGCTTGCACAGTGTGGTGCCCTGTAGCTCTGTGTGAGGCCTCCCATGGTGGAATAGCTTGCACAGTGTGGTGCCCTGTAGCTCTGTGTGAGGCCTCCCATGGTGGAATAGCTTGCACAGTGTGGTGCCCTGTAGCTCTGTGTGAGGCCTCCCATGGTGGAATAGCTTGCACAGTGTGGTGCCCTGTAGCTCTGTGTGAGGCCTCCCATGGTGGAATAGCTTGCACAGTGTGGTGCCCTGTAGCTCTGTGTGAGGCCTCCCATGGTGGAATAGCTTGCACATTGTGGTGCCCTGTAGCTCTGTGTGAGGCCTCCCATGGTGGAATAGCTTGCATAGTGTGGTGCCCTGTAGCTCTTTGTGAGGCCTCCCATGGTGGAATAGCTTGCACAGTGTGGTGCCCTGTAGCTCTGTGTGAGGCCTCCCATGGTGGAATAGCTTGCACAGTGTGGTGCCCTGTAGCTCTGTGTGAGGCCTCCCATGGTGGAATAGCTTGAAAAGTGTGGTGCCCTGTAGCTCTGTGTGAGGCCTCCCATGGTGGAATAGCTTGCACAGTGTGGTGCCCTGTAGCTCTGTGTGAGGCCTCCCATGGTGGAATAGCTTGCACAGTGTGGTAAGTGCAGAAAGAGCTCTTGATTAACATGCAAGTGCCATTGCAGCGGCAGCAGGGCTGGCCATTAGACCTTGGATGTCCCTTTGGCCCTAATGGGAGGTGCACATGCAAGGATGAGAGGGACATTGGAAAGGGTACTCACCTTGACCAGCCGACATAGGTCGTTGTATTTCTTGCGGCACTGGTCCGCACTCCTGGGAACATCTGAGCTGGAGGAGACCCTCCGGGCAATTTTGGTCCAGGCCTCCCTGAACTGGCTCCTGGGAGCCTTCCTGCTACTAGCCGGGCAAACGACCCGCCTTCTTTTGCGCACCCCATGAAGGAGGACACCCAGCGCATGCTCAGAGAAGCGTTCGGCTCTTTCACGGGCCCTCTCCATGTCCTCCAGGCGTTGATATGCCACACAACCACTCCTGAGGCCTATTTGCAGGGCTACAGCATGCAGGGCGTGGCTGCAGTCAAAGTTGACCCTTCCCCCTTTAAGAGCTGGCCGGCGTCAGGGTGTCTGCTGACACTCACCACATGATCGCACCTGCGCTGCGCCCGGAATCGGCGTTATTAGGCTGCATCGCCGGATTAGCGCCTGAACACAGGGTTCCAACGCCTTGTGCAGCGCTCGGCCAAAAAGTTGGCCAAATCTACTGAATTTCGGCGAGCTCGCCTGCACTTTCCGGCGGGCGCTAAATTTGACGAGCGCCCGACTTTAGCGCCGCAATAGCGTCAGAACTGAATTTCTAGGCCAGGGTCTATTGTAATATAAACAGAGACAGGGTCTAGTGTAATATAAACAGAGACATGGTCTAGTGTAATATAAACAGAGACAGGATCTCGTGTAATATAAAGAGAGACAGGATCTAGTGTAATATAAGCTGAGAAAGGGACCAATGAAATATTAACAGAGACATTGGCCTAGAATTACAGTTGCTTGCGCCAGCAGTTTGTGCCTTAAGAGAAGTGATTTTCGGGCGCTATGCGTGTAGCGCCCGGGCGCAGCGCAGGTTGCACCTCACCCCAAATTAAGTTGGGCGTTAGCGCCGGCGCAAACTTTAGCGCCTGCCCGGATGCGCGCGCAGAATATGACGTCACATCCTCGTGCAACGCCCTTTGGCCGCCCCGATTCCAAACTTCAGTCGGTCCGCCCCATTGTGCGGCTGGCGGCCAGAGCATTTGAAAAAAGGAACGCAACACAACCAGCGCGGGCCCCGGGGGGTGCAAATTAAAGGGGACGTACCCTCCAGTATAAAGCCCAGCCATTTTGCAGCAAACACTCTTGTGCAACGCATTTCTGGACACACAACAAGGAGGATAGCTAACTGGTTTCAAGCAGCAACAGCTCAGGTATTTGTGGACTCAGGCCAGAGCGCTGCAAGTGGCCTTTTGGAAATTTGAGTGTTTGCCATTATTTGATGGGGGTTGCATGGGATGCCAACGCGGAGCTGCAGTGCCATGTCCGTAGGGCTCGCAGAAGCATTGTGAGAGGGGCAGCCCTGGCTAGAGGCAGAGGGGGCTGCAGGCGTCGGCCACGTAGGCCTTACCCAGTCAGGCTATACCGCCAGCAGCGCTCCTACCTAAACATGAGTGCCTTGCGATGTGTTAGAAGGCTCCGATTCCGAAAGGAGGTGAATGCACAGATCTGCCACCTGCTTCGCAGAGATCTGCGGCCAAAGCTCAGGTGCAGGACGTCTCTGTCGGTGGAAGTGAAGGTGACGGTGGCATTGAACTTCTATGCCACCGGCTCCTTCCAATCCGCTGCTGGGGACATAGCAAACATCTCCCAGTACGGCGCGCATCGCTGCATCCGCCAGGTGACTGAAGCACTGTTCAGAAGGAGAAGCCAATTCATCTCCTTCCCCATGGCCCTGCAGAGCCAGCATCAGCGCGCCTTGGGATTTGCCAGACTTGGGGACTTCCCCTTGGTGCAGGGCGCCATTGACTGTACGCATGTGGCTTTGTTGGCCCCTCTGGAGCATGGCGAGCAGTATCGCAACTGGAAGGGCTACCATTCTCTGAATGTGCAGCTGGTGTGTGACCACAAGCAGCGCATCATGGCAGTCAATGCCAGCTTCCCAGGCAGCAGCCATGATGCCTTTTTCCTGCAGCAGAGTACTGTGCATGACATGTTCGAGGCACAGCCTCCCCCAAGAGGATGACTACTCGGGGACAAAGGCTATCCTTTGTGTACCTGGCTCATGACCCCGCTCTGCGCGCCCAGGACCGCTGCTGAAGAGGCCTACAACGAGAGCCATCAAAGCACCCGCAACATCATTGAGCAAACTATTGGGGTCCTCAAGCAGCGGTTCCGCTGCCTTGATCACTCCGGAGGAGCTCTCCGGTATTCGCCGGACCGGGTCTCCCAATTTGTGGTAGTTTGCTGCATGCTACACAACCTGGCTATCCGCAGGACTCAGGCACTGCCACCTTACGTTGGAGCAGCACCTCAGGAGGAGGAGCAGGAGGAGCAGGAGGAGCAGGAGGAGGAGGATGAGGAGCAGGAGTAGGTTCCAAGGAGGGAGCGACCAGGGCCAAGTGCCGCGCGACGCCACCTTATTACACGGTACTTCTAAGCCCCCTGTCAGGGAATGCCTTGGGGCCATGAGGGAAGATGAATGCAGCCGCTCCGCTAGGCCTCAGCCGGCGAAGCCAACAACACTAAGAAGAACAACCATGGAGACTGCATGAATAAAGATAATTTTTTATCACACAAAAATGAAAACCCCTTCCCACATGCATCCCCAAAAACAATAAACGGGCCCCAAAAAAAGGCCAACAAACGACTCACTCCCACAAACTGGGGAGGAGTCACTCCACATGTTGTTCAAACCGGGCCTCAACCTCGGCCTAAGGAAAAAAAAAAGCCCTCGAACCAAACTACCATGGGCAAAAGAAAGATGGCCACCGCCATATAAAACGAAAGTTGGCCACACCCTCTACTGAGTGGCCCGCGAGGGCGAGGCCTTGCCCATCCTTTTGCCTCCCCTGCCCGGCCTGCTGCTCCTTCGCAAACTCTGCCCAGTGGCTGCTGCGAGGCTGGGGGAAGGCGCCTGAGGCTCAGATGTCCTTGCGCCAGATGCCGCTGGTTGCCGGCCTACACGGCTTTGGGCCTCGAGGGGCCGTCTGCTGAGTGGCACACCTGAGCCTGGCCAACATCAGCTGCAGCCACTTGCCCTTGACGCCCCAGTGGGGGAATGGCGGCGACGGATGGCGCAATGTGGGCCAGCTGGCGTCTGGGATGCGCTCGCTGGTGCTGTGGCGCGCTGGCACTCGGCCGGGCCCGCACTGCAGGATCCGCAACAATCAGCCGAGGGGCGGCTCGCTGGGATGCTCCAGCGCGGCGTCTGCCCTGGTGATGCCTGCCTGAGACAGCGCATGTGGCAGCAGTGAGTACCCCTGCTGTCCTGGTGTGTGCCCGCATCACACACGCCAGGGTCTTGATGGCATCAGTCAGCATGCGGCCACTCGCAGCAGTTGCTGCCCCGAACTCGCGCACACTGGTCGCCAGCGACTCGATGGCCTCAGGCATGCGCCCCACCACGCTCCTGAGCTCCGTTTGGTGCCGGTCCGAATCCTCGGCCATCTTATCCAGCTTCCGCGCCTCCTCCAACGTGAAGGTGTCTGGACTGGAGTCGCGACTCTCCCGCTGGGGAGGAGGGGACCGAACGAGGGGAACCTTGCCACGTTGGTGGCGGCGAGTGTGCCGAACAACAGCACTCCCCTCTGATCCTTCCCCCCTTTGGGGGGAAGGTCGCGGGCCACGCGCACGGCTCCTGGGTGGCTGGACGCCACTGGTCCCAGAAGCTGCATTCCCCTGCGACAGCTCGTCCAGGCACTCGTCCAGTGAGGACGTGTCAAGCATTTCGTCCTCTCCTGCGGGACCTGAGTGTTCCCCCTCACTGGGAGTGAGAGGGAGAGATTGGGAGTGTGAGAGAGAGAGAGATTGGGAGTGTCAGAGAGAGAGATTGCGAGTGAGAGAGAGAGAGTGAGATTGGGGGTGTGAGAGAGAGAGAGACTGGGAGTGAGAGAGAGATTGGGAGTGTGAGAGAGAGAGAGATTGGGAGTGAGAGAGAGAGATTGGGAGTGTGAGAGAGAGAGATGGGGAGTGAGAGAGAGAGAGAGATTGGGAGTGTGAGAGAGAGAGATTGGGAGTGTGAGAGAGAGATTGGGAGTGTGAGAGAGAGAATGATTGGGAGTGTGAGAGAGAGAGATTGGGAGTGAGAGAGAGAGATTGGGAGTGTGAGGGAGAGAGTGATTGGGAGTGTGAGAGAGAGAGATTGGGAGTGAGAGAGAGAGATTGGGAGTGTGAGAGAGAGAGACTGGGAGTGTGAGAGAGAGAGATTGTGAGTGTGAGTGAGAGAGAGAGATTGGGAGTGTCAGAGAGAGAGATTGGGAGTGTGAGAGAGAGTGTGTTTGGGAGTGTGGAGAGACAGATTTTGAGTGTGAGAGAGAGAGAATGGGAGTGTGAGAGAGAGAGAGATTGGGAGTGTCAGAGAGAGAGATTGGGAGTGTGAGAGAGAGAGCGATTGGGAGTGTCAGAGAGAGAGATTGCGAGTGAGAGAGAGAGAGTGAGATTGGGGGTGTGAGCGAGAGAGATACTGGGAGTGAGAGAGAGATTGGGAGTGTGAGAGAGAGAGAGATTGGGAGTGAGAGAGAGAGATTGGGAGTGTGAGAGAGAATATAAACTGGCAGACTACCTCACGACCATCAGAGACACAAAACAGAGACAGACCCTCACCAGGTACAGACTAAGCGACCACCAACTGGAAATTGAAAAAGGCAGATACAAGAAATCCTGGCAGCCTGGAGAGAATAGAATATGCGATCAATGTCTGGCTGGCGAGGTTGAAACAGTAATGCATTTCCTCCTAAAATGCGAAAAATTCAACACATCAAGAAACATATTATTCAACAAGCTAAGCCAAACAACCCCAGATTTCAAGGAATTGGATGATCTGTCAAAATTGAGATTAGTCCTAGGAGAAGGAGACAGACCATACCTTGGGGCCAAATATGTAACAACATGTCACAACCTGAGGACTGTTTAAAATTAAGACTGTTTAAAATTAATATTGAACGTACCAAATGAAGTACAAAGACTGTTTAAAATTAATATTGTTTAAAAGTAATATTGTATGTACCCAACAAATGTCAAATCGATTGACACCTACAGAATGTGAGAAAACTGTACCTTTTTGCAATGTAAGCTTTGGCAATAAGTTTCTCTGTAAACTTTCATGCCAATAAAGCATTTGAATTGAATTGAATTGAATTGAGAGAGACGGGGAGTGAGAGAGAGAGAGAGATTGGGAGTATGAGAGAGAGAGAGATTGGGAGTGTGAGAGAGAGAGATTGGGAGTGTGAGAGAGAGAGAGATTGGGAGTGTGAGAGAGAGAGAGATTGGGAGTATGAGAGAGAGAGAGATTGGGAGTGTGAGAGAGAGAGATTGGGACTGTGAGAGACAGAGTGATTGGGAGTGTGAGAGAGAGAGAGATTGGAAGTGTGAGAGAGGGAGACATTGGGAGTGTCAGAGAGAGAGATTGGGAGTGTGAGACAGAGAGAGGTTGGGAGTGTGAGAGAGAGAGAGATTGGAAGTGTGAGAGAGAGCGAGATTGGGAGTGTGTGAGAGAGCGAGACTGGGAGTGTGTGAGAGAGAGAGACTGGGAGTGTGAGAGAGAGAGAGACTGGGAGTGTGAGAGAGAGAGAGACTGGGAGTGTGAGAGAGAGAGAGATTGGGAGTGTGAGAGAGAGAGTGGTTGGGAGAGTGAGAAGTAGAGATTGGGAGTGTGAGAGAGAGAGAGATTGGGAGTGTGAGAGAGTGAGAGATTGGGAGTGAGAGAGAGAGAGATTGGGAGTGTGAGAGAGAGATTGGGAGTGTGAGAGAGAGAGACAGGGAGTGAGAGAGAAAGAGATTGGGTGTGTGAGAGAGAGAGATTGGGAGTGTGAGTGAGTTAGTGATTGGGAGTGTGAGAGAGAGAGAGATTGGGTTTGTGAGAGAGAGAGATTGGGAGTATGAGAGAGAGAGATTGGGAGTGTGAGAGAGAGAGAGAGATTGGGAGTGTCAGAGAGAGAGATTGGCAGTGTGAGAGAGAGAGAGATTGGGAGTGTCAGTGAGAGAGATTGGGTGTGTGAGAGAGAGATTGGGAGTGTGAGAGAGAGAGAGATTGGGTGTGTGAGGGAGAGAGAGATTGGGAGTGTGAGAGAGAGGGATTGGGAGTGTGACAGAGAGATTGGGAGTGTGAGAGAGAGAGAGAGATTGGGAGTGAGAGAGACAGAGACTGGGAGTGAGAGAGAGAGAGATTGGGGTGTGAGAGAGAGAGATTGGGAGTGAGAGAGAGAGAGACTGGGAGTGAGAGAGAGAGAGTTTGGGAGTGTGAGAGAGAGGGATTGGGAGTGTGAGAGATATGACGAAATACATCTACTCAAACAGCGGATGTGGGTCTTCGCAAGAAACCTCATAAACACTGCCAAAAGACGCAGCCCTCCCACCCCCTCTACCATTGGGAGCCCAATTGGACCACCAATGTCCCCCACCCCCCTAAACAAAACCAACAACAGAACCGTGCTTTTATAACTGACCCAAGACCCCCCTCTAGACCACAGACTGTAGACCAAGAACTGAGAAAGATCATGACGATGCTGAACAGCCTGATAGAAAGCCGGAGAAATTATTAATATTGTTATATATCATTTTCATTATTGTTATCTTATCAGTATTATTACTATTATTAGATAGCTATATGTGCATACCTCATGAAATTTGTACCAAATCATCATTTAGCATTATAGAAAATAATGTTTTTTTGAACTATATAAATGCGTTCTTTCCACATAAGCTGCTGGAATATCCAGGGCCTCCGCTCCTCAACTTTTGGGATGAAGAGTACAGACCCTGAATTCCTAAAAGCTATAATAGACATTGATATAATTGTGTTAACAGAAACATGGTGCCAAAAGGACGTGCCGACCCACTGTCCTCCAATATACCATGAAATCATTGTGCCCTCAGTAAAGAACACTAAAACTAGCAAGGGCAGAACCTCCGGGGGAATATTGGTGTGGTATAAGGGAGAACTGGACAAACACATCTCACCGGTAAAACAGGGAAAATCACACGTATGGCTAAAACTAGATAAAAATATAGGAATAGCAAAAAAAGATGTTTACTTATGTGCGATCTACATACCTCCAATAGAATCGCCATATTTCGAAGAGGAGTTATTTGATACTCTCCACATGGAAATCAGCCATTTCCAGGCCCAAAGAAGGATGATAATATGTGGGGAACTAAATGCAAGGACCGGTTGTGAACCTGACTTCATAGACCCACAGGGAAACAACCATGTATTTGGCCAGACCCCTTTAGATGTCACACCAGCCATCGCAAATCGGAACAACCTTGATCGTGAAATAAATAAAAGCGGTAGGGAGGTAGTGCAACTCTGCCGAACCTTAGGCCTGTACATAGTTAATGGTAGGTTCAGAGGGGACTCCCTAGGGAGACTCACATACTCCTCAACTCTTGGGTCTAGTGTGGTGGACTATACAATCACTGACCTGGACCCCTGCGATATCAACTCATTCACTGTCAGGCAGCAATCCCCCCTCTCAGACCATAACCAAATAAATATGTACCTTAAACTTTCTGCCCAAACTACAGACACAAAAAAGGAACCCAGTAAGCTCCATAAAATAAACCAGATATACAGATGGGCCCCAGACAGTGGAGAAAAATTCATCACAGCACTAAAGACACCTGATCTCACAAGTAAAATATCAAAATTTAAAGAAAACCCATACGAGGTCACCAGAGATGGTGTAAACATGGCCATAGAGGATATAAATATGATCTTCCATGAGGCAGCTGTAAAAGCCGACCTTGTGAAACAGAAGAGGAAGCGTCACAAAAGACAAAATAAAAATAAGAAATGGTTTGACCACGAATGCAAAAATGCCAGAAAAGACCTGAGAAAAATATCAAACCAAAAGCATCGCCAACCAAACAATCCGGACCTACGTACTAAATACAATGAAACCCTCAAAAGATATAAACACACCATTAGGAACAAAACACCAAACTATACCCACAAAATACTCGAAGAAATTGAAAACTCCACCAACCCAAAACAATTCTGGGAAATGTGGAATAACCTGAGTACAACACAATTGCAAGCATTACCAATCCAAGATGGCGACATCTGGAGAACACATTTTGAAAACCTCTACAAAGACATCCCAATAAACGAAACAAACCCAAGTCAACATCAGGTCACAGAAAAACTCCACACATTAGAAGCAACAATTAAAGACAGCCAAAACCCTCTAGACTCCCCAATCACATGGAAAGAACTGGCCACAAAAACAAAATCTCTCCACCTGAAGAAAGCCTGTGGCCCAGACAACATCAAAAATGAAATGCTCAAGTTCAGCAATATGGAGATGCAGGGTGCGGTACTCAAATTATTCAACATCATATTACGTTCAGGCTGTTTTCCCGATATCTGGTGCCAAGGACTAATCTCCCCCATATATAAAAGTGGAAACAAATCAGACCCAAATAACTACCACGGCATCTGTGTCAACAGTTGTCTAGGGAAGTTATTCTGCAGTATTCTAAATAGTAGATTACTTGATTTTCTTAACAAACATAATATCCTCAGAAAAAACCAAATAGTCTTTCTTCCAAAACACCGCACCGCCGACCATATCTATACCCTTCACACCCTCATTGAAAAACATACACACCAAACAAAAAATGGGAAAATATTCGCCTGTTTCATCGACTTCAAGAAAGCCTTTGACTCTATATGGCACGAAGGGCTCTATTATAAACTTCTTCAGTGTGGAATAGGGGGCAAAGTCTATGACCTTATTAAATCAATGTATCTGAAAAACAAATGCGGGGTCAAAATTGGAGACAAACGCACCGATTTCTTTACCCAGAGAAGAGGCGTCCGGCAGGGCTGCAATTTGAGCCCGACCCTGTTCAACATGTACATAAATGAATTAGCAGACATGCTGGAGCAAAGCGAGTCACCAGGTCTCTGTCTCCTGGATGGAGAAGTTGAATCCCTGTTCTATGCGGACGACCTGGTTCTGCTGTCTCCCACAGAACAGGGATTACAGCAACAACTAGACCTACTCGACAAATACTGCCAAAATTGGGCTCTAACAGTAAATTTAAAGTAAACCAACATCATGATTTTTCAAAAAAGGCCCAGATGTCAGGAAAACAAATACCAGTTTACCCTCAGTGATACCACTATAGGACACACTATGAGCTACACCTACCTTGGTCTAACTATTACAGCATCAGGGAGCTTCAGCATAGCAGTGAATGCACTAAAAGAAAAAGCCCGAAGAGCCCTATATGCAATAAAAAGAAAATTCTACAACATCCAAATCCCAATCAAAATCTGGCTAAAAATATTTGACAGCATAATCCTGCCCATTGCACGATACGGTAGTGAAGTATGGGGCCCGCTAAATCACCAAAGCTACACTAAATGGGAAAAACACACAATAGAAGCCCTACATGCAGAATTCTGCCGAAGCATCCTTCGCACCCAAAGAAAAATGCCAACAAATGCATGCAGAGCCGAACTAGGCAGATACCCACTGATAATAAACATCCAAAAACGAGCACTAAACTTCCTAAATCACCTCAAATCCAGCTCCCCAGACACCCTTCATTTGAAAGCCTTTCAGACCCAAGAGCTAAACCCAGAAAAGAGTCCCCTGAGTCAGCTGCTACTGAAAATAAGTACTCAGCCGGACCCTGACCAGCCCCAGACCAACACAGCCGTCCAAACACCAATCCGAGTGAACCAAATCATTAAACAAGCAAAGAAACCTACATGGAACATTGGAACAAAATAACCGAAAGCCAAAGCAGATTAGAATGTTACCGGGCCCTAAAAAGAGAATATAAACTGGCAGACTACCTCACGACCATCAGAGACACAAAACAGAGACAGACCCTCACCAGGTACAGACTAAGCGACCACCAACTGGAAATTGAAAAAGGCAGATACAAGAAATCCTGGCAGCCTAGAGAGAATAGAATATGCGATCAATGTCTGGCTGGCGAGGTTGAAACAGAAATGCATTTCCTCCTAAAATGCGAAAAATTCAACACATCAAGAAACATATTATTCAACAAGCTAAGCCAAACAACCCCAGATTTCAAGGAATTGGATGATCTGTCAAAATTGAGATTAGTCCTAGGAGAAGGAGACAGACCATACCTTGGGGCCAAATATGTAACAACATGTCACAACCTGAGGACTGTTTAAAAATTAAGACTGTTTAAAATTAATATTGAACGTACCAAATGAAGTACAAAGACTGTTTAAAATTAATATTGTTTAAAAGTAATATTATATGTACCCAACAAATGTCAAATCGATTGACACCTACAGAATGTTGGAAAACTGTACCTTTTTGCTATGTAAGCTTTGGCAATATGGTTCTCTGTAAACTTTCATGCCAATAAAGCATTTTAATTGGAATTGGAATTGGAATTGGAGATTGTGAGTGTGAGAGAGAAAGAGAGATTGGGAGTGTCAGAGAGAGAGATTGGGAGTGTGAGAGAGACAGAGATTGGGAGTGTCAGAGAGAGAGATTGGGTGTGTGAGAGAGAGATTGGGAGCGTGAGAGAGAGAGAGATTGGGTGTCTGAGAGAGAGAGAGATTGGGAGTGTGAGAGAGAGAGATTGGGAATGCGACAGATAGATTGGGAGTGTGAGAGAGAGAGAGATTGGGAGTGAGAGAGAGAGAGACTGGGAGTGAGAGAGAGAGATTGGGGTGTGAGAGAGAGAGATTGGGAGTGTGAGAGAGAGACTGGGAGTGTGAGAGAGAGAGATTGGGAGTATGAGGGAGAGAGAGATTGGGAGTGAGAGAGAGAGATTGGGAGTGTGTGAGAGAGAGATTGGGAGTGTCAGAGAGAGAGATTGGGAGTGTGAGAGAGAGATTGCGAGTGAGAGAGAGAGAGTGAGATTGGGGGTGTGAGAGAGAGAGATTGGGAGTGTGAGAGAGAGAGATTCGGTGTGTGAGAGAGAGAGTCTGGGAGTGTGAGAGAGATTGGGAGTGTGAGGGAGAGAGAAATTGGAAGTCTGAGGGAGAGAGACTGGGAGTGAGAGAGAGAGATTGGGAGTTTGAGAGAGAGAGAGATTGGGTGTGTGAGAGAGAGAGAGATTGGGAGTGTGAGAGAGAGAGAGATTGAATTGTGTGAGAGAGAGAGATTGGGAGTGAGGGAGAGAGAGACTGGGGGTGAGAGAGAGAGAGATTGGGGGTGTGAGAGAGCGAGATTGGGAGTGTGAGAGAGAGAGACTGGGAGTGTGAGAGAGAGAGAGAGATTGGGAGTGTGAGAGAGAGAGAGAGAATGGGAGTGTGAGAGAGAGAGATTGGGAGTGTGAGAGAGAGATTGGGAGTGTGAGAGAGAGAGAGACTGGGAGTGTGACAGAGAGAGAGAATATAAGTGTGAGAGAGAGAGAGATTGGGAGTGTGAGAGAGAGAGAGATTGGGAGTGTGAGAGAGAGAGAGATTGGGAGTGTGAGAGAGAGAGAGATTGGGAGTGTGAGAGAGAGAGAGATTGGGACTGAGAGAAAGAGAGAGATTGGGAGTGTGAGAGAGAGATTGAGAGTGTGAGAGAGAGAGACTGGGAGTGAGAGAGAGAGAGATTGGAAGTGTGAGATAGAGAGTTTGGGAGTGTGAGGGAGAGAGATTGGGAGTGTGAGAGAGAGAGATTGGGAGTGTGAGAGAGAGAGAGAGATTGGGAGTTTCAGAGAGAGAAATGAGGAGTGTTAGTGAGAGAGAGATTGGGAGCGCCAGAGAGAGAGATTGGGTGTGTGAGAGAAAGATTGGGAGTGTGGGAGAGAGAGAGATTGGGTGTGTGAGAGAGAGGGAGATTGGGAGTGTGAGAGAGAGAGATTGGGAGTGTGACAGAGAGATTGGGAGTGTGAGAGAGAGAGAGATTGGGAGTGAGAGAGAGAGAGACTGGGAGTGAGAGAGAGAAAGATTGGGGGTGTGAGAGAGAGAGATTGGGAGTGTGAGAGAGAGAGACCGGGAGTGTGAGAGAGAGAGACTGGGAGTGAGAGCGAGAGAGATTGGGAGTGTGAGAGAGAGAGAGAGTTTGGGAGTGTGAGAGAGAGAGAGAATGTGAGTGTGAGAGAGAGAGATTGGGAGTATGAGAGAGAGATTGGGAGTGTGAGAGAGACAGAGATTGGGAGTGTCAGAGAGAGAGATTGGGTGTGTGAGAGAGAGATTGGGAGCGTGAGAGAGAGAGAGATTGGGTGTCTGAGAGAGAGAGAGATTGGGAGTGTGAGAGAGAGAGATTGGGAGTGCGACAGAGAGATTGGGAGTGTGAGAGAGAGAGAGATTGGGAGTGAGAGAGAGAGAGACTGGGAGTGAGAGAGAGATATTGTGGGTGTGAGAGAGAGATTGGGAGTGTGAGAGAGAGAGACTGGGAGTGTGAGAGAGAGAGATTGGGAGTATGAGGGAGAGAGAGATTGGGAGTGTGAGAGAGACAGTGATTGGGAGTGAGAGAGAGAGATTGGGAGTGTGAGAGAGAGAGATTGGGAGTGTGGAGAGAGAGATTGGGAGTGTGAAAGAGAGAGAATGGGAGTGTATGAGAGCGAGAGAGATTGGGAGTGTCAGAGAGATAGATTGGGAGTGTGAGAGGGAGAGATTGCGAGTGAGAGAGAGAGAGTGAGATTGGGGGTGTGAGAGAGAGAGATTGGGAGTGTGAGAGAGAGTGATTCGGTGTGTGAGAGAGAGAGAGAGAGAGACAGGCGAGAGAGAGAGCCTGGAGAAAGCAGACACGCTGAAGATGGGCTGCTGAATTTTCTTAAGGTTTTTATCTTTTAAGTGCAGAAAAAGCTACTTCTAAAAGCTAAAGTTAACTTTAGTCAAAGAGAGAATGTGAGAGAGTTCAGTTTAGTTTAGTTTAGTTGAAGTTAAGTTAAGTTAAGTTTAGATTAAGTACTAGAGCGCCAAAGGAAAAAAAAAAAACACGGAAAAAAGAAAAAAAAAAGAAAAAGCCAGCGAGATAAACCCGGATTAGCGAGGCACCGAAACAGAGCCCGAGCAGCAGCCGCAGCACGGAGCCTGAACCGCGAGAACGGAGACCGGGAGGAGCGGCCCGAACCGGGACTGCAAATAAGAGGCCTGGGGAGGGCGAACGCGAGGCCCAGAGACCGCGGGATCGGAGACCGGGAGGAGCGGCCCGAACCGGGAAAGCGAGTAAGAGACCTGGGGAGGGTGAACCCGAGACCACGAGGCCCAGAAACCGCGAGGTCGGAGAACGGGAGGAGCGGCCCGAACCAGGACAGTGAATAAGAGGCCTGGGGAGGGTGAAGCCGAGACCACGAGGCCCAGAGACAGCGGGATCGGAGACCGGGAGACCAGGGCAGAAAGCAGCCTGGTGAGTCAAAAAACCCGGGGGCCTGAGACCGACACGACGACGCGAGGAGAGCCGCCCGGAGCGCGGAGAGCAAACGAGTCCGAGGAACGGAGAGTGGACGATTTTGGAGCAAGGAGAGAGAGAGCGAGTCTGAGGCCCGGAGAGCGAGTGAGAGAGTTGGAAGAGGAAAACACCGGAGAAAAAAGTTTTACGTAATTCTACCTAAGTTTCATTTTATTCAAATTTAGTTCGAAAAAATAATAGTTTAATCTTATCTAAATTTATTTCGAAAAAAATAAAAAAGCTGAAAAAAGAACAACAAACCCGCGAGAAAAAGGAATAGAAACCCGAGAGAATAGATAAACTACCCGAACCAAGAGCCTGTGAAAGAAAGAGAAAGAGAAACTTTTAAGAGCAACTATATCAAAGATGAACCCCTGACAAACTTTCAATTTTGGACCTAAAAGTGGCATAAAGTGGAACACGAAAGAAAAAAAAAAAAAAAAAATATAAGAAAAAAAGTTATATATCTGAGACAAAAACAAACGACTACAATGAGCAGGGAAATGACATATCCTGAGCATTACACAAAAAATAAAACAAAGGAAAAATACAAGGACATAACACTAAAAAGTAACCCAGAGGTCCTCTACGTTGACTATACCATACACAGAGGGATTAAGACGAAGAACAACCTCATATTCTACACCGACTCCACTCCCTCATGGAAGGAGACTTTAAAAAAACACTACGCATACGTCTTCAGTGAAGGTATTGTCAGTGGAGGCAGACTGAAAATATGTAAAGATGGAAATCTAGATAAAGATGACCCCCTGTTAACCATAAGCTACTACATCAAAACAGGAAAGATCATGATACAGGGGAATGCAGAAAATCTGAACTCCTTCGAAAAAGATTTCCCCAGTTGAAAACTAATGCAGCCACAAAGAGGACCAATGGACAGGAGGCAATAGAGATTCGAACAGAGGATGAGGAGAGCCAAGCGGAGGAAGAAGAAGAGAGACCAGCAGAGGCAATCACCTCCCTGCCCATCTCCACCCCCCCCACACCTCTCAACGCAAACACAATGCTGAAGGAGAGTCTGTCCAAACTAGAACTCGATTTCAACGAATACAGAGAAACACAGGCCAAGAATCTGAAGCAGGAACTCAAACAGCTGAAAACGGAAAACGAGTCCACCATCCACAAGCTGAGAAAGACCGTAGAGGAACAAAGAAATGAGATCAAAGAACTCCATACTCAGCTGAACAAAACTATGGAGGCAGTAGAAAGGGTCAGCAGGCAACACTAAACTCCTAAGGTCCAAAAACCTGATGACACAAAAACAACACACACAAGGACACAGAACCGGTCGGATGCAACCCCACACGAGAACACATCAAAAGCCCCAAACCCCGCTCTTGCCACACAGTCTATCCCAGAAACCCAGCCAACAACCAGCCCTCAGTCGAGCCATGACACGACTACGGCTACCCAGTCCTCACACACAGGAACACAAAAACCATCAGATACCCCCCCAAACGAGGACACACCGAAAGCCTCAAACCCTTCTCCTGCCACACAACATATCCCAGAAACCCAGCCAACAACCAGCCATCAGTCGAGTCTTGCCAAGACTACTGTTACCCAGTCTGAAAAACCAGCCCCTCAGGCAGTCCTGCTGACCGACTCCAATGGAAAGTTTCTGGACCCCCAGAGGCTGTTCCCAGGCCATCAAGTCCTGAAAAAATGGTGCAGCAACACAGACCAAGCAATGAAGATCCTGAACAAAGAATCCCTTGGTAGCCAAAATGGATTGTGATCCACACAGGCACGAACGACCTACGCACACTACGGGGAGACACTGCGAGGGCAATGAGCAAGATGGCGGAAAAGGCCAGCAGGGAATTCCCCGAGACACAGATCGTGATCTCCACACTACTGCCCAGAAAGGACACCCCAGCCCATATAATCCACAACGCCAACAGGGAAATCGACAAGAGATGTTCTGTCTTCCCCAACGTCTACCTGGCCCATCATCCAAACATCAACACAAGGGACCTCTATGACGAAATACATCTACTCAAACAGCGGATGTGAGTCTTCGCAAAAAACCTCATAAACACTGCCAAAAGACGCAGCCGTCCCACCCCCTCTACCATTGGGAGCCCTAACCCAAACAGGACTACCAATGCACCCCACCCCCCTATACAAAACCAACAACAGAACCGTGCTTTTATACCTGACCCAAGACCCCCCTCCAGACCACAGACTGTAGACCAA
This sequence comes from Somniosus microcephalus, assembly GCF_052327205.1. Lineage (NCBI taxonomy): Eukaryota > Metazoa > Chordata > Chondrichthyes > Squaliformes > Somniosidae > Somniosus > Somniosus microcephalus. Next base: position 115,887,039 of record NC_140990.1, read on the forward strand.
GAACTGAGAAAGATCATGACGATGATGAACAGCCTGATAGAAAGCCGGAGAGGAATGCACTAAATTATTAATATTGTTATTTATCATTATCATTATTGTTATCTTATCAGTATTATTACTATTATTAGATAGCTATATGTGCATGCCTCATGAAATTTATACTAAATCATCATTTAGCATTATAGAAAATAGTGTTTCCACACTCATCCCACAAAATAGGTCCATTTTATTTCGTTTTTTTGAACTATATAAATGCGTTCTTTCCACATAAGCTGCTGGAATATCCAGGGCCTCCGCTCCTCAACTTTTGGGATGAAGAGTACAGACCCTGAATTCCTAAAAGCTATAAAAGACATTGATATAATTGTGTTAACAGAAACATGGTGCCAAAAGGACGTGCCGACCCACTGTCCTCCAATGTACCATGAAATCATTGTGCCCTCAGCAAAGAACACTAAAACATGCAAGGGCAGAACCTCCGGGGGAATATTGGTGTGTTATAAGGGAGAACTGGACAAACACATCTCACCGTTAAAACAGGGAAAATCACACGTATGGCTAAAACTAGATAAAAATATAGGAATAGCAAAAAAAGATGTTTACTTATGTGCGATCTACATACCTCCAATAGAATCGCCATATTTCGAAGAGGAGTTATTTGATTCTCTCCACATGGAAATCAGCCATTTCCAGGCCCAAGGAAAGGTGATAATATGTGGGGACCTAAATGCAAGGACCGGTTGTGAACCTGACTTCATAGACCCACAGGGAAACAACCATGTGTTTGGCCAGACCCCTTTAGATGTCACACCAGCCATCGCAAATCGGAACAATCTTGATCGTGAAATAAATAAAAGCGGTAGGGAGGTAGTGGAACTCTGCCGAGCCGTAGGCCTGTACATAGTTAACGGTAGGTTCAGAGGGGACTCCCTAGGGAGACTCACATACTCCTCAACTCTTGGGTCTAGTGTGGTGGACTATACAATCACTGACCTGGACCCCTGCGATATCAACTCATTCACTGTCAGGCAGCAATCCCCCCTCTCAGACCATAACCAAATAAATATGTACCTTAAACTTTCTGCCCAAACTACAGACACAAAAAAGGAACCCAGTAAGCTCCATAAGATATACAGATGGGCCCCAGACAGTGGAGAAAAATTCATCACAGCACTAAAGTCACCTGATCTCACAAGTAAAATATCAAAATTTAAAGAAAACCCATACGAGATCACCAGAGATGGTGTAAACATGGCCATAGAGGATATAAATATGATCTTCCATGAGGCAGCTGTAAAAGCCGACCTTGTGAAACAGAAGAGGAAGCGTCACAAAAGACAAAATAAAAATAAGAAATGGTTTGACCACGAATGCAAAAATGCCTGAAAAGACCTGAGAAAAATATCAAACCAAAAGCATCGCCAACCAAACAATCCGGAACTACGTACTAGATACAATGAAACCCTCAAAAGATATAAACACACCATTAGGAACAAAACACAAAACTATACCCACAAAATACTCGAAGAAATTGAAAACTCCACCAATCCAAAACAATTCTGGGAAATGTGGAATAACCTGAGTACAACACAATTGCAAGCATTACCAATCCAAGATGGCGACATCTGGAGAACACATTTTGAAAACCTCTACAAAGACATCCCAATAAACGAAACAAACCCAAGTCAACATCAGGTCACAGAAAAACTCCACACATTAGAAGCAACAATTAAAGACAACCAAAACCCTCTAGAATCCCCAATCACATGGAAAGAACTGGCCACAAAAACAAAATCTCTCCACCTAAAGAAAGCCTGTGGCCCAGACAACATCAAAAATGAAATGCTCAAGTTCAGCAATATGGAGATGCAGGGTGCGGTACTCAAATTATTCAACATCATATTACGTTCAGGCTGTTTTCCCGATATCTGGTGCCAAGGACTAATCTCCCCCATATATAAAAGTGGAAACAAATCAGACCCAATAAACTACCACGGCATCTGTGTCAACAGTTGTCTAGGGAAGTTATTCTGCAGTATTCTAAATATGAGATTACTTGATTTTCTTAACAAACATAATATCCTCAGAAAAAACCAAATATGCTTTCTTCCAAAACACCGCACCGCCGACCATATTTTTCCCTTCACACCCTCATTGAAAAACATATACACCAAACAAAAAATGGGAAAATATTCACCTGTTTCATCGACTTCAAGAAAGCCTTTGACTCTATATGGCACGAAGGGCTCTATTATAAACTTCTTCAGTGTGGAATAGGGGGCAAAGTCTATGACCTTATTAAATCAATGTATCTGAAAAACAAATGCGGGGTCAAAATTGGAGACAAAAGCACCGATTTCTTCACCAAGAGAAGAGGCGTCCGGCAGGGCTGCAATTTGAGCCCGACCCTGTTCAACATATGCATAAATGAATTAGCAGACATGCTGGAGCAAAGCGAGTCACCAGGTCTCCGTCTCCTGGATGGAGAAGTGAAATCCCTGTTCTATGCGGACGACCTGGTTCTGCTGTCTCCCACAGAACAGGGATTACAGCAACAACTAGACCTACTCGACAAATACTGCCAAAATTGGGCTCTAACAGTAAATCTAAAAAAAAACAACATCATGATTTTTCAAAAAAGGCCCAGATGTCAGGAAAACAAATACCAGTTTACCCTCAGTGATACCACTATAGGACACACTATGAGCTACACCTACCTTGCTCTAACTATTACAGCATCAGGGAGCTTCAGCATAGCAGTGAATGCACTAAAAGAAAAAGCCCGAAGAGCCCTATATGCAATAAAAAGAAAATTCTACAACATCCAAATCCCAATCAAAATCTGGCTCAGAATATTTGACAGCATAATCCTGCCCATTGCACTGTACGGTAGTGAAGTATGGGGCCCGCTAAATCACCAAAGCTACACTAAATGGGAAAAACACACAATAGAAACCCTACATGCAGAATTCTGCCGAAGCATCCTTCGCATCCAAAGAAAAATGCCAACAAATGCATGCAGAGCCGAACTAGGCAGATACCCACTGATAATAAACATCCAAAAACGAGCACTAAACTTCCTAAATCACCTCAAATCTAGCTCCCCAGACACCCTTCATTTCAAAGCCTTTCAGACCCAAGAGCTAAACCCAGAAAAGAGTCCCCTGAGTCAGCTGCTACTGAAACTAAGTACTCAGCCGGACGCTGACCAGCCCCAGACCAACACAGCCGTCCAAACACCAATCCGAGTGAACCAAATCATTAAACAATGCAAAGAAACCTACCTGGAACATTGGAACAAAATAACCGAAAGCCAAAGCAGATTAGAATGTTACCGGGCCCTAAAAAGAGAATATAAACTGGCAGACTACCTCACGACCATCAGAGACACAAAACAGAGACAGACCCTCACCAGGTACAGACTAAGCGACCACCAACTGGAAATTGAAAAAGGCAGATACAAGAAATCCTGGCAGCCTAGAGAGAATAGAATATGCGATCAATGTCTGACCGGCGAGGTTGAAACAGAAATGCATTTCCTCCTAAAATGCGAAAAATTCAACACATCAAGAAACATATTATTCAACAAGCTAAGCCAAACAACCCCAGATTTCAAGGAATTGGATGACCTGTCAAAATTGAGATTAGTCCTGGGAGAAGGAGACAGACCATACCTTGGGGCAAATATGTAACAACATGTCACAACCTGAGGACTGTTTAAAATTAAGACTGTTTAAAATTAATATTGAACGTACCAAATGAAGTACAAAGACTGTTTAAAATTTATACTGTTTAAAAGTAACATTGTATGTACCCAACAAATGTCAAATCGATTGACACCTACAGAATGTTTGAAAATGTACCTTTTTGCTATGTAAGCTTTGGCAATATGGTTCTCTGTAAACTTTCATGCCAATAAAGCATTTGAATTGAATTGAATTAAATTGAGTTTGGGAGTGTGAGAGAGAGATTGGGAGTGTGAGAGAGAGAGAGACTGGAAGTCTGAGAGAGAGAGACTGGGAGTGAGAGAGAGAGATTGGGAGTTTGAGAGAGAGAGAGATTGGGTGTGTGAGAGAGAGAGAGATTGGGAGTGTGTGAGAGAGAGAGATTGATTTGTGTGAGAGAGAGAGATTGGGAGTGAGGGAGAGAGAGATTGGGAGTGTGAGAGAGAGAGAGTTTGGGCGTGTGAGAGAGAGAGAGATTGGGAGTGTGAGAGAGAGAGAGATTGGGAGTGAGAGAGAGAGAGAGATTGGTAGTGTGAGAGAGAGATTGAGAGTGTGAGAGAGAGAGACTGGGAGTGAGAGAGAGAGATTGGAAGTGTGAGATAGAGAGATTGGGAGTGTGAGGGAGAGAGATTGTGAGTGTGAGAGAGAGAGATTGGGAGTGTGAGAGAGAGAGAGAGATTGGGAGTTTCAGAGAGAGAAATAAGGAGTGTGAGAGAGAGAGAGATTGGGAGCGCCAGAGAGAGAGATTGGGTGTGTGAGAGAGAGATTGGGAGTGTGGGAGAGAGAGAGATTGGGTGTGTGAGAGAGAGGGAGATTGGGAGTGTGAGAGAGAGAGATTGGGAGTGTGACAGAGAGATTGGGAGTGTGAGAGAGAGAGACTGGGAGTGAGAGAGAAAGATTGACGGTGTGAGAGAGAGAGATTGGGAGTGTGTGAGAGAGAGACTGGGAGTGTGAGAGAGAGAGACTGGGAGTGACAGCGAGAGAGATTGGGAGTGTGAGAGAGAGAGAGAGATTGGGAGTGTGAGAGAGAGAGAGAATGTGAGTGTGAGAGAGAGAGATTGGGAGTATGAGAGAGAGATTGAGCGTGTGAGAGAGAGAGACTGGGAGTGTGAGAGAGAGATTGGGAGTGTAAGAGAGAGAGAGACTGGGAGTCTGAGGGAGAGAGACTGGGAGTGAGAGTGAGAGATTGGGAGTGTGAGAGAGAGATAGAGAATGGGAGTGTGAGAGAGAGAGATTTGGAGTGTGAGAGAGAGACATTGGGAGTGTGAGAGGGAGAGAGACTGGGAGTGTGAGAGAGAGAGAATGGGGGAGTGAGAGAGAGAAATTGGAAGTGTGAGAGAGAGACATTGGGAGTGTGAGAGAGAGAGACACTGGGAGTGTGAGAGAGAGAATTGTGGTGTGAGAGAGAGAGAGATTGGGAGTGTGAGAGAGAGATTGGGTGTGTGAGAGAGAGAGAGATTGGGTGTGTGTGAGATTGGGAGTGTGAGAGAGAGTTTGGGAGTGTGGGAGAGAGAGATTGGGAGTGAGAGAGAGAGAGAGAATGTGTGTGCGAGAGAGAGAGAGATTGGGAGTGTGAGAGAGAGAGATTGGGAGTGTGAGAGAGAGAGACATTGGGAGTGTCAGAGAGAAAGATTGGGAGTGTGAGAGAGAGAGATTGGGAGTGTCAGAGAGAGAGATTGGGTGTGTGAGAGAGAGATTGGGAGCGTGAGAGAGAAAGACATTGGGTGTGTGAGAGAGAGAGAGATTGGGAGTGTGAGAGAGAGAGATTGGGAGTCTGACAGAGAGATTGGGAGTGTGAGAGAGAGAGAGATTGGGAGTGTGAGAGAGAGAGACTGGGAGTGTGAGAGAGAGATTGGGAGTGTGTGAGAGAGAGAGATTGGGAGTGAGAGAGAGAGAGTGAGATTGGGGGTGTGAGAGAGACAGATTGGGAGTGTGAGAGAGAGAGATTGGTTGTGTGAGCGAGAGAGAGTCTGGGAGTGTGAGAGAAAGATTGGAAGTGTGAGAGAGAGAGATTGGTAGTGTGAGGGAGAGACATTGGGAGTGTGAGAGAGAGAGAGACTGGGAGTGTGAGAGAGAGAGAATTGTAGTGTGAGAGAGAGAGAGATTGGGAGTGTGAGAGAGAGATTGGGAGTTTGACAGAGAGATTGGGAGTGTGTGTGAGAGAGAGATTTTGACTGAGAGAGAGAGAGACTGCGGGTGAGAGAGAGAGAGATTGGGAGTGTGAGAGAAAGATAGAGAATGGGAGTGTGAGAGAGAGAGATTGGGAGTGTGAGAGAGAGACATTGGGAGTGTGAGAGGGAGAGAGACTGGGAGTGTGAGAGAGAGAGAGAATGGGAGTGTGAGAGAGAGAAATTGGGAGTGTGAGAGAGAGACATTGGGAGTGTGAGAGAGAGAGACACTGGGAGTGTGAGAGAGAGAATTGTGGTGTGAGAGAGAGAGAGATTGGGAGTGTGAGAGAGAGATTGGGAGTGTGACAGAGAGATTGGGAGTGTGTGAGAGAGAGATTGGTAGTGAGAGAGAGAGAGACTAGGGGTGAGAGAGAGAGAGATTGGGGGTGTGAGAGAGCGAGATTGGGAGTGTGAGAGAGAGAGACTGGGAGTGTGTGAGAGAGAGAGAGATTGGGAATGTGAGAGAGAGAGAGAGAATGGGAGTGTGAGAGAGTGAGATTGGAAGTGTGAGAGAGAGACATTGGGAGTGTGAGAGAGAGAGAGACTGGGAGTGTGAGAGAGAGAGAGAGAATTGTAGTGTGAGAGAGAGAGAGATTGGGAGTGAGAGAGAGAGATTGGGAGTGGGCGAGTCAGCACCTTCAGGTGAGGAGAGGGAGGGGAACCAGTGAGGGTAGCACTGAACCCAGCCAGAGTCAGCAGCTTCGGTGGAGGAGAGCATGGGGAACCAGTGAGTGTAGAACTGAGCCCAACCAGAACCAGCAGCTTCCGGGCAGGAGAGTGAAAGCAACCAGTGAATGTAGAACTGAACAAAGCCAGAGTCAGCAAATTCAGGGGGGGGGATGGAGGGGAATATCAGCGTGACTGGAAAAATCATCGAGACACACACACCCACATGAGAGTGTTCCATGTATTGATTGTGGAAAGAGCTTTAACCAGTCGCACAGCCAGAAAAATACATCGCACCATTCATAGTGGGGAGAAACCGTACATGTGTTCTGTGTGTGGACGAGGCTTCAACGGATTTTCCAACCTGGAGAGACGCAAGGGCACCTACACCATAGAGAATCAGGGGAAATGTGGGGACTGTGGGCAGGGGTTCAATTACCAGCCCCAGCTTGAAACTCACATCGGGATGACGCCGTTCACCTGCTTCGCCTGTGGGAAAGAATTGAACAAGTCCTCCCATCGCTCACACTCCAGTATCCTCACAGGGGGCAGAAACCATTGAAATGTTCCCTCGGTGGAGAGGGATTTAGTCATGATGCCAATTGTGACACACCAGCGAGCTTACATGTGTCTGCAGGGGTTTGAATTTCGCTGATATTAATCATATCCAGGACTGTTTAGTATTCTGGACAAACTTCACGTAAATCAATTGGTAATGGGTCAGCTTCAACCTTGGCTTTGAATAGCCTGACCAGTCATTGATAAAGTTTTCATAACTTCCTTGTTTTTGTTCACTATCCCTCTATATATAAAGCCCAGGTTTCTGTCTGCTTTTTAACAGCCTTATCAACTTGTCCTGCCTCCTTCAATGATGTGTGTCCATACACCCTCAGGTGTCTCTGTTCCTGCAGTCATTTTAAATTGTAGCATTTATATAATACTGGTTCTCCTAATTCTTTCGGTCAAGATGCATGACTTCACGCTGCACCATTTCACCAGTCTGTCTATGTCCTCCTGAAATCTGCTACGATCCTCCTCACATTTTACAATATTTCCAAGTGTTGTTTTAGCTACAACCTTTGAAACTATGGCTCCTACACCTAAGTCCTGGTTAATAGTACATATCAAATGGAGAAGTGTCCCTAAAACCGACCCCTGGGGGACACCACCGTATACTTTCCTCTAGTCTGAAAAATAACCATTCATCACTATTCTCTGCTTTCTGTCTCTGAGCCAAGTCTGTGTCCATTCTGGCGCTGCCTGTTTAATCCCAAGTGCTTGTATATTGCAAACAATGCATTTTACTAAACACCTTTTGAAAGTCCATTTACACATCAACAGCAGTAACTTCATCAACTCTCTCCATTTAACAAATCCATGTATAACCCATGGTCTTCCAAATGATAATTAATGTTGTCGCGGATTTTGCTCACGAGAACTTTTCCTGCCACCGATATTAGGCTGACTGGCCTGCAGTTAATGGATAAATCCAATCCCTTGTTTTGAACAGCAGTGTTACATTTGCACCCTCCCATCTTTTGGCACCACTCCTGTATCCAAGCAAGGTTGAACATTTTTGGCCAGGGCATCCGCTATTTCCACCCTCCCTCCCCTCATCAACTAGGATGCATCCCATCTGGACCGAATGACTTTCTACTTTGGTCACTGTCTAACTATTCATCTAATTTTATCCTGTACAATTGCTCCATCCTCCTCTGCGACATTGGCAGACTAATCCTCTTTTGTGAAGACAGATTCAAACCAATCACATATTGTCTTAATGAATTTACATTATAAGTCAATGAGTGGTTGAAAAAATATTTTAATCAATTATGCAATTCTCTGGCATTATTAATGAATTTGTCTTTGCACTAACAAATATACACACCTCCCTAGTGACTGCACCTTGATGTGCTGGGAGGACTTGCGTGCAACCCTGACCCTGAAAGTTATGAGTACAACGAAATAAATCAAGCATTTAAAGTCATGAAAGAAAATAGCACAGAATTAAGTTGAATTCAAAACCAAAAGGCATCCCTGGAGATGAAGGAATAGCGAGCCATATATCCAAGATTACTGACAGCAATGTTAGGTGGCACAGTTAAATAGTGCAGATGGAATCAATACAAAACGCACGCCTGGAATGTAAAAAGGGCATTAAGGTGGCACTGAAAAATTTCGAGTTGAAAATGGCAACAGAAGGGAAGGTAATTAATTGTTGTTTTGTTGCATTAAGGGGAAAAGTGAAACGATGAATAAAGTGGGGCCAGTGGAAGTGTGATCTGATGAGGGCCTGATAACTGATGCTACAGACACATGATAACTGATGCTACATACACATGATGACTGATGCTACAGACACATGATAACTGATGCTGCATACACATGGTGACTGATGCTACATACACATGATGACTGATGCTACATTCACATGATGACTGATGCTACAGATACATGATAACTGATGCTACATACAAATAATGACTGATGCTGCATACACATGATAGCTGATTCTACACACACATGATAAGAGATACTATATACACATGATAACTGATGCTCCATACACATGATAACTGATGCTCCGTACACATGATAACTGATTCTACACACACATTGTTGTGTATTTTGAATGTGTATTAGAATTGTCCCACATGGGATACGTAGTCATGATTTGCAGTGCATTATGGCAAATGTACTGCATTGAGTGAAGACGCACATTGTAAATAAAATGGCCGTTAACTAAACTCTCCACCCCTTTTTAATTGTTACATAGGTAAGGGTATAAAACCCCTTGAGACACAATAAAACTGGCGATGAGGACGACAGACTTGTGCATCACTTTGCACTGGAATCGGCGATGTTTAAAGTAAGAAGTTCCTGTCTTTTCTTAATGGCGCGCCCGCAGTTTAGTTGCAGATGCAATCACCTCGTAAAGGTGGCGGTTCATGTGTTACACAAATAAGAAGGGGGCGAGTAACGATACAGTGAAACGAAGTGGAGGAAAACGGACTGTAAAAGTAAAATAAAAAAGTGGAGGAAAAGGACTGTAAAGAAGAAAAAAAAAGAAAACAAAATGGCTATGCTAACTGGAGCGTTTGGACCATTTGATGAAATGGCGGAGAAATGGAGTGCTTATAGAGAGCGTTTTGGATTTTTTGTGACTGCAAATGGCATTAAAGATGATGTGTAAGTGGCGATGTTCCTCAGTGTAATCGGAGCAAAAACATTTAGCTTGTTACGGAGTTTGATGCTCCCGGATAAGCCCGGCGCTAAGACATATGATCAGATTGTGGAAGTTTTGGAAACACATTTCGCACCAAAGCCGCTGCTGATTGCCGAGAGGTTCAGGTTTCACAAACGAAACCAAGGGGAGGGTGAGTCCATAGCCGAATATGTTGCAGTGCTGAAGAAGCTAACTGAGCATTGTGAGTTTGGTGAAACTCTAAATGACACTGTCCGTGATAGGTTTGTGTGTGGATTAAGATGTGAAGCAACACAGAAGCGCTTGCTCACGACTGACAAACTGATGCTTAAATCAGCAGTGGAGCTCGCTCTGTCTATGGAGTTAGCAGCTAAAGATGCACAGCTGTTGGGGGCTGCAACAAGAGTGCACAGGCTAGCAGCTACAATGGATAAGCATGCAAGGGGCGCCAGAGAGTTTTACAGATGTGGAAGGTCAGGTCATCAGACATCTGACTGCTGGTGTAAAGACCTGACCTGTCGGAAATGTGAAAAGAAAGGACACATTGAACGTGTGTGTAAAGGGCATAACAAACAATCCTACATAGAGACACACAAAAACAAACAAGAAAACACATCCAACTGGCGTTCTAAAAAGAAAAACCTACACATGGTGAAACAAGAACAGGAAGACAGTGACACAGGCTCTGATGGGGAGCTGAATCTCCATGTGTTAATGGTGAATGGAGGCTCATCAGGCTATGGAGTCACGCCACTACTAGAGGGAATTCCAGTCAAAATGGAGCTGGATACGGGGGCCGCTTTCTCCTTGATTTCAGAGAAGTTATTCAAAGTAAGCTGAACCACCTATCAATGACGCCGGCCAAGCTCATCTTAAAGACCTACACTGGGGAAACAGTCCCAATGTTGGTAAGACGGAGGTCAAGGTGAAGCTTAATGGACAAACCGTGATGCTGCCAGTTTACATGCTCAAGGGTGACTATCCATCCCTGATGGGCAGGCCATGGTTGGAGAAAATTCATCTGGATTGTAAAAAAGTGAATGCAGTGTCAGTCGAAGAGGCGGGGCTAGCGGCAGTGTTGACAAAGCATGCAGCTGTCTTTGATGGAGAATTGGGGAGTATGAAGGGGATTCCGGTCAATCTCAAGGTGAAGCCTGACAGCCAGCCACGATTCCTGAAGGCCAGGAACGTTCCCTATGCCCTCAGACCAAAGGTGGAGGCTGACCTGGAGCGTCTGGTCAAGATAGGGGTCCTGGTGCCGGTTTCGCACAGTGAGTGGGCCACGCCCATGGTACCAGTGATGAAGAGTGATGGCGCAGTTCGCTTATGTGGAGATTTCAAAGTAACAGTGAATCCTGTGCTGTCAGTTGAACAGCACCCCCTCCCCATCATTGAAGATCTTTTCGCGGGTCTAGCAGGTGGTCAGAAGTTTGGCAAGATTGATCTATGCCAAGCCTACTTGCAGAAGCATGTAGAAGAGGACTCACAGAAGTAACTCACCATCACCATCCACAAGGGTCTCTACAGGTAGTGCCACCTACCCTATGGTATAACGTCAGCATCAGCATTGTTTCAGCGGGCTATGGACCAGATCTTAAGCGGCATTCCAGGGGCACAATGTTATCTCAACGATGTCCTTGTCACAGGAAAGGACGACAACGAGCATCTGCAGAACCTGACGAAGACACTGGGAAGACTTGAAGAATATGGCTTACGCGTTCGCAAGGACAAATGCGAATTTTTCAAGCCATCAGTGGAGTACCTAGGCCATGTCATCGACGCGGATGGCCTGCACACAGCACCATCGAAAGTGAAAGCCATTGCCGACGCTCCTGCACCTACAAATGTCGGTCAGCTGCGGTCATTCTTAGGTCTCCTGAACTATTGCGGAAAGTTTATTCCACAGCTGGCATCACTGTTAAAGCCATTACATGAGTTGCTGTGTCAGGGCAAGGCCTGGGCGTGGACGAAGGAGTGCAAAGCTGCATTCAAGCAAGCCAAAGCAGCTTTGACTGACCCCAGAGTGTAGATGCACTTAGACCCATCGTTGCAGATTGAGCTGGCCTGTGACACATCGCCTTATGGCGTCGGTGCGGTCGTGTCCCGCACCTTTCCCTCAGGTGAAGGGAAGCTGATTGCATTTGCGTCAAGGTCCCTGAGCAAGGTGGAGGTGAAATACCCGCAGATCGAAAAAGAGGCTTTGGGCATCATCTTTGGAATCAAAAAGTTCCATCACTACTTGTTCGGAAGGAAATTCACCTTGCTGACGGATCATCGTCCTCTGACATCGATCTTTGGTCCACACACAGGAATACTCACCCTGGCAGCGTGCAGGCTGCAGAGCTGGGCGCTGATGTAAAGCGCTCACAATTACAACATCAAATACCAGAGTTCAGCAGCACATGGCAATGCGGACGGATTGTCAAGACTTCTGCTGCCTGTGCCCTCTGAAGGCTGTGAGCAGAAGATTTTCTACTTTGACATGGTAAGCAGTGCCTCTGTCATGGCCTGGCAGGTCAAGAAAGAGACCAGAGTGGACCCTACACTATCCAAGGTGCTGGATCGGGTGATGCAAGGAGATGGACCACGGGTGTCAGACGCACTACCTGAGCTCCTACCTTACCTGTCAAGAGGGAAGGACTTGTCTGTCACATCAGGATGCCTCCTTTGGGGCATGCAAGTGATCATACCACCAAAGCTGCAGAAACATGTCCTCAACGAGCTGCACTCAGGACATTGTGGTATTGTCCGGATGAAGGAGCTGGCACAAAGCTACTTCTGGTGGTCCGGTCTGGATCATGAAATTGAAGTTGAAGCGAAATCATGCCCATCATGCGAGACAACCAAGGATACACCAAGAGCAGCGCCACTGCATCCATGGGAATGGCCAGTGACACCATGGCAACGGATCCATCAGGACTTCGCGGGACCAGTGGTAGGAGTAATCTTCCTGGTCGTGGTGGACTCCCATTCCAAATGGCCGGAGGTTGCAGTAATGTCCACTACCACTACGGAGAAATCCATCGAGACTCTGAGAGAGATGTTCGGGCGATTTGGTCTGCTGGAGCAGATCGTAACCGACAATGGAACACAGTTTACATCCCAGGAGATGGAAGAGTTCCTCAAGAGCAATGGAATCCAGCACACGTTCTCCGCGCCTTATCATCCATCCATGAATGGATTGGCGGAGAGAGTTGTCAGAACACTGAAATGCGCATTGAAAGCGGCAAGGAGTGATGCTCCTCTAAAGCAGTGCCTGAATGCTTTCTTGCTGAAATACCGAAACACACCTCATGCTACGACTGGAGCATCTCCTGCTTACCTACTCATGGGAAGGCAGCTACGGACACGCCTTGACCTGCTGAGGCCAACGTCCACAGAAGCAGTGGTGCACGCCAATCAGCAGGATCAGGTCAGCAGACGAGCTCAGAGGTCCAAAGAATGAAACTTTTTGGTGGGGGACAAAGTCCTCGCATGTAACTACAGCACCCCAGAGCAGTGGGTCCCAGCTATGGCCATTCAAAAGATGGGCCCCGTTTCATACCACGTCCGCACCGGAGACGATCAAACATGGAGATGGCATGTAGACCTGTTACTGCCAAGACAGTCGCCACAGGCAACCCAAGAAACAGAGGATCAAGGACCTGCTGGGGGCTCCAGCAGGGACTGGTCGTTCGAACCTTAGACGGTGGCACCATCCACTCTTGTGCCATCAAGGGAGGACGCCACGCCTGCAGGATCATGGGAGAGCCAGCCAGAGCCTGCTCCTGAGACTAGGCGTTAACCCCAAAGAGAAAGGCAGCCTCCAGAGCGCCTTAGTTACAGTTAGTGCTAACCTGTGTGCATGGGGCAGAATAATCTCCAGGGTTTGCGGAATGTAGAGGCAGTCTGCCCTCTCTTCCAAGTTATAGTCATTTTCAGTTATTCTGTTTTGTGGACATTCTACTTTAAGGGGGAGGAAATATGTTGTGTATTTTGAATGTGTATTAGAATTGTCCCACATGGGATACCGTAGTGGTGATTTGCAATGCACTATGGGAAATGTAGTGCATTGAGTGAAGAAGCACATTGTAAATAAAATGGCTGTTAACTAAACTCTCCACCCCGGAGTCCTTCTTAATTGTTATATAGGTAAGGGTATAAAACCCCTTGAGACACAATACACATGATAACAGATATTATAAGATGATAACCGATGCTCCATACACATGATAACTGATGCTACATACACATGATAACTGAAGATTATACACATGATGACTGATGCTGCATACACATGATCACTGATGCTACATACACATGACGACTGATGCTGTACACACATGACCACTGATGCTACATACACATGATGACTGATGCTACAGACACATGATAACTGATGCTACACACACATGATGATTGATGCTACAGACACATTATAACTGTTGCTGCATACACATAATGAGTGATTCTGCATACACATGATAACTGATTCTACATACACATGATAACTGATGCTACATACACATGATGACTGATGTTGCATACACATGAAAACTGATGCTACATACACATGATAACCGATTCTACACACACATGATAAGAAATACTATATACACATGATAGCTGATGCGCCATACACATGATAACTGATGCTACATACAAATGATAACTGATTCTATACACACATGATAACAGACACTATACGCACATGATAACTGATGTTCCGTACACATGATAACTGATGCTACATACACATGATAACTGATGCTCCATACACACGATAACTGATGCTACATACACATAATATCTGCTGCTACATACACATGATAACTGATGCTATATACACATGATAACTGATGCTCCATACACATGATAACTGATGCTACATACACATGATAACTGATGCTCCATACACATGATAACTGATGATACATAAACATGCTAACTGATGCTACATACACATGATAACTGATGCTCCATACACATGATAACTGATGCTACATACACGTGATAACTGATGCTACGTACACATGATAACTGATGTAAATGCACAGGATATTTGATGCTACATACACATGATAACTGAGTTGACGCAGGCTGCAAAAGGGTAAATAAGTTTTTTGCCTTAGTTTCTAAAAAGGATTGCTATGATAATTTATTTGAACTGGAAATGGGAACTAGAAGGTTTTTTAGTGGTAAGTTGTGGCACTATTCACATTACCACCAGCATGGTTGACGAAAAGCTGTACAATCTTAAGATGAATAACAAAGACAGCTTACTTCCACCTCCGTAACAACGCCCATCACTGCCCTTGCCTCAGCTCATCTGCTGCTGAAACCCTCATTCATGCCTTTGTTACCTCTAGACTTGATTATTGCAACGCGCTCCTGGCTGGCCTCCCACTTTCCACCCTACATAATCTTGAGGTCATCCAAAACTCGGCTGTCTGTAACTCGCGCCAAGTCTCATTCTCCCATCACCCCTGTGCTGGCTGACCTACATTGGCTCCCGTTTAAGCAGGGCCTCAATTTCAAAATTCTCGTCCCTTTTTACAAATCACTCCATGGCCTCGCCTCTTCCTATCTCTGTAATCTCTTTCAGCCCCACAAACCACTGAGATATCTGCGCTCCTCTAATTCTGCCCTCTTGAGGATCGCTGATTATAATTGCTCAACCTTTGTTCGTTGTGCCTTCTGTTGCCTAGGCCCTCAGCTCTGGAATTCCCTGTCAAAACCTGTCCACCTCGCTACCTCTATTTCCTCCTTTAAGACGCTCCTGAATACCTACCTCTTTGACCAAGCTTTTGGTCACCTGCCCTAATTTATCCTTATGTGGATCGGTGTCAATTTTTTTTTGTCTTAAAATACTCCTGTGCAGTGCCTTGGGACGTTTTACTACGTTAAAGGTGCTATATAAATACAAGTTGTTGTTTTTGTTGAATCAATCTCAGCTGCCGGGGAAGATTCATCCGAGGATCCTTGTGGAGATAGAAAAGAAAATTGCAGGAACTCCAGCCCAAATCTGGGAGAAATTATTGAATGCTGGAGAGGTGCTGGGGACCGGAGAAAGGCAGATGCTATATCTATATTTTTAAAGAAAAAAGGTAGCAAACGTAAGAGGAAACTACAGACCAGTGAGTTAGAGGTCCATTGTGGGTAAAGTCATGGAAACCCTGAATAAAGATAAGATCATGGAGCATCTGGATATAAATGTCATCCTAAAATCTAACCAGAATCTCTTGCCAATCTAGTTCACTAGTTCCCTTCGAGAGTGTGACAAAGGAGCTGGACAGGGGTAAGGCAGTGGGTGAGGTGGACATGGCTTCAATCAGGCCTTTTATACACATCCGCTGGAAAGGATGGGACTGGAAAGAAAGATCGTGAGAATCTATGGGAATATTTTACAAGGGATGTGTAAATAGTACACCGATTGAACCCAGAGAGCAGTGATACAGGGATTGCCATCAGACTGGGAGAATATTACCAATGGGGTCCACAGAGATCTGGTCTGTACCTTTTTTTTCACTATCTTTATAAATGATTTGGAGCTAGGAGTCACATGAACAATGGCAACACTTTCAGATGAAACAAAGCTGGTGCAGGTGGCAGACTGCAAAGCTGAAGTGGATAAGCTACAGGAGGATTTAAATACCTGGGAATTGGGTAGTCAGGCGACAGATGTCATTCAATGTCGAGAAAGACAAACTGCGTCACATGGAGGCAAGGAATCCAGGAAGGGACAATCACTTAAATGAAAAAATATTAATCTCCTGGAAAATTAAAGAGATCTGGGGGTCTTATTGACGATAAATTGAAACTATTGCAACAATGCGTAAAGCAAATCAGACGTTGGGCTGTATTAAAATGTCAATATTGGACGGAGAAAGCTTGGCAATCCTGCCCCACTTTACAAATCATTGGTGCAACCGGGCTCACATTACCGTGTACAGCTCTGGACAACATGGGGTATTGCAGCTAGTGAACGGACATGGAAGAGAGTGACCAGAATTACTGGAGGATGGAGGGATTGGATTGTGAGGAGCGATTGTGTAAATTGATCAAGTTCTCACTGGAAAAGAGAATGTCGAGAGGTGATCTGATTGCTGTTTTTAGGATTCTAAAGGGAGCAGATAACGTAGAGCATGACAAGTTATTTCACCTTGCCCAGACTGTAGAAGCAGAGGATACGGCCTCGCTTGAAGGGATTCAATTCAAACCCAATCTGCTGAAACAGTATTTCAGTGAGTGAGTGGTCAATCTGTGGGACAGGCTGCCTAGAGAGATGGTGGAAGCAGTTGGTTTTGATTCATTCAAATGCAAATTAAATAGACATCATTCCTAGAATAATACTTTGGGATACAGAATGTGAATAATTAGAGACATGACATGTGGAAAGTGCAGCGTGCTCGGGAGGAAGAGGTGATTTTGGACCTATGGGCCCAAAAATTCGGGTCGGAGTCTTCCCGCGGGTGCAAGCGTCCGACTTGCACTTACCTAGCACGCCGGCCGTTGTGCTGTGGGCCCGCATGGGATTCCGATCCTGGGCCTGCTCCAACTGCCGGCATGCAGTGCTTGCATATCCCAGGGGCGCAGTTAGTTCGAAGCGTCCCCTGGGATCACGTGGACCATGGAGAGCCAATGATAGCAGGGAATCTGTATTCATAGATTTAACAAGAAGTCCTGTCAAATCTATGAATACCATTCGGCACCAAAACATAACTAAAACTTCAAGGCCTAGAAATTCGGTGGGCTGCGCCAGCATTTAGCGGCCAAAGAGGGCACTTAGTAGGTTTAGCGCCACTGGCCAAGCCTCCCGCGAAATTTAGCGGGGCGCTAATGGTGGCGCGAGCCATTAGCGCTGTGGCACCACCGATGACATCATCGGTGTGCGCAGCATCCCGCTACCACCCTGATCGCGAAATTTGGTAGCATCCCCTGCTGTAGCGCAGGTCGCAATTTGCAACCGGTTGAGTGGGGCCTACCTGCGGCGGTCGAGGTGCTGCGGTGCGGGCGGCCATTTTTTTTGCTGGCCACCTGCCAGCACCTCTTCGTGCAGCCGTCCTCAACCTCCTGAGCACCCACCCAGGCATTGTGCCGGCTGCCTTCCAAGAGCCCGGCACTTCACCTCGGTGCCGGGATCATTTGCCAGCACTCGCGATCTTAGATTGCACTGCAGCAGGCACCTGCCCTTTAAGAAGGGGAGGAAGGCCTGCAGTACCGCAATGCTCCAGCCGCCGTGTGTGGTGCTTCAGCATGTTGTGCTGCGAACTTCAGTTGCAGCACACCAAGACGGATGCGGGGCTCCGCATGTAGCGCTGCGCTTCCGTTTGGGGCGCTCAAACTGATTTTCCGGTGGGCGCTCGTGACTCCTTCCGGGGTGGTACTTCCGGCGCCCTGGTGAGACTGGGCGCCACCAAATTTCTAGGCCCAACTATTTTTTAAAAAATCACATTTTTAAAATGCCTATAAATTACATAAAATAACTTATTTTAAACAATAATTTAAATTTTTGAAGAAATTAATTACAGTTTCTAATGGGGCTAAAAATAAACTTACCTTTCTTTAAAATATTTAAAAGTAATAAACCTGTGGAAATTGTTTTTAAAGTTTACTTGATTCGCCACTTACGTTGTTAAAAGCAGGCCTTGTGACTGTTTTATAAAAGCGTAGCTCCTGGAGACTTACCCTCCCAGAGAAACCTGCAAAAAAGTACGGAACTTCCAGGTGTATGCGCTGCCTCTCCAGCACGTGCGTTCGACCAGTGAACCCCTTCCTGTTAGGGAATGGAAGTTCCGGTTTCCCGCGCATGTTCAGTGCATGCACGAAACTGGCACTTTCGTTGGGCCTACACATGAGTACCCAGCATGTTCTCACCCATGGTGACCCGAAGTTCTTGCCCATGTTTCCTAAAGCTCTCCACATCTGGGGTTTTCACAGAAACATAAAATAGAATCATAGAATGGTTACAGCACAGAAGGAGTCCATGCAGCCCATGGAGCCCTTGCTGAGCTCTCTGAAAGAGCACTTCAGCTGGTCCCACTCCCCCGTCCTTCCCCCACAGCCCTTCAATTTTTTTCCCTTATCCAATTCCCTTTTGAAAGCCACGATTGAATCTGCCCCACCACCCTTTCAGGCAGCACATTTCAGATCCTAACCAGTCACTGCATAAATATGTTTTTTCTCATGTCGCCTTTGGTTCTTCTGCCAATCACCTTAAACCTGTGTCCTCTGGTTCTCGTCCCTTCTGTCAATCAGAACAGTTTATCTCTCTACTCTGTCTAGACCCCTCTTGATTTTGAAAACCTCTATCAAATCTCCTCTCAACCTTCTCTGTTCTAAGGAAAACAACCCAGCTTCTCGAGGCTATCCAGTAACCCAAGTCACTCATCCTTGGAACCATTCTTTTAATTTTTTTCTGCACCCTCTCTAAGGCCTTCACATCCTTCCTAAAGTTCGTTCCCCAGAATTGGACACACTAGTCCAGTTGAGGCCCAACCAATGTTTCATGAAGTTTTATCATAACTTCCTTACTTTCGGACTCTGCGCCTCTATTTATGAAGCCCAAGATGCAGTGCACTTTTTTAACCGCTTTCTTAACCTGCCCTGCCACCTTCAACGATTTATGCACATATACCCACTGATATCTCTGTTCATGCACACCCTTTATGCTTCTACCTTTTAGCTTATATTGTCTCTCCTCCTTCTTCCTACCAAAATGCATCACTTCGCACTTTTCTGCATTAAATGTCATCTGCCATGTGTCCGCCCATTCCACCAGCCTCTCTCTGTCCTTTTGAAGTCTATCACTCCCCTCACTGTTCACTATACTTCAAAGTATCATGTCATCTGCACATTATCAATTTTGCCCTTCACACCCAAGTCTATGCCATTAATATATATCAAGAAAAGCAGTGGTACTAGTACTGACCCCTGGGGAACACAACTGTGTACCTTCCTCCAGTCCAAAAAAGAAACGTTCACCACTACTCTCTGTTTCCTGTCACTTTGCCAATTTGGTATCCATGCTGCCACTATCCTCTTTATTCCATGGGATCCAACTTTGCTGGAAAGCCGATTATGTTGCACTTTATCAAACGCCTTTTGGAAGTCCATGTACACCACATCAACAGCATTGCCGTCATCAACCCTTTCTGTTACCTCACCAAAAAGCCCGGCTCATCTTTGGGTCTGTTGTAGACTAATTGATAGAGATTGACTGCTGTGAATTTTCAACAGCTCTTATCGGTGTATCATGGGACTACTAGGATGATAGAAATTGAACTAGACTGGAGTGCATAGTCAATAGTGTAGATGATCATCTCATTTAATTTGATCAATTTCCTATTTTTATGATTTTGGTGATTATTGTTTAGATTAATTTTATTTTGTTTAATGACACAGGGGGTGTCGTCATAACTGAAAACTGAAAAGAGTAAAAAGTGATCTCGATAGTCGTTTTCTTTATCCTCCAGCAATTCCTCTGTTCCTGTGTTTCTGGACACAGGAGTGTGGCTGTGGGGTGGTGCCCAGTGAGTGGGGAACAATGCGTGGGGTCAGCGCGTGCTCCCATTTCAGAGCGTATCCAACACTCAAGATCCAAACCATTCCCAGGAGGGATTCTGGGTCTCTTCATTAAAAAGTTAAGATTGATATGCAATGACAGATCAGAGGTCAGACTCCGCATGCATGTAGAGATACTCCAGGGCCCTCGGGGCTGGTGGGAATGTACCAGGTCTGAGTCAGCACCGACAAGAGAACTGGAAACTAACTGAGAACGGGTTACAACACTGAATTGTGCGCTGATGCAGTGTTCCTTATAAATTCTTAAATTCTCATTGGGTAAGGGTCTTAGAATGAGTGACTGTGTATCTGGGAGGGGAGGCCGTGCCTGACACAGAAAAGAAGAGCACAGCATGGAATATAAGGTAAAATCCATGCTATACTTTACTATTTTCATCATTTAAATAATTTAGCAATTAAATTCATTGCATATTTCACCCCATCCTTTATTGCCTCCCTCAATTTACTCTGGGTCCCTGCATAAATTAACGGGTTGACACAGGAACTCAAAAGTTCAAGCATATATCCACTTTCCTCCAGAATAACATTTGATTCCTTGAAACCAGAACCTCTGAAACATGTAACGCTCGCAATCTGGACAAAGAAGAAAGATAAAAGATACAAAAAATATAACATCATGAAACTGCCCGAGATACAGAAGAGTAAGACCGTGGGCTTTCTCTGGCTCGCCATCTCTGGGTAGTCTGATTCTCCCCATTGCTGTGAGCCCGGAGTCTCCTGTGAATTCTATTGGCCGCTCGAATGTGTCTGACGGTCAGAGCATTGAGCAGCAAAATCAGAATGAATGGGAGGCATGGGGTTAAAATATGATGAAACCAGTCATATGCGACCCATGCAGGTGAGCTATAACATATTAATGGCCCAGAAATTCGGGTCGGAGGATTCCCACGGGTGCAAACCTTATACCTGCACTTACCTACCATGCCAGCCATTGTGCTGTGGGCCGACGTAGGATTCCGATCCTGGGCCTCCTCCAACTGGCGGTGCGCAGTACTTGCGTATCCCAGGGGCGCAGTTAATTCAAAGTGCCCCTGGGATCACATGGGCCATGGAGAGCCAGTGGTAGCAGTGAGTGCCCATTCATAAATTTGACAGGAAGAGCTGTCAAAACTGTAAATACTATAAGCCCCAAACATAACTAAAATTTAATTTTTTTTTTTTAATTCACATTTTTAAAATATAACTATATATTACATAAAATAACTATTTTAAACAATAATGGCCAGAAATTCGGGTCCCAACGCGTGAGTGCGCATGGGGTACTCATGCGTGGACCCAATGGAAGTGCTGGTTTCTTGCATGCACTGCGCATGCATGGGAAACCGGCACTTCCGTTCCTCTGAACAAATGGGTTCAGAGGTCGAACGCGTGCATGCGGGAGGCTGCGCGTGCACTTTGAACTTACGTTTTTTTACAGGTTTTTCCGTGAAGGTATGTCTTTAGATTTTAGAAATGTAAAAACCAGGTGTAAGGCCTGCATTTTAAAATGTAAGTGGTCAATTAATTAAAATTAAAACATTTTTTCCACAGGTTTATTATTTTTAAATACTTTAAAGCAAGGTAAGTTTATTTTAAGCCCCATTTTGTCATAAAAGTATTTTTTTCAAATATTTAAATTATTGTTTAAAATAGTTATTTAATGTAATTTATAGTTTATTTAAAAAGTGTGATATTTTTAAAATTTATTTCAAGGTTTACTGTTATTTTGGGGCCCGTATATTCATAATTTTAGACAGGTCTTCCCGTCAATCTTATGAATGGGCTTTTCCCTCCTCTGATTGGCAGCCCATGGCTCACGTGATCCCAGGGGACGTATCGCACTAACTACGCCCCTGGGACACGCAAACACAGCGCGCCAGCAGCTGGTTCAGGCCCCGGAGCGGAATTCCATGGGAGCCCAGAGCCCACAGCGTGCAATGTAAGTGAGGTCGGTGGCTTGCACCCGCGGGAAGCCCCCGAGTCAAAATTCTGGGCCAATTTAAATTTTTGAAAAAAATAATTACATTTTTCTAACGGGGCTAAAAATAAACTTATCTTTCATTAAAGTATTTAAAAATAATAAACCTGCGGAAAAATGTTTTAATTTCAATTAATCCACCACTTACCTTATTAAAAGCAGGCCTTGTGCCTGCTTCTTAAATGTGTAACTGTTGGAGACTTACCCTCCCGGAGAAACGTGCAAAAAAAAGTAAGTTCCAGGCGCAGGCACTGCCTCCCCGGCACATGCGATTGACCTCTGAACCCCTTCCTTTGGAAGTTCCGGTTTCCCACGCATGCGCAGTGCATGCACAAAACCAGCACTTTCGTTGGGCCTACGGGTGAGTACCCAGCGCGTACTCACCTGTGGAGACCCGAATTTCTGGACCATTACTTAAAGCTGCAGAGCCAAGATGCATCGTTAATGATAAAAAAAGGCTCATACATAAAGTACCAAGGGATGTTTCTAGCACAGCTCATTATACAGGCCGTTCCTAGAACCCCTGCCGCCGTTATCTCGGTGAAATATTTTGTTTTCAGCTTCTGGCAGTTAATAGCTACAAGTTGATCAATGGTAAAAGCAACCGTTACCCAGACAGAACTTCCTATGAGTCCATAAATTAGCGCAAGCTTGAGACTACAGACCGGAGTGATGGACAGGAAACAGAATGGGAAATAAATACCTACAATCCGGTTCCATCGCACAGCCGTGATAATGACCAGGAGATCCGTCCCCGCCATGGATACCAGGTAGTAAGTGATACATCTGGAGAGACCGCACCTTCCTCGGGACAGGATCACAATCACTGCCAAATTAGCTCTAAAAGAGACAGACAGATAGTCAGTGAATAACCGATTGAGATAGAGAAAGAGAGAGAGAGCAGACAATGCTGGAAACACTCACAGCTCAGGCTGCGTCTGTGAAGAGAGAACAGAGTTAGTGTTTCTGGTTAGTGACCTTCTGTTCCACCAGAGAAAGGCCCCTCCCATAATGCAGCGCCCCTCAGCACTGCACTGCGCTGTCAGGATAAACTATGGGCTTAGTCATAAACTGGACCTTCAACTTACAATGTTGCGACTCAGATCCGAGAGATGCCATCAGTTATGCGCCTTCAATCAATGTGGAGTAAAGAACGGGGACGAGAACAGTACGAGACACAAGAATACAAGAAATAGGAGCAGGAGTAGGCCAATCTGCCCCTCGAGCCTGCTCCACAATTCAATAAGATCATGGCTGATCTGATCCTAACCTCAAATCTTCTATCACTCTCCATCCCACCCGAACCCATGTGATCTCCCGGGAGAGGCGTAAAACCAGCTAAAAAACCCAATGGCAAATTTGGGAGAAAAAATCTGGGAAATTCCTCACCAACCCATCTAGGCGATCGAAACTCTTCCAGGAGATCACTCTGTCCCTATATTTTCTACAGTACTTACCTTCTGTAAAGGCGATCTCCACCCCAGCCACGAACAGGAATAAAACCATCTCCTGAAAACTAACACAGAATTAGAACACAAGAAGTAGGAGCAGAACGAGGCTACAAGGCCCCTGGGCCCGTTCCACTACCCACAGGGCCATGACCATTCCGAACCTAGACTCATGTCCAATTTCCTGCCCGCTCCCCGTAACCCTTAATTCCCTTTACTTCTAGGAAACGATCTATTTCTGTTTTAAATTTAATTAATGATGTAGCTTCCACAGCTTTCTGGGGCAGCAAATTCCACAAAGCTACCACACTCTGAATGAAGAAGTTTCTCCTCATCTCACTTTTGAAAGAGCAGCCCCTTATTTTAAGCTTTTGCCCCCTAGTTCTAGTTTCACCCATCATTGGGAACATCCTCACCGCTTCCAGCCGATCAAGCCCCTTCTCAATCTTATATGTTTCAATAAGATCGCCTCTCATTCTTCTGAACTCCAATGAGTAGAGTCCCAATCTATTCAACCACTCCTCATATGACCACCCCCTCATCCCCGGGATTAACTTCGTGAACCTTCTTTGTACTGACTCGAGAGCAAGTATGTCTTTTCTTAAGTATGGACACCAAAACTGTATGCAGTGTTCCAGGTGCGGGCTCAACAATACCTTGTACAACTGAAGCAATACCTCCCTGTTTTTATATTCTATCCCCCTAGCAATAAAAGCCAACATTCCATTGGCCTTCTTGATCACTTGTGTATACTAACTTGATCACTTGTGCATACTAACTTTTTGAGTTTCGTGCACCAGGACACCCAGATCCCTTTGTACTGCAGTACTTTCCAGTTTCTTGCCATTCAGATAATAACTTGCTCTATGATTTTTCCTACCAAAGTGCAGAACCTCACACTTTCCAGTATTGTATTCCATCTGCCAAAATTCTGCCCACTTACTTAGCCTGTCTATGTCACTTTGCAGGTTTTTTATGTCCTCCTCACTCACTACGTTCCCTCCCATCTTTGTATCATCTGCAAACTTTGATATGTTACACTCGGCCCCTTCCTCCAAATCGTTAATATAGATTGTAAAGATTTGGGGACCCAGCACTGACCCCTGCGGAACACCACTAGTCACTGATTGCCAGTCTGAGAATGAACCATTTACCCCAACTCTCTGCTTTCTGTTAGAAAGCCAATGCTCCACCCACGCCAGAATATTACCCCCAATCCCGTGATTTTTTATCTTGAGCAATAATCTTTTGTGTGGCACCTTGTCAAATGCCTTTTGGAAGTCTAAATACACTACGTCCACTGGTTCTCCTTTATCTACCCTGTATTTTACTTCCTCAAAGAACTCAAGCAAATTTGTCAAACATGACTTCCCCTTCATGAAACCATGCTGAGTTTGTCCTATTAAATTATGTTTATCCAAATGTCCCGTTACTGTCTCCTTAATAATGGACTCTAACATTTTACCAACCACAGATGTTAGGCTAACAGGTCTATAGTTTCCAGCCTTCTGCCTACTGCCCTTTTTAAATAAGGGTGTTACATTAGCAGTTTTCCAATCTGCTGGGACCTTTGCTGAGTCCAGGGAGTTTTGAAAATTATTGCCAATGCACCCACAATCCCTACCGTCACTTCCCTCAAGACCCTAGGATGTAAGCCATCAGGTCCAGGGGATTTATCCGGTTTAAGTCCCATTATTTTACCAAGTACCACTTCCTTAGTGATTTTAATCGTATTTAGCTCCTCTCCCCCTAGAGCCCCCTGTTTGTCCAGTGTTGGGATATTCTTAGTGTCCTCTACCGTAATGACTGATACAAAAAAATTTTGTTCAGCGTTATTGCCATCTCCATATTTCCCACCATTAATTTTCCAGTCTCATCCTCTAAGGGACCAACATTTACTTTAGCCAAACTTTTTCTTTTTATATAACTATAGAAACTATTGCTATCCTTTTTTATATTTTTTGCTAATTTACTTTCATAATCTATCTTCCCTTTCTTAATCAATCTTTTAGTTATTTTTTGCTGTCTTTTAAAGACTTCCCAATCTTCTATCCTCCCACTAGATTTTGCTACCTTATATACCCTTGTTTTAGTCGGATACTATCCTTAATTACTTTAATTAGCCACGGATGGCTGTATTTTATTTTACACCCTTTTTTCCTCAGTGGAATATATATTTTTTGGAAGTTGTAAAATAACTCCTTAAATGTGCACCAAAAATCATGTACCGCCTTACCCTTTAATCTATTTTCCCAGTCCACTCTAATCAATTCCGCTCTCATACCTTCATAGTCTCCTTTATTCAAGCTCAGCATGCTTGCTAGAGATCAAACCTTCTCACCCTCTACTTAAATATTGAATTCAACCATGATATGGTCACTCATTCCAAGGGGATCCTTTACTAGGACATATTTAATTTGTCCTGTCTCATTACACAGGACCAAATCTAAGGATGCTTGCCCCCTGGTCGGTTCATTTACATACTGCTCAAGAAACCCATCCCTAATACACTCAATGAACTCATCCTCAAGGCTGCTCTGCCCAATTTGATTTGTCCAGTTAATATGATAGTTAAAATCCCCCATAATTATAGCTGTTCCCTTATTACAAGCCTCAACTATTTCCTGATTAATACTCCGTCCAACAGAGTTGCAACTGCTCGGAGGCCTATAGACTACGCACACTAGTTTTTTTTCCCCCTTATTATTCCTTATCTCTACCCAAACTGTTTCACTATCCTGCTCCTTTGACCCAATATAATTTCTCTGTATTATAGTGATTCCTTCCTTTATTAATATAGCCACCCCACCTCCCCTCCCTTCCTGCCTGTCCTTCCTGATTGTTAAATAACCTGGTATGTTTAATTCCCAGTCATGGTCACCCTGCAGCCATGTTTCTGTAATGGCCACAAGATCATACCCATATGTAATTATTTGTGCCGTTAACTCATTCATTATGTTATGAATGCTACGTGCATTCTGATAAAGAACTTTCAAATATGTTTTGTGACACTTAGTTCCTGTTTTTTCCCCTTTTACTACTTTACCTTTTACTCCATACCTTCTGTCCCTTCCTGACACGTTCTGTTTTTTAATTTCCCCACTGCTACCTAAGTCTATGATCTTCTCCGTTGTCATTTCTGTTATTTGCTCTCTAGAAACCTACCCCCAATAATTAGTTTAAAGCCCTCTCTACAGCCCTAGTTATATTATTCGCCAGGACTCTCGTCCCAGCACTGGCCAAGTGGAGTCCATCCCAACAGAACAGCTCCCTCCTGTCCCAGTACTGGTGCCAGTGTCCCAAAAGCAAAACCCATTTCTCCCACACCAGACGTTGAGCCACGCATTTAACTCTTTAATTTTATTTATCCTAGCCAAATTTGCTCGTGGCTCAGGTAATAACCCACAGATTATTACCCTTGAGGTTTTGTTTTTTTAATTTGACCCCTAGCTGCTCATACTCCTTTAACAGAACCATCTTCCTTGTCCTATCTATGTCGTTTGTACCAACATGGACCACGACAACTGTATCCTCCCCCTCCCACTCCAAGTTTCTTTCCAGCCCAGAAGAGATGTCCTTAAACCTGGCACCGGGCAGGCAACACAGCCTTCGGGACTCCCGCTCTTGACTGCAGAGAACCCTATCTATCTCCTTAATGATACTATCCACTACCACTACAGCATTTCTTTTTCTCCCTCCACTTGAATGGACCCCTGCACCACGGTGCTGTGGCCAGGTTGCTCATTCACCCTGCAGTCCCCGATCCTGCCCTCACAGGGAGTAAGAACCTCAATCCTGCTTGACAAGAGCAAGGGCTGCGGCTCCTTCAACACTACATCCTGGATCCCTGTACCTTCCTCACTCGTAGTCACATAATCCTGTCACTGACCACGGACTACATGTGCAGTAATTAATTTCATAGGTGTGTCCACCTCCTGAAACATAGAGTCCAGGAACTTCTCCCCCTCCCTAATGTGTCGCAGTGTCTGAAGCTCGGTCTCAAGCTCTTTAACATGGAGCTTGAGTTCCTCTAGCAGCAAACACTTATCGCAAATGTAATCACCGTGAGCCTCAATGGGGTCCACCAGCTCCCACATTTTGCAACAGTGACACATCACCTGTTCACCCATATCTGTGTAATTCATTAAATTTCTTATTTTTAGTTATGAAGACCCCCTGCCCCGATATAGATGATAATATTACACCACTATTTAATAGGACTTACCAACTTAAAGGTATAGAAGAGAAGGAAGAGAACCTACCAACCAGTTGATCACCAACCTCCCTCGTGGAAGCTCTCTGGGGGACCTATCCGGTTGAGTTGTCTCACTGCTCCACGTCCACAGTGTTGGATTAGCCTGAGAGAGGGAAACAAAACAGAGCAACAAGCATCCCCTCACCTCCCACTTGCTCGAACTCTGCCACTTAGCAAAGTCTGCTTAAACTCAATGCGATTGCACTCAGCCTGCAGCTCTAAGCCCGCCCCTTTTTATACCCGGATTCTACTTCCGGTTTCAACTCCCCAACAGCTTAATTTACCCTAAAAAATTAAACTTACTTCAAATAATTCAGTTTTTTACTCACTAAAATTCAGTAAATGCACTTAAAAGACTTTTTCTGCCACTTAGCAAAGTCTGCTTAAACTCAATGCATTGGCAGGTCTAAGGAGCAGTGATACAGTATCTACACAAATTTAACAGAGAGATATGTCATTCACAGTGCAACATGCGGTACACAATAGAACTACATGTGCACAATGATAACACTGTGATAATTCACCCACAGTGACAGTGTCAGTAAGACAATAAAACTCCATGTACACCATGATAACAGTGTGATAATTCATCCACAGGGACTGTGTTAATAACACAATAGAACGACATGTACACAGTGATAACAGTGTGATAATTCACCCACAGTGACAGTGTCATTAACACAATAGCAATACAAGTACACATTGATAACAGTATGATAATTCACCCACAGAAACAGTGTCAGTAACACAGTAGAACTCCATGTACACTGTGATAAAAGTGTAATAAGTCACCCACAGTAAAATACCAATAATATAATTGGAAATATTTGTACACCGTTATAATTTCACTGAAACAGCTCTTATCAAAGTCACAAATGACACCTTATGTGTCTGTGGCCAATGGCGGGGGAGTCCAGAACTAGGGGTCACAATCTAAGGATAAGGGGTAAGCCATTTAGGACAGAGATGAGGAGGAATTTCTTCACCCAGAGAGTGGTGAACCTGTGGAATTCTCTACCACAGAAGGCAGTTGAGGCCAGCATATTAAATATATTCAAGAATGAGTTAGGTATAATTCTTAAGGCTAAAGGGATCAAGGAATATGGGGAGAAAGCAGGGACAGAGTACTGAATTTGGATGATCAGCCATGAACTCATTAATAGCAGAACAGGCTTGAGGGGCCGAATGGCCTACTCCTGCTTCTATCTTCTATTTTTCTATGTTTCTATGTAACCTATCCTTCCTCATCCTCCTCGAAACGTCTGCAGCCTTTGACACGGGCGACCACACCGTCCTCCTCCAACGACTTTCGTCCATCACCCAGCTGGGTGGAACTGCCGTTCGTAGCCAGAGAGTCACCTGCAATGGGTTCTCTTCCTGCTCCCGCACCCTTACCTCTGGAATCCCTGTTGGATCTATCCATGACTCCCTCCTATTTCTCATCTTCATGCTTCCCCTCAGTGATATTATCGAAAAACACAGTGTCAGGTGCCACGTATACGCTGATGACACCCAGCTCTACCTCTCTCGACCACTCCACTGTTTCTGATTTGTCACACTGCCTGTCCGACATCCAGCACATGATAAGCAGAAATTTCCTTCAACTAAATATTGGGTAGTCCGAAGCCATTGCATTCGGTCCCACCACAAACTCTGTTTGTTAGCCAGTGACTCCATCCCTCTCCAAGGCAGTGTGGCAAATCGGAGGCAGTGGAGGGGTCGAGAGAGGTGGTGGCGAGGTAGAGCTGGTTGTTGTCAGCGTGTACGTGGAACCTGACGCTGTGTTTTTGGATGATATCTCCGAGTGGCAGCATGTGGCTGAGCCAGACCGTTTGCAACCTTGGTGCCCTATTTGCCCCTAAATTGAGCTTCAAACCACATATTCGCTCCATCATTAAGGCCACCTACTTCCTCCTCAGTAACATTGCCTCTCTCTGTCCCTGCCTCAGAGCATCAGCTGTTGCAACCCTCATCCATGCCTTTCTAGCTTCTAGACATGACTATTCCACTGCTGTCCTTGCCGGCATCTCATCTTCTACCCTCCATAAACTTGAGCTCATCCAATTCTCCGCTGCCAACTGCCTAATTCGCAGAAAGTCTCGTCCACCCATCATCCCTGTGCTCGCTGACCTCCATTAGCTCAGAGTCCAGCAGCACCTCGATTTTAAATTCTCATCCTTGTTTCCAAATTGTTGCATAGCTTTGCTCCTCCCTATCTCTGTAACCTCCCCAACCCTACATCACTCCGAGAGTTTTCCCTCTATCTCCTTCTTTAAAACGCTCCTTAAAATTACCTTTTTGCCCAAGCTTTTTTTGTGCGAACACCTCCTTGTGTGGCTCGGTGTGAAATTTTGTTTGATAACGTTCCTGGGAATAATTTTAATATGTTAAAGGCGCTATATAAATGCAGGCTGTTATTGTTGATAATACGGCTCCCAGTACAGCGCCAATAACACAATAGGAAATACATGTACCAAAACAAAATACTGTAGATGCTGGAAACCTGAAATAGAAACAAAAAATTGTGGAAATACTCAGCATTTCAGGCAGCATCAGTGGAAAGAGAAACAGCGTTAAAATTTCAGGGCGATTAATTTTATCAGAACTTGATAAAGTTAGAGATTTAACTGTTTTTAAGCAAGTGTAGGGCAGGGAAAAGGGTGAGGGGAGGAAAGAACAAAAGGGAAGATCTGTGATATGGTGGAAGGCAGGAGAGATTAAAAGACAAAAGGGATGATGATGCAAAGCAAAAAAGGGTTGCTAATGGGACAAGTACAGACACAAAATATGGGTCGAGAGGAGGCATAAATGGCAACAGAAGAATCATTAACAACAGCTGTTGTCAGAAAAAAACGGGAGCTGTGGTTATGATCTGAAATTGTTGAATTCAGTTTTGAGGCCAAAAGTTTGTAAAGTGCCAAATCGAAAGATGATGTGCTGTTCCTCGAGCTTCCGTTGAGCTTCATTTAAAAAGTTTCGGAGGGCAAGGGCAGAGAGGTCAAATTGGGAGAGGGATGGAGAATTAGACTAACAAGCTCAGGGTCACGATTGAGGACTGAACACAGCAGTTCAGAAATGTGATCACCCGATCTGCATCTGGAATCCCCAATGTAGAGGAGACCACATCGTGAGCAGCGAATACAGTATACTAAACTGCAAGAAGTACAATTAAATATATTCACAACGTCATAACAGTGTGAAATACCACTCACAGTGAAACACCAAGAACACAATAGGAAATATAAGTACACAGTTGTAATTGTGTGATAATACTTCTCACATTCAAATACAAAGAACACAATAGGAATTATATGTGCACAGTTGTAATAGTGTGATAATACCTCTCACATTGAAATACCAATAACACAATAGGAAATATATGTACACAATTATAATAGTGTGATACCACTCACAGTGAAATATCAAGAACACAATAGGAAATATATGTACAGAGCTATAATAGTGTGATAATACAAATCAGTGAAATACCAATAACACAATAGGAATTTTATGTACACAGTTATAATAGTGTGACAATACCAGTCACAGTGAAATACCAATAAAACAATAACAACACTGTCCAGGGTCCCAAAGACTCCTTCCAGGTGAAACAGCGATTTACTTGTAGTTCTTACAATTTAAGATACTGTATTCACTGCTCACGATGCGGTCTCCTCTACATTGGGGAAACCAAACGCAGATTTGTGGAGAACCTCGGTTCAGTCCTTAAGGGTGATCCCGATCTTCTGGTCGCCTGTCACTTTAATTCTCCACTCCACTCCCACTCTGATCTCTCCGTGCTCGGCCTCTTATACTGTTCCAATGAAGCTCAACGTAAGCTCGAGGAACAGCACCTCATCTTTCGATTAGGCACTTTACAGCCTTCTGAACTCAACATCGAGTTCAACAATTTCAAACCATAACCTCGGCTCCATCGTTTTTTCACTCTTTCACATGGCAGCGGTTGATCACCTGCCATTGCCATTGACACTTCATCTAGAGTCATCTTTTATTACTTAAATTGTCCCATTACCTTGTCCTTTAGCATTGCACCATCATCCCTTTAGTCTCTTAACCTCTCCTGCCTTCCAACCTATCAGAGAACTTCCCATTTGTTGGTTCCTCTCATCCTCCCTCTCCCTTACCCTACACTTGCTTAAACACCTGATACATCTCCAACACTTTCCAGTTCTGACGAAGGGTCATAGACCTGAAACGTTAACTCTGTTTCTCTCTCTACAGTTGCTGTCTGACCTGCGGAACATTTCCAGCACTTTCTGTTTTAATTTAGTAAATATATGTACACAAATATAATAGTGATGATAACACCGCTCACAGTAAAATACCAATAAGACAATAGGAAATATATGGACACAGATATAATAGTGTGATACCACTCACAGTGAAATATCAATAACACAATAGGAAATATAGGTACACAGTTATAACAGTGTGATAATACCACTTACAGTGACATATCAATATCACAATAGGAAATATATAATAACAATCAGAGGGCAATACCAATAAGAAAATAGGAAACATATCACCACAGTTATAATTGTGAAAATAACACTCACAGTGAAATATCAATAACACAATAGGAAATATATGGACACAGTTACAATAGTGTGAAAATACCACTCACAGTGAAGTACCAATAACACAATAGGAAATGTATGGACACATTTATAATATTGTGATAATACCACTCACAGTGCAGCGATGTATGCTGTTGAATTTCAATAAAAACTCACTTGGTGCAAATGGACTGGTACCACTGAAGAGGCTGCTCTGCGGAAAACACATTAAATCAAACATTGGAGAACCAGGCACACAAATTAGGTTGTGATTCCGTTAAAGAGAAGGTATTCTTCCGTTAAAGGGGACAAAAAATACCGTGACACGGTGGAAATGACACAGTTAAAGGGGAGAAGCATTCCCGGTAAATAGGAGCAGTGATACAGTTCACCAATGATTCCCATAACTAGTAACTGACTCCAATACTTTCCTGGAACGCCGATAGCTGCAATGACGGGATAGTAAAGGGCAAACACCTGACATTTTGGTGACCCGTACGTTTCTCTCAGAAGCTCTGCACCACACTCACAGATTGTCACATTTATACCTGATGTCAGGCCCCAGGGAGATAATCAAATGGCTTGCTCTTTTATATTAATTACAGTAATTGAAACAAACAGATTAGTACAGCCGCTGCCAGGATGGTGTTGACGTTTTGATGGAATAGAATGTCTTTCAATAATCCTGACCCGACTCTGAAGTAAAATGCCCAGAGATTACAGGATGATCCTTGATACTTTTTTTCATTCAGAGGTCTCAGCACAAGGTCGAACTGCACAGAGAAACACTGGTCCTGCAGCCAAAAAACGCTTCCAAGTTCTTGCTGCTGGTCATTATCCAGCTCCAGTCCGTGTAAGTTTTCTCCAAATTCCTCTGGGAGTGTGCACCCACTGTCTGTGCATACATTGTGGACAGCTTCATTTAAGCAAGGTTAATTTCAGTGTGGACAGGTCCAGTTCAGCGCAGCTACATTCAGTGTGGACAGGTCCTGTTCAGCAGAGTTACATTAATTGTGGACTGGTCCAATTCAGTATGGTTACATTAAGTGTGGACAGGTCCAATTCAGCACAGTTACATTCAGCGTGGACAGGTCCAGTTCAAGACAGTTAGATTCAGTGTGGACAGGTCCAATTCAGCTGAGTTACATTCAGTGTGGAGAGGTCCAGTTCAGCACAGCTACATTCAGTGTGGACTGCTTCAGTTCAGCACGGTTACATTAAGTGTGGGCAGGTCCAGTTCAGCACAGTTACATTCAGTGTGTGCAGGTCCAGTTCAACACAGTTACCTTCAGTGTGGACCGGTCCAGCTCAGCACTGTTAAAGTCAATGTGGACAGGTCCATTTCCACACAGTTACATTCAATGTGGACAGGTCCAGATCACCAAAGTTACATTCAGTGTGGATAGGTCCAGTTCATCACAGTAATATTCAGTGTGGACAGGTCCAGTTCAACACATTTACATTCAGTGTGGACAGGTCCAGTTCCACAATGTTACATTCAGTGTGGACAGGTCCAGTTCTGCACATTTACATTCAGTGTGGACAGGTCCAGTTCCACACATTTACATTCAGTATGGACAGGTCCAGTTCCACACATTTACATTCAGATTGGACAGGTCCAGTTCAACACATTTACATTCACTGTGGACAGGTCCAGTTCCACAATGTTACATTCAGTGTGGACAGGTCCAGTTCTACACATTTACATTCAGTTTGGACAGGTCCAGTTCAACACATTTACATTCAGTGTGGACAGGTCCAGTTCAACTTATTTACATTCAGTGTGGACAGGTCCAGTTCCACAATGTTAAATTCAGTGTGGACAGGTCCAGTTCTACTCATTTACATTCAGTATGGACAGGGCCAGTTCAACACATTTACATTCAATGTGGACAGGTCCAGTTCACCACAGTTACATTCAGTGTGAATGGGTCCAGTTCATCACAGTAATATTCAATGTGGACAGGTCCAGTTCCACACATTTACATTCCGTGTGGACAGGTCCAGTTCAACACAGTTACATTCAGTGTAGACAGGTCTAGTACAACAGAGTTACATTCAGTGTGGACAGGTCCTAATCTGGATGCTTACATCGAGTGTTGACTGGTCGAATTGATCCCGGCTACATTCAGTATAATTCAGCTCAGCGTGTTTAGTGGCTGTCTTAGTGGATCACGGCGGTAGTAATGACTGTGATGAAGCTAAAGTTGAAATTGACAAAGTTTAATCGTAAATTAGAACTGTCTGGTAGGATGTCAGATCTGACCAGGCTGCTGGGCCTGACATGAACAACAGAGAATTTGGCTAAAAACCTGCAGAAATGTATAATTCATCTGCTGAGGCAAAGAATGGACGAACAGCGTTGTCATAAGTGGAGTGCATCATAAACAGAGATTAAACGTGGGAATTTGGTGAGAGTGGGAGTTCGGTGCAGAGGAGGTAGGCGGTGCTGCTTTTGCTTCCAAGACTTGTAGTCTTTCGTGTACCCGGTGACTATTTAATTTAATCTACCTTCAACTTAAACTAGATCAAGTAATAAGTCAAAATACTAAAAACTATGGTGCAGAAGTTCCGATCTGTACGAGTCTGTATGCGCTGTGTACTCAGCTGTAGGGACATCAGAAATGCCGGTTTCAGGCATGTACTGCACATGCACTGGAAACCAGCATTTCTGATCTGTCAAGAAAGTTCTTGATAGATCCTCTGCCTGCCCAGGATAAGGGCCTCTGTGGGTGGAGAGTTCCGCTTTTTGGAGACCCTCTGCCAGCAGAAAACAATTAAATTCTTGCGCCTCGTAAAAGCAAGCATAAGGCCTGCTTTTACCAGGATAAGAGTTGAAAAAAGTTTAAAAACAGTTTCGACTGATTTTTCATTGAAAAATAGTTTAAAGAAAGGTAAGTTTATTTTTAGCCCCGTTAAAAACTTATATTTTTTTTTCCAAAAATAAAATTTATTGTAATTTAAAGTCATTTTAAAAGTGTGATGGTTTTTTAAAATTTATTTAAAGTTTTACTATGTTTTGGTGGCGAGCTCTATTAATATATTTGACAGGTCTTCCTGTCAAATGTATGAAGGGAGATTCCCTTCACTGATTGGCTCTCCATAGTGCACGTGATCCCAGGGACGCTGCGAACCGCCTGTGCCTCTGGGCTGTGTGACCCTGCACACTGGCAGTTGGGAGAGGCCCAGGAATGGAACTCTGTGCCTCCCGGGAGCCCTCCGGTCCAAGCGCAGATTTTTCCAGAACGCCTGCAATCGGAATTTCTGGGCCTATAACTTAAGTTGACTAAATCCAAAAAGTTTAATTAAATAAATAAATACAACACTGTTAGACAGGGATGGCAGTGCAGAAGGTGTGCAATAACTACAGCATGTGATTGTTTGTGGAAAGCATCGCGATTCCGGAGAACCACATCTGCAGTAAGTGTCTGCATCTCGAGGAACATCAGCTCAGAGTTGTTGCGCTGGTCTCCAAGGTGCAGACATTGTGGGGCTTCACGGAGTTCGAAAGCTTGCTGGACACTTTGCACCTCCTGTTAGCACTTGTGGGATGTGGTCATGGGATGCCAAGGGGTTAGTGACTGGGCTCGGCGAATTCAGCAACACCCGCGAACTTCCCTGCAGGTTTAGCACTGGCGCTAACACTTACCACCTTGCCCCCTAGTGCCTCGCAGTTTGTGACGTCATAAAGTGCCCAGGCCCCGTTCCCGCCCAGCATCTGAAATTGCCTCCTGCCCCCTCCTGTATTGCCGGGCATCAGCAACGGCAGGAAGAGGAGGCATTGTTACCTCGGCTGGCTGCCTGGGGAACACTAATTAAAGGCAGTGGTATTATTTGCACCAGTCTGATGCCTGCTGAAAGTTTTCGATGCTTTATTGCTGCATGTCAAAGGCCTCCACTCTCTGAGAGTGATTGGGGCTGTAATGGCAGTCGAACAGGTCGCTTGGCAACACAGAACTGAGCACAAGCATGTTTTGTAGCATCATTGGCCCTTCACTTTAAGCGAGGGAAACATCCTCCGATGGCCGTATCTTTGCACTCCACATTGTTCAGCACACTGCTGCTACCGCCCCACACTTTAGCGCCCTAAGAGAAGTGGTTAGCGCTTGATTTAGCTCTCCATTTCCCTCTTGGAGCGCTAAAGCTCAATTTCCCGGGAACAGAAAAAGATTATCGCCTGCCGATGATTTTCCGAGATTTCAAAAGTTATCGCCCCAAACGGGGTGCTATGGAATTTCTACCCTTTAATCCAAGAGGCTGTCACATCCCTTAGGATAAGAGGTGGTACCAATCAGGTCTAAGAAAGGAGGGTGTGACTGCGACTCAAGCAGTTAAGGGGACCCCAGGTGCAGTGCTGGAGGAGCCTCGACCTTTGTCCCTTTCCAACAAGTACGAGGGACATGCGGCCTGTGTGAAAAAAGGAAAATCTGCAGCGTGAATGAGCAAACTGACCATGGCACTGTGGTACGTGAGGGCGTTCAAATGGGGGGAGTGAAAAGGAATGTGGTGCTGGTAAGGGACAGTATAGCCAGGGGATAGATACAATTCTCTGCAGCCGCGATTGGGAATTCCGAGATTGTGTTGCCTGCCCAGTGCCAGGGTTAAGGACTTCTCTACGCAGCTGGTGAAGCACTTGAAGCGGGAGATGGAAGATCCAGTTGTCGTGTTCCATGCAGGAACCAACGACATAGGCAGAACTAGGAATGAGATTCTGCTGAGAGAGTTTGAGGGGCTAGCATCCAAATTAAAAAGCAGAACCTTAAAGGTTACCTGAGACACGCGCAAATTGGCATAGCCTGAAACAGGTTAGAGGTTTAAATGCGTGGCTCAATGAGTGGTATGGAAGGAAGGGTTTTCGATTCATTGGGCACTCGCACCAGTATTGGGGAAAGAGGGGGCTGTTCCTTTGGGATGGTCCCCAATTAAACCGGGCTGTGATCAATGTTCCAGTGAATTGAACAACTGAGGCTGTAGATAGGGATTTAAACTAAAAGGGGGAGGAGTCAGGTGAGGGGAAACGTACAAAATCTAAAGAGAAAATTCAAGTCGATAGAGCAGTGTAGCCATTTGGATAAAGATAAGCAGAGTGTGACAGCAGGGACAGAGAGTTTAACCATTATAGTGAATCATTGAATGCAGTCAAATCAGGGGGAAAAGGTAAAAGATTAATATTAAAATGCTTTATCTGAATGCACGAAGCATTTGTAACATGATAGAGGAATTAATGACACAATAGTGATGAATGGGTTTACAAAGCATTGATTGCAGATTAACCAACGTTGGGAACTAAATATTCCAGGGTACTTGATGTTCCAAAAAGACAGACAAAATGGAAAATGAGGGCGTGTAGCACTGATAATAAAGGATGACATATGTACAGTACTGTGGACGGATCTTGGATCACAAGACCAGGAAGTAGAATCAGTATGGGTGGAAACAAGAAATATCAAGGGACAGAAAACATTAGTGGGAGTAGGTTGTCGGCCCCCCGAAGAGTAGCTTTACCGTTGGACAGAGTATTCATCAAGACAGAAAAGAAGCTCCTAACAAAGGTAATGCAATAATCGTGGGGGACATTAATCTTCATATAGACTCGACAAATCAAACTGGCAAAAGTAGTTTTGAAGAGGAGTTCATGGAATTCACTCGAGAGAGAGGTTCCTAGAACAATACGCCGTGGAACCAATCAGTGAAGAGGTTATTTTAGATCTTGTCTTGTGTAATGAGACAGGGTTAATTAATAATCTTATAGTACGGGATCCTCTGGTGAAGAGTGACCACAACATAACATAATTTCACATTGAGTTCAAGAATGATGGACTAAAGTCCGAAACAAGAGTCTTAAACTTAAATAAAGCCAATAACAAAGGTACAAGGGGCGAGTTAACAAAGGTAGCTTCAGAAAATCGATTAAAAGATATGACAGTCGATAAGCAATGGTGAACATTTAAAGAAATATTTCATAATTCTCAACGAAAATACATTTCATTAAGATACATAAACATCACGGGAAAAGTGATCCATCCATGACTAACTTAGAAGGATAAGGAAAGTATTAGATTAAAAGAGGTTTATAACGTTGCCATGAAGTGTAGTAAGCCTGAGAATTGGGCGAGTTATAAAAACCAGCAATGTTGGCCAAAACCTTGATAAAGAGGGAGAAAGTACAAACAGATTGTAAGAGCTTCTACAAGTATATAAAAAGGAAGAAATCACAGAAACCCCACAGTGCAGATAGAGGCCATTACGGCCCATCGAGCCTGCACCGACACATATCCCACCTGATCCCCGTAACCCCATGTATTTAATCCCCCTAACACTAAGGGTCAATTTATCACAGCCAATCAACCTAACCCACACATCTTTGGACTGTGTGGAGGAAACCGGAGCACCCGGAGGGAACCCACGCAAAGACAGGGAGAATGTGCAAACTCCACACAGACAGTCACCCGAGGCCGGATTCGAACCCCGGTTCCTGGCACTGTGAGGCAACAGTGCTAACCACTATGCCACCATGCAAGAGAGTGGCGGAAGTAAGCATAGGTCCCTTAGAGGCTGAGACTGTAGAACGTATAGTGAGGAATCAGGAAATGGCAGTAACGTTAAAAATATTTTGTATCTGTCTTCACCATACCAGACACAAAAAACAGACCAGACATAGTGGGGGCCAATCGTCTAATGAGAGTGAGGAACTTAAAGTAATTAATATTAGTAAAGAAAAAGTACTGGGTAAATTAATGGGACTAAAATCCGTCAAATCCCCTGTACATAATGGTCCAGATTCTAGGGTCCTCAAAGAGGTGACTGCAGAGATAATGAATGCGTTGGTAGAAATTTTCCAAAATTGCCTACATTCTGGAAGGGTCCCAGTGGATTGAAAGATAGAAAATATAACACCGCTACGCCACAAAAAAGGGAGAGAGAAAACAGGGAACTACTGACCAGTTAGCCTGACGTCAGTCATCGGGAAGATGCTGGAATCCATTGATAACGAAGTGGTATCAGGACACTCAGAAAATCATAACATGATTGGGTAGAGTGAACATGGTTTCATGAAAGGGAAATCGTGTTTGACAAATTTATTAGATCCTTTTAAGGACATAATTAGCAGGGTAGATAATCCCTTCACCTAATTCATTAATTTATATGGAAACTAACTGTGGCACTGCATCAGTAACAGCCTTTCAACCTGAAAATTACCGATTTACTCTCTCTGTTTTCTGTCCTTTAACCAATCTTCTTTGGTAGGAAAAATCGAAAAACAAAATATTTTTTATCTGGCAAGAAAATATTAAATGTTGGCGTTCAGCAGGATTTGGCTTACTTGTACACGAAACAGAGAAATAACATAAGAACGTATGAACATAAGAAACAGGAGCAGGAGTAGTCCAGTCGGTCCCAGGAGCCTGCTCCGCCATTCAATAAGAGTTGGCTGAAGTAATCTTGGCCTCAACACCACTTTCCCGCTCTCTTCCCATGCCCCTTGACTCCCTTATAGTTCAAATGTCTGTCAGTCTCCGCCTTGAATATATTCAATGACTCCAACTCCACAGCTCTCTGGGGAAGAGAATTCCAAAGATTCACGATCCTCTGACAAAAGAAATTCCTCCTCATCTCTGTCTTAAATGGGCGACCTCTTATTCTGAAATTATGCCCCCTAGTTCGAGAGACGCCCACTAAGGGAAACATCCTCTCAGCATCCACCCTGTCAATCCCCCTCAGAACCATATATGTTTCAATAAGATCACCTCTCATTCATCTCAGCTCCAATGAGTATAGGCCCAAGCTGCTCAATCTTTCGTCATACGTCAACCCCTTCATCCCAGGAATCAACCTAGTAAAACTTCTCGGCGCTGCCTCCAAATGCAAGTATATCCTTCCTTAAGTATGGATACCAAAACTGTATGCAGTACTCCATTTGCAGTCTCGCCAGTGCCCTGTAAAGTTGCATCTAAACTTCACTACTCTTATATTCCATACCCCTTGCAATAAAGGCCAACATTCCATTACCCTTCCTAATTATTTGCTGTACCTGCATGTTAACTTTTTGTGTTGCATGTCCTGGGACCCCCAGATCCCTTTGTACCGCAGCATTTTGTAGTCTCACACCATTTAAATAATAATTTGCTTCTTCATTCTTCCTTCCAAAGTGGATAACCTCACACTTCCCACATTATACCCCATCTGCCAAATTGTTGCCCACTCACTTAACCTATCTATATCCATTGGTAGACACTTTCTGTCCTCCTCACAACTTGCTAACCAACCTATCTTTGTATCATCAGTAACTTTGGCTACAGTACACTCGGACCCTTCATCCAAGTCATTAATATAGATTGTAAACAGCTGAGACCAAGCACTGATCCCTGTGGCACCCCACTAATTACTGATTGCCAACCAGAAAATAACCCATTTATCCCGACTGTCTGTTTTCTATTAGTAGCCAATCCCCAATCCATGCCAATATTTTACCCCCAACCCCGTGCGCTCTTATCTTGTGCAGTAATCTTTTATGTGGCACCTTATCGAATGCCTTCTGGAAATCCAAATACACTACATCTACTGGTTCCCCTTTATACACCCCGTTTGTTACATCCTAAAAGAGCTCTACCAAATTTGTCAAACACGATTTCCCTTTCATAAAACCATGTAGACTCTGCTTGATTGTCTTATGATTTTCTGAATGTCCTGCTGTTACCTCCTTAATAATCAATTCCAGCACTTCCCCAATGCTAGATGCTAGGCTAACTGGCCTATAGTTTCCTGCTTTCTGTATCCCTCCTTTCCTGAACAGCAGCGTTACATTTGCGTTTTTCCAATCCGCTGAGACCTTTCCAGAATCCACAGAATTTTGGTAGATTACAACCAACGCATCCATTATCTCTGCAGCCACTTATTTCAAGACCCTAGGATGCAGGCCATCGGTTCCAGGGGACTTGTTGGCCTTTAGCCACGTTAGTTTGCCTAGTACTTTTTCTTGTCGATAGAGATTGTTTTAAGTTCCTCCCTCCCTATCGCCACTTGATTATCTATTATTATTGGGATGTCTTTAGTGTCTTCTACCGTGAAGTCCGAGACAAAATAATTATTTATAATCTCATGCTGTACCTGCATGAAAGTTAACAGCATGCAATTAGGAAGGGAGTTTGTAAGGAAGTCTGCTGCAATTGTACAGGGCCATGGCGGGACCACACCTGGAGTACTGTATACAGTTTTGTTCTCCGTATGTAAAGATAGATATCCTTGCTTTATAGGGGGTGCAACGGAACTTCACTAGATTGATTCCTGGGATGAGAGGATTGTCATATGAGGAGAGATTGAGTAGATTGTGCCTATACTCTCTGGAATTTAGAAGAAGGAACATTGAAACATACAATTTTCTGAGGGGGCTTGAGAGAGTAGATGCTGAGAAGTATTTCCCCTGGCTGGGGTGTCTAGAACTAGGGGCATAGTCTCAGGATGAGGGGTTGGCCATTTAAGACTGAGAGGAGGGGAAATTTCTGGACTCAGACGATTGTCAATCTTATGAATTCTCTAGCTCAGAGGACTGTGGATGCTGAGTCGTTGAGTGTATTCAAGGCTGAGATCGACAGATTTTTGGAATCAAAGGGAATCAAGCGATATGGGGATCGGGCAGGAAAGTGGTTTTGAAATTGAAGATCAGCCATGATCTTATTGAATGATGGAGCAGGCTCGAGGTGCCATATGGCCTATTCCTGCTTCTATTTTGCATGTTCTCATGTTATCAGACACTCCCAGGGAAAGAAAAACATGCTTTAGATGCCGTGTGAAGCTCCATCTTCTTGGTCCGATACTGTGTTTCGGGGTCAGGTTCTGTGTCACTGCTGAATATATTTTTCTTGTACTTGCTGATTGCTATGAAACAGTTACATGTGATTACAAAGAATTTCGCTATTATTAGATCATGTTGTTTTCAATGTGGGGCACTAACCTTAGCAAGGAGATACTCACCTCGGAGAAAGTCAGGCGAAAAATCACCAGCGTGATAAGACGGATAAATGGACTGAGTAGAGAGACCGAGTTAATTTCTACTAAAATGTGTGGAAATGAGATTCTGTGACGGTTTGATCGAAATGCTCGAGTAATTAAGGAAGTCACAGATAATATAACAGAACTCTTCTCACTAGTAGGGGAATTTAAACTACGGGGCATCATGTTCGGATTCCAGGTACAGCCAGTTGATAGCGTTTTCCCTGGAAAATGGGACTGAATACTTGCTTGAGAAATATTGGTTGTAGGGAATAACAGTCAACATCTGGTAGTGTTAGATAGGGGAGGTAAGACCAGGTGTGGTCTTCGGGTGAAGCAGGGTTAGAGGGCCAAGTTAATCGGGCCAGGGTGGACAGATGTTGTCCAGTTCCCATTTTAAACTGACATATCTTGCTGTTTTTATAAATGGCACTGTGATTTTATATTATTACAACATGATCTCCCGCGTTGTTGCACATAGGGAGTTGAAACGAAGTCGCCACATTTTCTACACTTTGGGAATCAGTTGATTAGAGCAGCGGAATCTGTCTAAATTATGAGCTGTGGAGTCGGGAAATGGAATCCTGGGGTGCTGCAGTGCCACCCCCGTCGGAAGGACGGAACGACATCGTGACCTAATTAAAAGTTCATAAGAAGGGATATGGGGTGGGGGTGGGGGGCGATTTTCCCCGGATAACTTAGGCGTTAAACAGCCTCTGAGGTGGCCAGGCTGGGCCTTAAACTGGAACGCTGGTTTAGCCCGCCTTTAGCGAAAGACGCCATCTTGGTCAAGGAGTTGAAGCTTGCGCTATGAACGGCCGACGGAGGGTCATTCAGCAGCTAATTGACACTTAACTTGCCTGCTGGCGCTCATTAATGAGGCGGCACGATATTCCGGTGGCCGGCGCTGGACCTGACGCCCTCTCCTAACAGCGACCAGCTGACTGGGAGTAAACGAGTCGTTGCTGAAGATTTGGAGCGCTGTTTAAAGGCACATCGTCTTTTACTGTCCACTTGATGCTGGAGCTTTGAAGAGGATTATTGAAACACATCGGGAGACTTTCTAGGAAACTTTGTCAAGACTTCACCAACAGCCTATCAACATTTATTCTGGAAATTCTCTGAGGACTTCTCTTATAAACAGTGAGCGCTGTGTTAATCTACCTTATTGGACACCTTCCAGGAGTCACCCGGAGAAAGAAACGGGATCGGATCGGATCAGCCACCCGTTAAATGCAGCGCCTTATATTTGCTGCAAATATGATGAGAGGGGATCTCATTGAAACCTATAAAATTCTGTCAGGTCTGGACAGACTAGATGCAGGAAGGATGTTTCTGATGGCCGGGGAGTCCAGAACCAGGGGTCATAGTCTAAGGATAAGGGGTAAGCCATTTAGGACTGAAATGAGGAGGAATTTCTTCACCCAGAGAGTGGTGAATCTGTGGAATTCTCTACCACAGAAGGCAATTGAGGCCAGTTCATTAAATATATTCAAGAACGAGTTGGGTATATTTCTTGAGGCTAAAGGGGTCAAGCGATATGGGGAGAAGGCAGGGACAGGGCACTGAAATTGGATGATCAGCCATGATCTCATTGAATGGTGGAGCAGGCTCGAAGGGCCGAATGGCCTGCTCCTGCTCCTGTCTTCTATGTTTCTATGTTTCAGTGAATGGGGCTGAATATCAGGTGCTGTGGACAACAGGCGCTCGATCCAATACCGCCCGTTCTGCGTCACCACCCGAGATGAATTGCTAGACCAGATGAATTGAAGGTGTTAATGAACACCTGGGTGTATGATATTGTTGCTATCACAGAGGCATGGGTGAGGGAGGGGCAGAACTGGCAGCTCAAAATTCCTGGTATAGAATCTTCAGGCGAGAGAGAGGGGGGTGTAAAAGAGGAGGGGGTGTCGCAATATTAATCAAGGAGTCAATTACTGCGGTAAGGAGAAATTATATCTTAGCAGATTCCTCTAATGAGGCCATATGGGTAGAACTTAAAAACAAAAAGGGGGCAAGCACTTTGCTGGGAGTGTACTATCGGCCCGCAAACTGTCAGGGGGAGAGAGAGGAACAGATATGTAGGGAAATCTCAGAGAAGTGTAGAAATAATAGGGTAATAACAGTAGGAGATTTCAACTTGCCCAATATTAACTGGGATAGCCAGAGTGTGAAAGGCTTAAAGGGTACGGAATTCTTAAAGTGCATCCAGGAGAGCTTTTAGAGCCAGCATGTAGAAAGTCCTACAAGAGAGG
Organism: Somniosus microcephalus; assembly: GCF_052327205.1. NCBI lineage: Eukaryota > Metazoa > Chordata > Chondrichthyes > Squaliformes > Somniosidae > Somniosus > Somniosus microcephalus. The sequence continues at coordinate 115,931,851 of NC_140990.1, forward strand.
GGGCGTTACTGGACCAAATTCTAGGGTATGTAGCCGGGCAAGTGGTAGAAGTGTCAGTAGGAGAGCATTTTGGTGAAAGTGACCATAATTCGGTGAGATTTAAGGTAGACATAGAAAAGGGCAACGATGGACCGGAAATAAAGGTTCTGAATTGGGAGAAGGCCGATTTTAATATGATAAGGCAGGATCTGGCCAAAGTGGACTGGGATCAGCTACTTGTAGGAAAATCCACATCAGAGCAGTGGGAGCCTTTCAGAAAGGAAATAGAGAGAGTACAACGCCAACATGTTCCCATAAAGGTCAAGGGTGGGACGAACAAACCCAGGGAACCTTGGCTGTCAAGGGATGTACAAGGATGTATTAGGAAAAAAAGGGAGGCTTTTGGTAGATACAAATGACTGAAAAAAGTGGAAGCCCTAGAGGAGTATCGAAAATGCAGGGTGTACTTAAAAAAGAAATTAGGAGAACGAAGAGGGGGCATGAAAAAACACTGGCGGACAAAATAAAGGAAAATCCCAAGGTGTTTTATAAGTATATTAAGGGCAAGAGGATAACCAGGGAATGAGTAGGGCCCATTAAGGACCACGGTGGCAATCTGTGTAGAGCCAGAGGATGTAGATGAGGTTTTAAATGAATATTTTGCATCTGTGTTCGCTATGGAGAAGGACGATGTAGGCATAGAAATCAAGCAGGGGGTTTGTGATATACTTGAACAAATTAGTATTGAGAGGGAGGAGGTACTAGCGGTTTCAGTGGGCTTAAAGTGGATAAATCCCCAGGCCCTGACGGGATGTGTCCCAAGCTGCTGTGTGAGGCGAGGGAGATTTCAGGGACCCTGACACAAATTTCCTGAACCTCCCTGTCCACAGGGGAGGTACCAGAGGACTGGAGGACAGCTAGCGTAGTACCATTGCCCAAGAAGAGTAGTAGGGATAAACCAGGGAACTACAGGCCAGTGAGCCTAACAGGGAAAATTTTGGAAAAGATTCTGAAGGACAGAATTATTCCCCACTTGGAGAGGCAGGGATTAATCAGGGATAGTCAGCATGGCTTTGTCAGGGGGAGATCATGTCTGAACAATTTGATTGAATTTTTAGAGGGGTTGACTAGGTGTTTGGATGAGGGTGGTGCAGTTGATGTAGTCTACATGAACTTCAGTAAGGCATGTGACAAAGTCCCACTTGGGAGGCTGGTCAAGGAGATAAGATATTCAGGGCAATTTGGAACATTGGATCCAAAATTGATTTAGTGGTAGGAGGCAGAGGGTGATGGTCGAATGTTGTTTTTGTGACTGGCAGCCTGTGTCCAGTGGCGTACCACGGGGATCGGTGCTGGGTCCTTTGCTGTTTGTAGTGTACATTGATGATTTAGAGATGAATGTAGGAGGTATGATCAGTACGTTCACAGATGACACGAACATTGGTGAAGTGTTAAAGTGCGAGGCGGTAAGCCGCAGGCTACAGGACGATATAGACGTTATTGTTAGATGGGCAGAACAGAGGCAAATGGAATTTTACCCTGAAAATTGTGAAGTGATGCATTTTGGGAGGACCAACAAGGCACGAGAATACACAATGAATGGTAGGACCATAGGAAGGACAGAGGATCAGAGGGATCTTGGTGTGCATGTAGATAGATCCCTGAAGGCAGCAGGACAGGTAGATAAGGTAGTTCAAAAGGCATATGGGTTACTTGCCTTCATTAGCCGAGGCATAGAATATAAGAGCAGGGAGGTTATGATGGAGCTGTACAAAACTGTAGTTAGGTCACAGCTGGAATACACTGTGCAATTCTGGTCGCCACGCTATACGAGGGATGTGATTGCATTGGTGAGGGTGCAGAGGAGATTCATCAGGGTATTACCTGGGCTGGGGCGCTTCAGCTATTAAGAGAGACTGGACAGGCTGGGGTTGTTTTCCTTAGAGCAGAGCAGGCTGAGGGGGGACCTGATTGAAGTGTACAAAATTATGAGGGGCATAGATAAGATAGATAGGAAAGAACTTTTCCCCTTAGCAGAGGGTTCAATAACCAAGGGGCATAAGTTCAAGTTAAGGGGCAGGATGTTTAGAGGAGGTTGGAGGAAAAACTTTTTCACCCAGAGGTTGTTTGGAATCTGGAACTCTGCCTGAAAGGGCGGTAGAGGCAGAAACCCTCACAATATTCAAGAAGCATTTAGATGAGCACTTGAAACGCCATAGCATACAAGGCTACGGACCAAGTGCTGGAAAATGGGATTAGAATTGACAGGGCTTGATGGCCGGTGCAGACACGATGGGCCGAAGGGCCTCTTTCTGTGCTTTATAACTCGAAAACTCTATGACTATGACCCATCCACTTATCAATTCTTTTAATCACCTTTAATTTCTTAATTAGATAAACCCTTCATATTCTATACTAAACGGAATATAATATGCAAACTGTTTTCATAATGTAACCCTTTTAGCCCAAGTACCATTCTGTTGAATCTGCGCTGCTCCCCCTCCAAGGCCACTTATCCTGTCCTAAGGTTCGGTGCCCAGAGCTGACTGCAGTGCCGCAGATTCGGTCTGACCAGGGCTCTGCACAGCTGGAACAGAACTTCCATTCCTTTCAATTATAGCCCCTTTGATAAAAAGGCGACCATTCCACTAACATTTAAATTAGATTTTTGTGCCTGACTACGAACTTTTAGAGCTTTCTCTACTTGGACACCTAAATCTCTCCGTTCATCCACAGTTCCTAATTTCCCATTTTATCAAACACTCTGATCTATCTTTCTGAGGGCCAAAGTGGATGACCTCACACTTCCGCACATTGAACTCCAGCTGATACAGTTTTTCCCATTCAGCTTATTTCTCAATGTCCCTTTGCAACTTTCTGCTCCCACCTACACTATTTACAGTGCCACCTAACTTGGTGTCTTCAACAACCTTTGATATACGGCTCTCTATCATCTAAGTCATTTATGAGTAGTTTGAAAAGCCCCTGTACTGATCTCTTGGGGCACAACTAGCCACATCCTGCCAACCTGTCAGCATACGCATTAACCCTACACTCTGTCTCCTACCTCTGAACCAATTCCCTACCCATGTCAATAGGTTGCCTCCAATTCCATTCACTCTCATTTTTGTTAATCGTCTCTTATAACCTGATCCAATGCCTTCTGGAAGACCACATAAATAATATCCTTAGACACTCCATTATCTACTATGTTAGTTCTATTTAATAAAAATTAACTTGGTTCATTCGAAATGCCTTGCCCAGTACAAATCTATGGTGGCTCTCTCTGACCAGTTCATATCTGTCTAAGTGCCCAATCACTCTGTCCCTAATAACAGATTCTAATAACTTCTCTACAATAGACCTTAGACTAATAGGCCTATAATTTCCGATTTTGTCTCCGCTACCCTTCTTCACTAATGGAGTGACGTGGGCATGGACCCAATCCATGGGGCATTTCTGGCTCAGGTGAATTTTGGAAGAACATGGCTAAAACATCTACAATTTCCTCACATACTTCTGTTAATATCGTGCGGGGGAAACCATCAGGAACTGAAGATTTGTCTAACTTTAGTCTCATTATTTTCTTAATGACAAGATTTTGCTTATATTAAATCTGGTAATCAATTCTAATTAATTAAAATCTGGACCTTGGCATTTATAACCCTTAAAAGTTGACAGAAAAGTCTGACATAAAACCTAACAACCTAGAGTAATGTTTTAGTGTTAGGATGTGTTTGCGTTTCTAAATATGTTTCCCGTCCATCTCCAATGACATGAAGCCAACATTGATTCACAAATGAAACCATTGCACAGCATTGTTTGCAACTATTGTTAGCGGCCTGCATTGATCCACCTATTGAACTAATGGCACCCACACAGGGCAACGACCACGACTCCCAGCCTATTGTTATCGGCCCGCCTTGCTCCACCTATTGAAATAATGACAGCCACACAGGGCAACGACCATGGATCCCAGCCTATAGTTAGCGGCCCTCATTGCGCCACCTATTGAACTAATGGAATCCACACAGAGCAAGGACCACAGATTCCAGCCTATTGTTAGCGGCCCGCATTGCTCCACCTATTGAACTAATGGAATCCACACAGAGCAACGGCCATCGATCCCAGCCTATTGTTAGCAGCCCACATTGCTGCACCTATTGTACTAATGGATTCCACACAGAGCAACGACCATGGATCCTAGCAGACGGTAATGATCAGCTGGGTGCTTCCTGTAAACGAGATCACAGGATCTTTCTCAGCGGCATTTTATGGGCACAGTTCGTGTAAATGGAGGGCCATCAACATAAGCACGGATAACGCACAAGCAGATTGTCTTGTTTTATTAACATTTTAAAATGTTGGTAAACTGTTTAGTGCAATACCTGTGCAGCTGCCTGTTTTATAACAAGTTGCTGCACAAAGTACAAAATGTTGCAAATATATTTAAATTAACATCAAATTAGTAAGTGTTTCAGGGACACTTTATAAATTTTGTTTAGTATTTCAGGCGGCAGGTGGACAGTTTTCATTTCTTCTCGAAATTTTACATTAATTTAGCAATTAGAATGATGGGAAATTTCACCGCAGTCTTCAAGTCCTCTCTGAATTTAGCCTGAGTCACGGCATAAATACAAGTGTTTGTGCAAGAACTCAACAGTTGAAGCATGAATCCAATTTGTTGTAGGACATCCGAAGTACTAATAGTCACATTATTATACATTGCATTTATGCGCAAGTAGATTGAATTCACCAAAAACATCACCCATAAAAGGATAAAATTTGCGGATATAACAAACAGTAAAATGATGGATTTCCTTCGCTTCTCCATCTCTGGGTCGCTGGGACTCTCCCCACTGCTGTCGGCCCGGAGTCTCTTGCGTGCTCTGTTGGCCACTAAAATGTGTCTGACGGTTAAAGCATTGAGCAGCAGAATAAAAACAAAAGGAACAAATGGGGTTAAAATAAAATGAAGAGATTCTATTGCTGCCCATACCCGTGAAAAGTAAACACTGTCTAATATAATGCAAAACCAAGGTATGTTATACAGTAAATAGTCACTTGTGTACATAAAGTACCAAAAAATGTTTTGCAAACAAAACAGCACAGTCACTGTTCCTAGAACCACAGCTGCGGTTTTCTCGGTGCAATATTTTGTTTTCAGATTTTGGCAACAAATGGCCACAAATCTATCAAAGGTGAAAGCGACTGTGAACCAGACAGAACAGTCTGTGACTGCGTACAGCAGGACGGCGTGGATATTACACACTTTAATGTTCAGCACAAAAACGAATTGTGCAGCGTGAGCAATGGGAATCTGCCTTAGTATCACGTCAATTATAATGACCAGAAGATCCGCCGCTGCCATGGAAACCAGGTAACGAGTGACACATTTGGAGAGACCGCACCTTCCTCGAGACAGGATCACAATCGTCACCAAGTTCACTGTAAGGAAGTTTATAAAACAGAAATTATACATCAAGCTCCAACAGAAGCAGCAACCCGTTGGAGTTCGGTCTGAAATTAGAAGTGTTGCTAGTACATCCAGGTATAGAGACTGATTATTTTAACTGTGACAGGGCTTTCTGCTGGAGGCAGGTTTTACAATAAAAGCAGAAACAAGATGTGAAATAAAAAATTGAAAGAATAAAATTAAACACAATGAATAAAAGGATCTACAGAAAATTAAATGAAAAACCATTCCTGTGAGGGAGATTACTGGTGGATCTGGTCGATAACAACACCCTGTTGTAGCTGGAGGCAAAAATGACCCACAATTTCCAGGTTTGGACGAAAGCCTGTGCAGAATTGGCCGTTCACTACTACAGGTGTCCCAGTGCTGTAGCATCCTGGTGGGAAATGGGGCAAGGATGTTCATTCTGATCACTGGCAACCAACACCGACTGGAAGGTGAACAGGTGTGGCAGTGAGATGAGAACAGCTTTAATGGGGTTCTGATACCTACTATGGACTCTGTCTATGTTCTCTTGGTGAAGGCGTTTGTACCCTCGTAGCCCTGGGTCCAAAGGTTCAGCAGTTTCAGAACAGGGTAGCGAAAAGAAAGAGGTAAAATAACAAAAACACACACGCAGTAGATGGGAAGACATTACATTATCCGGGTGTTCCCGGGACTAGAAGGTGGAGATGAACAAGGAGCGAGATGAATGAAGCGGCCTCCTCCAGCAAGACTGTGGGTGAGCAGCAGTAGAAAAAAGCAGAGCAGAGCATATGTAGGTCTTAGGTGACGATATTGGACCTGCGCTTGGAACAGAGGAAGTGGAGGGAGAGTAAAGAAAATATATTACATACAAATCAGTATTACAAATAATTGTATTAAAAACTCAGTCATTGGATTCATTCAGAGTCAGTTCGGCTCGTGTTGAGTGTGAAGCTCATGGGTTCAAGCCCCATTCCTGGGCTTCAGCGGGTTAGCACTGCTCAGAGGTGCCCTCCTTCCCGGGATTGCCTTGGCCCGCTCTTCTCATTCATGGGATAATAAAGTTGGGACTATTTCAGGAAGAACATGGAGCTCTCGGTGTCATTGCCAACATTCCCGCACCAGACAACATCAACCAAACTAGTTACCAGCTGCTGTGTGAAAAATTGCGGCTGATTTTTCTCCAAGTTCTCTCTACTTCATGTGTGTAAATGTCAAAAACGTATTATTTTTCATGCAGATAAGATAAAACGTGATGTAAATCTAATGCTTTATTTTAAGTTAAAATTATTACTTTCAGTTCATATATATATTGCAATTAATTTACAGCGGATTTCCCAATACTTTACCAATATACTTCCTTAGAATGAATTACAATGAAACAAATAATCGCTTATTAACGTGAATTGTGCGGGTTTCCAATTGATGATGGAAAGGACACAGGAGATTATCCAAAGTCCGGTTGCACCTCACTGAGAGACCCCCTGAACTGTGCAAGACCCGCATGGCTTTATACTGGTGTGTCAGAGTAATGATTAATATTAAGTTTTTGGAAATACGATTAATTGACTATATTACTGGAACAAATGTAACAAACTTGTAATCCTGTCTTAAACATCCTCAACCAATGGGAGGAGTGTGGAGTAGGTGATGGTGGAAAGTCAGATAGTGAAGTGGAGCTGCCGATTTTTCTCAAACATTTCTGTGTATTTCTGGTCTCTCTGTCAGATCGCTACTGCTCTACCTATTGAACTGTATGCAGAATATTGAATATAAAATCTTCCTGAAGACACATTTCTGATTAATGGAAATGCACAGTTCCCGCATCAGGCTGGTGTTAAAGAATCAAAGTACAGTAAACTCTCAAATATTGTTAAACAGATGGCAGGAGTGAGGCCGCATTGTCCATTAAACTCAGACCAGTGAACAGGCGACTGTGTAACAAACACATCAAGACAGACACCTTCCAATACCGCACACCAAGAGGGATACATGGGACACAACCAACAGCGGGGAAATTGTCTAAATCACAAGAACAGTAACAATCAAACAGATATGGTCCAGAGAATTACTACCTGCAGAGAAGAGTAGACATTACTGTTGGTGATGAAGTGGAAAACCCTTAATGCTTCCATGTAGCATTTCTTGGCTCACTGTTTAAAGAGAGGAGTTAACTGATTTCAGATCAGTGGGTGGGAACCAGGGTAAAATATGTAACAGCAACAGATATTTCAGGCGCGCTAAGCTTTCATGTCCCTTCATCATAAACAACATTACTGAACCAACAGTTACTTCCCAGGAACATGTCGTGATCGGGATCGCCCCACCTGAATAGCTGGTGGAAATGATTCTGTAAACAATTTTAAACATGTGTTGGACACCAACTTGAGGATGAGGAACTTACAGGATTACCGGTAAAAAGCGGGAATGTGGGACTGAGCATGACTGCTCTTTAACAGAGACAGGTACAGGTGCAAGGGGCCGAATGGCCTCCTTCTGTACTGTCAGTTTCTATGATTCTATGAACATCAGCGACCTGAGACGGTGGCAGGAAATGGGAGTCACAGGAACAGTAACACAGTTAAAATGGTGCATGGAGTTAATAGTTGGACATATCAGGAACATCGATTATCTGAGGCTGGGGAAGATAATGGGAAACACAGAACAACAGTAATACATTTAAACATGCTTCACGATGTTAATAGTTGGACTTACTGGGAACACCAGCGGCAGCGATGATGGGGTAGTAAATCTTTTGTACGTCCCAGATTGCCCACAGCACCCGAAGAGTTAGTGGGAAATCCCGAAACATGGTTCCACTTTTGGCGGGAGATCAGTGCTCGGGGCACCGCTCCCACGGAATGAATGGAATAGAGAATTCAAAAGAGCAACTTATTTATATTAGAGTATAAACTCCAGAGAGATGAGCAGATTCCCTGGGAACTGACATTAATTACAGTCGTGAAACAAACAGATCAAGTTAACCATTTCAGTCCTAACAATTCTAACATTTCAAAATACAATTAAACAGGCATTGCACCAATGGAAAGTGACACCCTTCAACGATCAGAGCTTTTTGAAAAAGAGTGGATAGAAAACTAAACATGACCCCGACAGTCTGAGAGCAGGGACATGAAGTGTGTGCGGATTAATTGGCAGAGTGCAAATTGTGTATGCGTTTAAATTACACTAGACTATGTCTCTGTTTAAATTACACTGGACCCTGACTCTGTTTAAATCACACTAGACTCTGTCTCTGTTTATATTACACTAGACCCTGTCTCTGTTTATGTTACACTAGACCCTGTCCCTGCTTATATTACACTGGATTCTGTCTCTGTTTAAATTACTCTATACTCTGTCTCTCTTTATATTACACTAGACCGTGTCTCTGTTTATATTACAGTAGACCCTGTCGCTGTTTATATTACACTAGACCCTGTCTCTGTTTATATTACACTAGACCCTCTCCCTGTGTATATTATACTTGGCCTTGTCTTAGTTATCTTCGCACTAGACACTGTCCCTCTTTCTTTTTTTCCTAGACCCTTCCTCAATTATTACTGCACTAGACCATGTTGTTGTGTATATTACATTAGACCGTGGCTCGGTTTATTACATTAGCTCCAGTCTCACTTATTATGGCAGAAATTCTTGCCTCTGTTTATATTACGCTAGACCGTGACTCTGTTTATATTATACTGGACCATGTCTCATTTATTGCTGCTCTAAAGGAATTTCCAGGCCCTGGAGTAATGAGAGCATTTTTAGGCCTTTTTGTCCTCACAGCTTACATTCGCACCTTTAGATTTGTATCGTTAGCAAACCTGTATATGTTGCACTCGGTCCCTTCATCTAAGTCACTAATATAGATTGTAAATAGCTGAGGCCTCAGCATTGATTCTAACGGCACCCCGCTATTAACAGCCCGCCAATCTGAAAATGAACCGTTTATTCTTACTTTCCGTTTTCTGTCCTTTAATCAGGCTTCTATTCTTGCTAATATATTACCCACAACCCAAGTGCCCTTATGTTGTGCAACAACCTTTCGTGTGGCACCTTATCAGATGCCTTTTGGAAATCGAAATAAACTAAATCCACTGGCTCCCCTTTATCCACCCTATTGGTTACATCCTCAAAAACGCTAATAGATTTGCCAAACACGATTTCACTTTCAGGCTATGTGGCCTGTAGATCACTCTTTTTGCTCTCCCTCCTTTTTTGAATAGCAGTGTTACATTTGCACGACTGCCCCAGTCGAATTTCTAGGCCAAAATATTTGTTCAAACTCGCTGCCATTTCCATCTTCAGCATTATAACTGCTGCAGTCTCAGACTCCACGTTTACTTTTGCTACTCTCTTTCTTTTTACATACTTGTTGAAGCTCTTACAATCTGTTTTTATATTTTTGCTGGTTTGCTCTCAAATTTGATTTTCTCCCTCCTTATCGATTTTTGATCATCTTTTGATAGTTTATAAAACTCGCCCAAGCCTCAGGCCCACTACTCTTCTTAGCAATATTATCAGCCTCTTTATTAACCAACAACTATCCGTAACATCTTTAGTTAGCCACGGATGGATCATTAATCCAGTGGATATTAATTTCTCACTGGAATATGCATTTGTTGAGAAATCTGAAATATTTGTTTAAATGTTCACTATTGATCATCTACCATCATAACTTTTAATGTAATTTTCCACTCTACTTTAGCCAACAGGCCCCTCATACCTTTCTAATTGGCTTTATTTAAGATTAGATTTCTAGTTTCGTGCTTAGGTGCGTCATTCCCAAACTCCATGTAACATCCTATCATATTATGATCGCTCTTCCCCAGAATATCCCTTACTATGAGAATACTGATTACCATTCTCTCATGACACAAAACAAGATCTGAAATAACCTCTTCCGTGGTTGGTTCGACGATGTATTGTTCCAAGAAACAGTCTCGAGTGGATTCCATCCTTGGGGGGCCTATAAACTTCTGTCCAGTGTTTTCTGCCTTTGTTATTCTGATCGCCGCCCATACTGGTTCTAATTCCAGATCTTCCAAGCTAAGAGGCTTCCTTGCTATAGTCCTCATGTCATCCTTTATTAACAATGCTACCCACCCTCTTTTTCCATTCTGCCCAATTTTTCGAAATATTAAATGTGCTGGTGTAGGAACGTGGGTTTCTAACTAAAAGACTGAGTTCTACTCAGGTGATCAAATAAAACAAACTTTAATGAAACAAACAGGTTTTAACAAGAAACTGCAGGATAACATCGAATGTAGGTCTGCTCTCTTTGGAGGCTCCACGGGGACTGCCCCTGCAGCCCAGTGGCTGACGTCATGATGTCACCAGGTTTTCCCGCTAGTGGGGAATCACGTGATGAACGGCGTGACGTCATCATGTTTTAGCCACGCTGTTAATTTAACCACGCTCTGCACAGTTCAACAGCATAAATAAAGATACAGACTCAGGCTGTAGCTAATATGTTGTTAAAGGAACTATATACAAACGATCTGAGTTCTTTGTTGGCTCTGACACATGCGCCCCCCCAGAATTGTCTTTAACAGCAAAAGTGAGGTGTCGAGGAGGGCTGACCAATCTGTCCGAGTGACTTCGGTAACCCTGCAGAGGAAGCTGATGGACGGTGGTCGAGCTGGCGGGTGGCTGTGGTTGCTCTGGCACAGTGACTGCGGGCGGTCGGCCACATTTTGGTGGTTGAGCGATGATGACTGGGCGGTCCAGGTCCAAGTGAGCTGGCTTCAACCGGTCCACCGAAATGTGATCCAGCTTTCCTCCAATGTCAACCAAAAAGGATTTGTCTCCTGATTCGATTATGCAGAAAGGACCAGTGTAAGGGGGTTTGAGCGGATCCCAGTGAACGTCATGGCGGATAAATATGGGCTCGGCGTTCTTCAGCTCCTCTGGCATGTGGGGGCTCGGAAGGCAGTGATTTGATGTAGGCACCGGAGAAAAGCATCTGGCCACTTCCTGGTGGCTGACAAGTTGCTGGGAGGCGGACCATGGCTCTGTGGGAGAAGGGAGGAAAACCCCTGGTACTCGGAGCGGCTGGCCACAAACGAGTTCTACCGAGGACGATTGTAGGTCTTCTTTGGGTGCTGTACAAAGACCAAAAGGACCCATGGGAGTCTGTCCACCCATTTCGCACCTTGAAGACTGGCCCGTAGGGCGGCTTTTAGTAAGCTGTGGAATCACTCGCACAGGCCGTTTGCCTGTGGATGATAGGCAGTGGTGCAATGAATTTTGGTGCCAAGCCCCTGAGCTACAGCGTTCCAGAGCTCTGAGGAAAATTGTGGCCCACGATCAGAGGAGATGTCCGCCGGTACCCCGAAATGAGCAACCCAACAGGAGATGAAAGCTCTAGCGATGTCTGCTGAAGTGGTGGAAACCAAAGGTATTGCCTCTGGCCACCTAGTGGTGCAGTCCATCATGGTGAGAAGATGCATATAACCAGGGGAAGGCAGAAGTGGCCCCACAAGGTCCACATGCATGTGGTCGAAACGACGCTCCGGAACAGCGAACGTAGCCACTGGAGCTTTTACATGACGCTGGACCTTGGCCTTCTAGCAGACCACGCAGGTGTTGGCCCAGTCATGGAGATCAAGGTGCTTACCCTTCCAGACGAACTTCGTCGACATTAGCCATTGTGAAGCCTTCATATCAGGGTGTGACAACCCGTGTATGGCGTCAAACACCTTCCGGCGCCAGGCGACTAGCACGATAGGTTGGGGAACGCCCATTGAGATATCGCAAAGGAGCATGGTGCCTGCAGCCTGGAAACTGACGTCGGTCGCCTGTAAACTAGAGGGGATGGTTCTGTGTGATTGGGCCTCTGGGTCCGAGGCCTGATCTGCAGCCATGAGGGCGTAATCAATCCCAAGGTGAACTGCATGGACCATCGCGTGGGACAGGCAATCCACTACCAGGTTGTCTCTACCAGACACATGTTGAATGTCCGTGGTAATTTCAGAAATAAATGTCAGGTGACATTGCTGACGAGCTGACTACAGTTCGGTGGACTTGGCCATTAGAGGCTTGTGGTCGACAAAAGCCTTGAAGGGGCGTCCTTCTAATAAGAACCTGAAATGGCAAATGACTAGAAAAAGGGTGCAACTCCTGATCAAAAGTGCTGTATTTTCTTTCATTTTGCCGTCGTTGACAGCTGAAACACACCAGCAGTTGCCACATGCCGTTCACCCACTGCTCCTGCACTGCGCTGATGGCATAGTCTGATGCATCTGTGGTAAGGGCGATGGTGGCACCTGGAAGTGGCTGCGCCAGCATGGTTGCATTGGCCAAGGTGCTCTTTGTGTTGACGAATGCCTGGTCCATCTCGGCTGTCCAGCTGATTGGATCCTTACCGGACTTGCCCTTGAGGGCCCCGTACAAAGGCTGCATAAGCTGAGCCACCTTAGGGATGAATCAGTGATAGAAATTGACCATCCCTAGGAACTCTTGCAGGACCTTGACGGTTCGTGGGCACGGGAAAGAGGTAACAGCTTCCACCTTCATCAGTAAGGGGGTGGCGCCATCTGATGTTATGCGGTGTCCCAAGAAATCGATCCGCTGCAGTCCGAACTGGCACTTGGCCAGGTTGATGATCAAACCATGCTGACTGAGGCATGTAAAGAGGGTATGCAAATGGCAGATGTGCTCTTCCTTGCTAGCGCTGGTGATGAGAATATCATCGAGGTAGATGAAGATGAAGTTTAGGTCTCGAGCACATAGTCCATCAAGCGCTGGAAAGCCTGTGCTGCATTCTTCAAGCCAAACAGCATGTGCAGGAACTCAAAAAGGCCGAAAGAGGTGATGACTGCGGTTTTCTCAACGTCTTGCGGGTGCATGGGAACCTGGTGATACCCCGGACGAGGTCGACATTTGAAAAGATGGAATTTCCCACCAAATGGGCTGAGAAAACCTGAATATGCAGGATCGGGTGCCGAACAGGAGTAGTGGCATCATTCAGGCGTCGGTTGTCACTGCATGGCCGCAAGCCGCTGCCCGGTTTCGGAACAATGTGGAGAGGCGAAGACTAGGGACTATTCGACCGGCAAATAATCCCCAGCCGCTCCATTGTGTTGAACTCCACTTTCACAGCCACGAGCTTGCCGGGTTCAAGCCTTCTAGCCCGTGCATAAACCGGGGAGCCAGTAGTGGTGATATGATGTTCAACATCATGCTTCACAGCCGAGGAGGTTAAAGTGGGCCTGGTCAGCTCCGGGAACTCTCCGAGGAGCCGAGTGAAGTCATCCAGAGATGGGAACACGCAGACGATAGTGCGCAACATGGTAGTACCGTGGTGGCACGGAATCGAGTGGAAGGTGGCCGTGTATTTTAACCGGCGGTGCAGGACATCGACGAGGAGGCCGTTGGCACATAGAAAATCCGCCCCTAGAATGGCCTGCGAGACTGTGGCCATGACGAAATCCCAATGGAAGTGCTGACCGCTGAAACACACTTGGACCCGCCGCTTTCGGAAAGTTCGAATGGCTGCGCCATTTGCCGCCACGAGGGAAAAGCCGTGGTCCCCAGCTTGCATATCGAGATTCGATGCAGGTAGGATGCTACACTGCGCCCCGGTGTCACAAAGGAAATGTTGACCCGATAGGGAATCGGTGATGTAAAGAAGTTTCCCCGAAGATCCGATGGCCATCACAGATGCGGAGCGCCCGTCAGACCCGGTCCTCCTTCGCCAGGAACGCTGCAGGAGTTTTGTTTTATTTTTGGGTGAAAAGCTGCAGGGAGAGTGGCAGCGTTGTGCGTTCGCGCCAAAACGGGCGTGGTAGGAGCACCAGCCCGCTGCAAGAGGAGCTGGAGCTGCGTCTGTTGGGGATGGGCATCCCGCGGCAGCGCAGCATGCTGGGTTATTGTGGAAATCTTATCTGCTTTGGCAGCAAGCTCAGCGCAGTCCGTGACCTCGGACCTGGCTAGCGCAGCCTATACCTCCTCCGGCAGTTGGTAGAGGAATAGCTCCTGGAAGAGGAAGCATTCCGGTTTGGCACCTAAGAGCGTGAGCATCTGGCTCATGAGCTCGGATGGTTTGGAGTCCCCGAGGCCGGGCATAGCGAGGAGCCAGCGAGCGCGTTCTGACTTCGATAGCCTGAAGACTTGAAGCAACCGCGCCTTTAACGTATCATACTTGCGGTCAGTAGGAAGACTACCGAGCAGGATGATGATCCACGAGGAAGTGGCGCTATCGAGGGTGGAGACCACGTAGTAATAACGGGTCTGATCCACGACAATGTTCCTGATGGCGAACTGGGCTTCAGCCTGGATAAAGCACGCGGCTGGTTGTTGCTCCCAGAACTGTGGCAGTTTTAGAGTCACGGCATTAGAGTCACGGCATTCGTTTCCATGCTGAAGATCATCCGCGAAAACATTTCACGAAAGTCGGGGTCACCAATGTAGGAACGTGGGTTCCTAACTAAAAGACTGAGTTCTACTCAGGCGATCAAACAAAACGAACTTTAATGAAACAAACAGGTTTTAACAAGAAACTGCAGGGTAACATCGAATGTAGGTCTGCTCTCTTTGGAGGCTCCACGAGGAATGGCCCTCAAGTCCCCTGACTGACGTCATGACGTCATCACATTTTCCTGCCAGTGGGGAATCACGTGATGAACGGCGTGACGTCATCACGTTTTAGCCACGCTGTTAAAGTAACCACGCTCTGTACAGTTAAACAGCATAAATAAAGATACAGACTCAGGCTGCAGCTAACATGCTGTTAAAGGAATTATATACAAATGATCTGAGTCCTTTGGTGGTCTGCGACACTGGAATATTTAGATGCATCCTTGGTCACCTTGCAACCACATCTATGCAATGGCTATTAGATTAAACGCATTTATCTCTATTTGTATCATAACTGCCTCTATTTCGTTGTAAATGCTTCATGCATTCAGATAAAGAGCCTTAATTTTAACGGTTTACCATTTTCCCTGATTAGCCCTTATTCTTGGATGCACTATTTCCGTTAACCTTTCTGTCCCTTCCCGTCTCCCTCTGCCTATCTTTACTCAAATCGTTAGACTACTCTATGGCTTTGAATATATCTTGAGATTCATACATTTCCCCTCACATGAACCCTCAACCCCTCTTTCGATAAAAGCTCTTTTTACAGCCCTAGTTATTTAATTCACCAGGGCAATAATCCCAGTCTGATTTACGTGGAGCTCCTTCCAATGGAACAGCTTCCTCCTTTCCATTAATGGTACTAGTGCCTCATGAATCGTAATGACTGTCTCGCACACCAAACTTTGTGTCACGCATTTAACTTTCTGATGTGATTGATCCTATGCCAAGTTGCGAGTGCCTCAGGGAGTAATCCAGAGATTATTACCTTTGAGGTTCTGCTGATTAATTTGGACCCCAGCTCGTCAAACTCGCTCAGCAGGCCCTCATTCCTAGTTCTAACTATGTCATCAGTCCCTACATGAGCCACGACTACTGAATCCTCCCCCTCATGCTCCAAGTTATTTTCTAGCTGCGAGGGAATATCCTTAGCCATGGCACCGGGCAGGCAACACAGCCTTCGGGACAGTGATGTATTTATCCCCCTGACTATATTAACACCGAACACTACCTTCATATTCCCCCCACTTGAATGGTTTCCTGTACCATAGTGCCGTGATCAAATTGTCCATTCCATCTGCATTCTTTGTTCCCAGTCATACAGGCAGGAAGTATCTCTTATCTGTTAACAAGGTCCAAGGCTGAGGCACCTATATCACTACATTCTGTGTAGCCACAGTTGCCTGACTCGCAGTCTCATCCTCCTGTTCCTGACCACTAACCAAACCGAAATAACAACCTGACCAAGGTGGTGTCACTGACTCGTGAATCGAATTGCCTAGGCAAGTCTCCCACGCCCTGATGCATTGTAATGCCTGCAGCTCGGACTACAGCTCAACAAACCTGAGCCAAAGTTCCCCGAGTTGCAGAAACTTACTGCAGATGTGGCTTCCCGGGATCTCAAGTGTCTCCTCCAATCCCACAGGCTGCAGTTGGGACACACCACCAGCTCTGCCATCGCAATCTAACTTTGTGTTATAGATTTAATTGGTTAAGCTTTTTATTCACTCAAAGTTTTTAGTTGTACCAACTAATTAGTTAATCTAGTTTAATTTATTGATTTAATAAAGTTATAGTTATACATTCCAAGTTCTTAGTTTAAATTCACTTCCGAGATTTTAAAGCAAAAAACGGTAATACACACCATCCAAGCACGGAGCTGCTGTCTTGTGAAGTCTCTCCTTTGCTCCCCGCCACTTTCGGTCGCTGGCTCCGCTCTCGCTGTGCTGACATTTGAGCCTTTTAAAGCCTCCCTCCCCAGCTGCAGGTTGGTCCCAGGCTATTTCCCCTAAGGTTTCACTGAGGGTGCTGGGGTCTGAGTGGCCCGGCCGCCCGTGGGCTATCAACTGAAAGAGCGACCTTTCCTGCGCCGCCCCCTTTGGGTAAATACATAAAACTCGAATCTGGCGATTGGCAGCTTCATAAACCCGCCCCAGGCCGCACCAGAGGACTCAGCGGGTCTAAAAACGAGCAGGAATCCAGCGGGACTGATGTCCGCGGAGAACCCACCTCTACCGTTCCTGTTAGTCACTGAATCCAGGCGCTGAAAGACGGAAACAGGCCTCACTGTGTGTGTCTCACGGAGATGAGGGGATTGAGCAGAACACCAGACCAACATGTTGTGATTTTGCACATACTTCTCATCATTTAATGAATTTAACAATTACAGTAAAGGGATATTTCACCACATTCTTCAAATCCTCTCTGAATTTAGTCTGGGTCACAGCATAAATACACGTGTTGGCGCAGCAACTCAGGAGCTGAATCCCCAGGGCCTGATAATCTATATCCCAGGGTCCTAGAAATAGTAGATGCATTGCTGGTCATCTTCCAGAACTCGATAGACTCTGGAACAGTATCCATGGATTGGAGGGTAGCTAATGTTACCCCACTATTCAAAAAAAGTGGTAGAGAAAAAGCACGGAATTATAGACCGGTAAGCCTGACTTCGGTAGTGGGGAAATGCTAGAGTCTATTATAAAAGATGTAATAGCAGAGCACTTGGATAACAGTGACCGGATTGGACAAAGTCAACACGAATTTACAAAAGGTAAATCATGCTTGACTAAACTACTGGAATTTTTTGAGGATGTAACTGTTAAAATAGATAAGGGAGAACCAGTGGATGTTGTGTATTTGGACTTTCAGAAGACTTTCGATAAGGTCCCACATAAGAGATTAGCGTGCAAAATTAAGGCACATTGGATTGGGGACAAGGTATTGACTTGGATAGAGAACTGGTTGGCGGACAGAAAGCAAAGAGTTGGAATAAACGGGTCATTTTCCGAGTGGCAGGCATTGACTAGTGGGGTACCGCAAGGACCCCAGCTGTTCACAATATATATTAATGATCTGGACGAGGGAATTGGATGTAATATCTCCAACTTTCCAGACGACACAAAGCTGGGTGGGAGGGTATGCTGTGAGGAGGATGTCGTGAAACTGCAGTACGATTTGGACAGGTTGGGTGCTTGGACAGAAACAATGCAAATGCACAATAATGCGGATAAATGTGAGTTTATCCACTTTGGTGGCAAAAACAGGAAGGCAGATTATTATTTGAATGGCAATAGATTGGGAGAAGGGGAAGTGCAAAGAGACCTGGGTGTTCTTGTGCACCAGTCGCTGAAGGTAAGCATGCAGGTGCAGCAGGCGGTTAAGAAGGCAAATGGTATGTTGGCCTTCGTAGCAAGAGGGTTCGAGTACAGGAACAAGGATGTCTTGCTACAGTTGTACAGGGCCTTGGTGAGACCGCACCTTGAGTATTGTGTGCAGTTTTGGTCACCTTACCTGAGGAAGGACGTTCTTGCCATGGAAGGAGTGTAGCGAAGATTCACCAGGCTGATATCTGGGAAGGCAGGAATGACACATGAGGAGAGATTGTGTCGATTGGGCTTATACTCACTGGAGTTTAGAAGATTGGGAGGGGATTTCATCGAAACCTATAAAATTCTGTCAGGCCTGGACATACTACATGCAGAAAGGATGTTTCTGATGGCCGGGGAGTCCAGAACCAGGGGTCATAGTCTAAGGATAAGGGGTAAACCATTTAGGACTGAAATGAGGAGGAATTTCTTCACCCAGAGAGTGGTGAACCTGTGGAATTCTCTGCCACAGAGGGCGGTGGAGGCCAGTTCATTAAATATATTCAAGAAAGAGTTGGATATATTTCGTCAGGCTGAAGGGATCAAGGGATATGGGGAGAAGGCAGGGACAGGGTACTGAATTTGAATGATCAGCCATGATCTCATTGAATGGTGGAGCAAGCGCAAAGGGCCTAATGGCCTGATCCTGCTCCTATGTTCTATGTTTCTATGTTTCTATGTTTAAATATCAGTTTGGTTTTTTTTATTCATTGATGGGATGTGGGCGTCGCTGGCTGGCTAGGCCTGCATTTAGTGCCCATCCCTAATTGCCTTGAGAAGATGGTGGTGAGCCACCTTCTTGAACCGTTGTAGTCTATATAGTGTAGGTACA
Organism: Somniosus microcephalus; assembly: GCF_052327205.1. NCBI lineage: Eukaryota > Metazoa > Chordata > Chondrichthyes > Squaliformes > Somniosidae > Somniosus > Somniosus microcephalus. The sequence goes on from NC_140990.1 coordinate 115,950,830, forward strand.
CCCACAATGCTGTTAGGAAGGGAGTTCCAGGATTTTGGCCCAGCGACGGTGAAAGAACGGCGATACAGGTCCAAATCAGGATGGTGTGTGACTTGGAGGGGAACTTGTAGGTGGTGATGTTCCCATGCGTCTGCTGCCCTTGTCCTTCTAAGTGGTAGAGGTCACGGGTTTGGAAGGTGCTGTTGATGGAGCTTTGGCGAGTTGCTGCAGTGCATCTTGTAGATGGTACACACTGCAGCCACAGTGCGCTGGTGGTGGAGGGATTGAATGTTGAAGGTGGCGGATGGAGTGCCAATCAAGCGGGCTGCTTTACCTTAATGGTGTCGAGCTTCTTGAGTGTTGTTGGAGCTGCACTCATCCAGTCAAGTGGCGAGTATTCCATCACACTCCTGACTTGTGCCCTGTAGATGGTGGAAAGGCTTTGGGGAGTCAGGAGGTGAGACACTCGCCGCAGAATTCCCAGCCTCTGGCCTGCTCTTGTAGCCACAGTATTTATATGGCTGGTCCAGTTCAGTTTGTGATCAGTGGTAACCCCCAGGATGTTGATAGTGGGGGATTCAGCGATGGTAATGCCATTGAATGTCAAGGTGAGATGATTAGGGTCTCGCTTGTTGGAGATGGTCATTGCCTGGCACCTGTGTGGTGCGAATGTTACTTCCCACTTTCAGCCCAAGTCTGAATGTTGTCCAGGTCTTGCTGAATATCGACACGGACTGCGTCAGTATCTGACGAGCCTCGAATGGTGCTGAACAGTGTGCAATCATCAGTGAACATCCCCACTTCTGACCTTATGATGGAGGGAAGGTCATTGATGAAACAGCTGAAGTTCCTGTAAATATTGAGTTAGAGCCCCAGGAAGCAAATCGAACACTTACAATCGCCTCCACACAGAAAACAGCAGGAACACTGCCCATAAGGATAAAATTCCCAGATATAACCAACAGTAAAATGATGGATTTTCTTCGCTTCTCCATCTCTGGGTCACTGGAACACTCCCCACTGCTGTGGGCTCGGAGTCTCCTCCGGACTCTGCTCTACATGTCTGACAGTTAACGCATTGAGCAGCAGAATCAGAACAAATGGAATAAATGGTGTTAAAATATAATGAAGGATTTCAATTACTGTCCACACCTGTGAATAAGCAACATACCTTGTTACATAACAGAACCAACGAGAATTAGAAATCCAATGCTGTCCTCCATACATAAAGTATCAGAAAGTGTTCTTTACACAGAACAGCACACTCACTGTTCTTAGAACCACAGCCGCCGTTTTGTCGTTGCAATATTTTTTTTTCAGCTTCTGGCAACAAGTGACCAGAAATTGATCAAAGGTGAAAGTGACCGTGCACCAGAAAGAACAGTCTGTGACTGCTTAAAGCAGGATTGCATGGATATTACACACTTAATCTTCCACATGAACTGAAACTGAGCCTCTTAACGATTGGGAATCTGCCTGGATATTAGATCAGTGATAACGACAAGTACAGCTGCCGCTGCCATGGACACCAAGTAACGGGTGACACATTTGGAGAGACCGCACCTTCCCCGAGACAGGATCAGAACCGTCACCAAGTTCACTGCAAGGAAGAGAAAAACAGGGAACTTATTCTTTAGACTGAGATCAATATGAACTGGCTGATTGAATTCTGGGTAAAATGTGCAGCGTTATTATTGAATCCAAGGACAGAATCTAATTCCCAGTAATGGTCGAGGGGAGTTTTTGTGACCATAAGGCTGTTTCCAGTGGGGTAACGCAGGGCTCAGTAATGGGTCACTAGCTTTTTGTGATGTACATCAATAATTTATACTTCAATGTAGGGGGCAAGATTAATAAGTTGAAAGATGATACAACTAGGGTTGCAAAATTCTGGGAATTTTTAAAAGAGGAAACTTTCCATGGGAACTTTCGCGAATTTATGGGAATTTATGGGAATTTATGGGAATTTTTAGTTTTTTTGCACACTAATGTTTTTTGTCTCTGACCCTTATATTATCTTTGTCGTCAAAATAGACATGCTGTTCCATTCAAATAAAAACAGGCTTTCAAAACTTTATTTAGGTTATAATTTTGAACTTTATTGAACCCCCACAAAAAAGACACATCTAAAATAAAATAAAAAGAGCGTCAGCTTATTTAGCCTGTAATTTGTCCTTATTTTGTCCCTTTGAGACTTGTACTCATGAGTCTTCTGAGTCTTCTACTCCTCATTGCTCCTCCTGATTCTTTGACTCTGGCTCTGACGTGTCCATTTCCTCCTCTGTGTCAGTGTCTAGCTGTGTGGTGGACACTTCTGTATCTGGCTCAATAAGTTGTAGGTTCGCCCGGATAGCCAACAGTTTCTCCACTCTCTTGCTAGTCAGCCTGTTCCGCACCTTTGTATGTGCATTCCCAAAAAGTGACCAGTTTAGTTCAGAGGCCGCTGATGAAGGTGGGATTTGGAGTATCACCGATGCAATAGGTGACAGGGCCTCAGATGCACAAAGTCCCTTCCACCAGGTATGTGCACTGATATGCTTGCATGATTCCCATATCCCATCCCCATTCCAAAGACCTTGCTTGGTAGAGAACTCTGCCAGACTTCCCAGAACTTTGCCCACTCTGATGATCTGTTCTCCAGAAAGTATTGGTCTCCCAACATGCTTTGGGTCCAGCATGTAAGCTGCAGCATGAATCGGCTTGACACAAAATTCTTGACGCGTCTGTATGAATTGAACAATTGCCTTCTCCTCTGCTTTGAGCAGCATGGATGCCGATAGGGCAATACTGATTTGTTCTTTTAAATCAGTAAAAAGCCTGAGAACATCTGACAAGACAGCGTCATCCTCCTTCAATCTGAGCTATTGCAGATGCTACTGGTGAGAGTTGTTTAAGGCTGCTAACCACTCTCTCCCAAAACACATCATCCAGCAGTATTTTCTTGATGGTGGATTCCATATTCCCAGACTGGGATATTGCCATTTCTTGCAGCGACTCCTTAGCCTCCAGAAGGCTGTTATACATTATGACAACACCACCCCATCTAGTGTTGTTGGGCAGCTTCAGTGTGGTGTTCTTGTTCTTTGTCATTTGCTTGGAGTTGTAGGTTGCTGCAACTATCTGTTTTCCCCTGACATACTTAACAACATGCTTGGCTCTCTTGTACAGTTCTTCCATGGTTCTCAAACCCATGATGTCCTTGAGGAGCAGGTTAAGCCCAATGAGCTGCGCACCCAATAGACGTAATATGAGGGTAGGCCTCCTCCACTTGAGCCCAAGCAGCTTTCATATTCGCAGCATTGTCAGTAACTACTGCAAAGACCTTTTGTGATCCAAGATCGTTGATGACCGCTTTCAGCTCATCAGCAATGTATGTGCCTGTGTGTCTGTTGTCCTTCGTGTCTGTGCTCTTGAAGAACACTGGGAGAGGAGTGGAGACGATGTAGTTTATGATGCCCTCCCCTCGTACATTTGATCACCCATCTGAGATAACTGCAACGCAGTCTGCCATCGCTATCGTTTCTTTGAGCTTTCCTTGGACTCAGCCTCCAGCAAATAGTCCGTGTTGTTGATTTTGAGGAAGCTAGCTGTAGACTGCATGAAGATATCAATGGGCGGAAATGTGGCAAATGGAATTCAATCAGGAGAAGTGTCAGGTAATGCATTTGGAGAGGGCTAGCAAGGGAAGGGAATGCACGACTAATGGTAGGATACTGAGGCGTTTAGAGGAACAAATTGGGCATGGCAGCATTGAGGAAGAGTTCATAGAGTGTATAAGGGATGGGTTCCTTGAGCAGTATGTAACTGAACCAACCAGGGGGCAGGCAATCTTAGATCTGGTCCTGTGTAATGAGACAGGATTAATAAAAAATGTCCTGGTAAACGATCCCCTTGGAATGAGTGACCATAATATGGTTGAATTCCAAATTCAGTTTGAGAGTGAGAGAGTTGGATCTCAAACCAGCGTACTAAGCTTAAATAAAGGAGACTATGAAGGTATGAGAGTGGAATTGACTAAAGTGGACTGGGAAAACAGATTAAAGTGTAAGACGGTACAAGAGCAGTGGTCTACATTCAAGGAGATATTTCACATCTTTCAAGATCAATATATTCCACTGAGGAAAAAGGGGAGATAAAGAAAAAACAGCCATCCGTGGCTTAGTAAAGTAATAGAGGATAGTATTCGACCGAAAACAAGGGCATATACATTAGCCAAATCTAGTGAGAGGATAAAAGATTGGGAAGCATTTAAAAGCCAGCAAACAATAACTAAAAGATTAATTAAGAAAGGGAAGATAGATTATGAAAGTAAACTAGCAAAAAATATAAAAACAGATAGCAAGAGTTTCTACAGCTATATAAAAAGAAAAAGGGTGGCTAAAGTGAACGTTGGTCCCTTAGAGGATGGGACCGGGAAACTAGTGGTGGGGAACATGGAGATGGCAAAGTTGCTGAACAGATATTTTCTTTCAGTCTTTACATTAGAGGACACTAAAAATATCCCAACACTGGTCAAACAGGGGGCAATTGCGGGGGAGGAGCTAAACACGATTAAAATCACTAAAGAGATGTTACTCAGTAAAATAATGTGACTTAAGGTGGATAAATCCCCCGGACCTGATGGCCTACATCCTAGGGTCTTGAGAGAAGTGGCGGTAGGGATTGTGGATGCATTGGTGATCATTTTCCAGAACTCCCTGGACTCTAGAAAGGTCCCGGCAGATTGGAAAACTGCTAATGTAACACCCTTATTTAAGGAGGGAAGTAGACAAAAAGCTGGAAACTATAGACCAGTTAGCCTAACATCTGTGGTTGGCAAAATGTTGGAGTCCATTATTAAGGAAACAGTATCAGAGCATTTGGATAAACATAATTTAATAGGACAGAGTCAGCATGGTTTTACGAAGGGGAAGTTATGTTTGACAAATTTGCTCGAATTATTTGAGGACGTAACATACAGGGTGGATATAGGGGAACCAGTGGATGTCGTGTATTTGGACTTCCAAAAGGCATGTGACAAGGTTCCAATCAAACGATTACTGATCAAGATAAAAAAAATCACGGGATTAAGGGTAATATACTGGCATGTGTGGAAGATTCGCTATCTAACAGAAAACAAAGAGTTGGGATAAATGGTTCGTCCTTGGGCTGGCAATCAGTAACTAGTGGTGTTCCGCAGGGGTCAGTTCTGGGTCCCCAACTCTTTACAATCTATATTAACAATTTGGAGGAGGGGACCGAGTGTAACATATCAAAGTTTGCAGATGATACAAAGATGGGAGGGAAAGTAGTGAGTGAGGAGGACATAATAAACCTGCAATGGGACATCGACAGGCTAAGTAAGTGGGCAGAGATTTGGCAGATGGAATACAATACTGGAAAGTGTGAGGTTATGCACTTTGGCAGGAAAAGTCGTAGAGCAAGTTATTATCTTAATGGCAAGAAACTGGAAAGTACTGAAGTTCAAAGGGATCTGGGGGCCCTGGTGCACGAAACTCAAAAGGTTAGTATGCAGGTGCAGCAAGTGATTAAGAAGGCCAATGGAATGGTGGCTTTCATTGCTAGGGGGATAGAATATAAAAATAGGGAGGTATTGCTTCAGTTGTACAAGGTATTGGTGAGACCGCACCTGGAATACTGCGTACCGTTTTGGTGTCCATACTTAAGAAAGGACATACTTGCTCTCGAGTCAGTGCAAAGAAGTTTCACTCGGTTAATCCCGGGGATGAGGGGATGGACATGTGAGGAGAGGTTGAGTAGATTGGGACTCTACTCATTGGAGTTCAGAAGAATGAGAGGTGATCTTATTGAAACATATAAGATTGTGAAGGGGTTGGATCGGGTGGATGCGGGGAAGATGTTCCCGATGATGGGTGAAACTAGAACTAGGGGGCATAGTCTTAGAATAAGGGGCTGCTCTTTCAAAACTGAGATGAGGTGGAACTACTTCACTCAGAGGGTGGTAGGTCCATGGAATATGCTGCCCCAAAAAGCTGTAGAAGCTACATCATTACATAAATTTAAAACAGAAATAGACAGTTTCCTAGAAGTAAAGGGAATTAAGGGTTACGGGGAGCGGGCAGGAATTTGGACATGAGTCTAGGTTCGGATCGATCATGGCCCTGTGGGTAGCGGAGTGGGCCCAGGGGCCGTGTAGCCTGATCCTGCTCCTATTTCGTGTGACTAATTCTGTTAGGTTCAGGAGATGGTTCTGTGATAGTGGATTGGTTGTTAGGATCAGATCAGCCATGATCTTATTGAATGGCGGAGCAGGCTCGAGGGGTCAATTGGCCTACTCCTGCTCCTATTTCTTATGTACTTATGTTCTTATGTTCTAAGTGAGTGGGCAGAGATTTGGCAGATGCAATATAATGTTGGAAAGTGTGAGGTTATGCACTTTGGCAGAAAAAATCAAAGAGCAAGTTATTATCTAAATGGAGAGAAACTGCAAAGTGCTACAGTACAAAGGGTTTTGGGGGTCCTGGTACATGAAACACAAAAAGTTAGTATGCAGGTGCAGCAGGTGATCAGGAAGGCCAATGGAATCTTGGCTTTTATTGCAGGGGGGTTGGAGTATAAAAACAGGGAAGTCTTGCTGCAGTTATACAGGGTATTGGTGAGGCCACACCTGGAATATTGCGTGCAGTTTTGGTTTCCATATTTAAGAAAAGATATATTTGCTCTCGAGGCGGTTCAGAGAAGGTTCACTCGGTTGATTCCAGAGATGAGGGGGTTGATGTATGAGGAAAGGTTGAATAGGTTGGGACTCTACTCATTGAAGTTCAGAAGAATGAGAGGCGATCTTATCGAAACATATAGGTTTGTGAGGGGGCTTGATATGGTGGATGTGGTGAGGATGTTTCCACTGATGGGTGAGACTAGAACTAGGGGGCATAATCTTAGAATAAGGGGCTGCCCTTTCAAAACTGAGATGAGGAGAAACTTCTTCACTCAGAGGGTAGTAAATCTATGGAATTTGCTACCCCAGAGAGCTGTGGAAGCTGCAACAATAAATAAATTTAAAATGGAGATAGACATTGTCCTAGCTGATAAGGGAATTAGGGGTTACGGGGAGAGGGCAGGGAAGTGGACATGAGTCTAGTTTCAGACCAGCCATGATCCTATTGAATGGCGGAGCAGGCCCGAGGGGGCGTATGGCCTTCTCCTGCTCCTATTTCTTATGTTCTTATGTTCTTATGTTGGAGTGCATGTCCATTGATCCCTGAAGGTAGCAGGACAGGTAGATAAGGTGGTTACGAAGTCTTACGGGATACTTTTCTCTGTTAGCCGAGGCATAGAGAAAGAGCAGGGAGCTTATGCTGGAACTGTATAAAACATTAGTTAGGTCACAGCTAGAGTACTGCCTGCAGTGCTGGTTACAGTTACAGGAACGATGTGATTGCGTTAGAGAAGGTACAGGTAAGATTTACGAGGATGTTGTCAGGACTGGAGAATTTTAGCTACGAGGAAAGATTGGATTGGCTGGGGTTGTTTTCTGTGGAATAGAGGAGTTTGAGGGGAGTCTTGATTGACGTGTATGAATATATGAATGGCCTAGATTTAGTGGATAGGAAGCTCCTATTAACCATAGCAGAGATGTCAATAAGCAATGGGCAATGATTTAAAGTAAATCCTAGAACAATTAGAGGGGAGTTGAGCAAACCTTTTTCATGCAGAGGGTGGCGGGGGGTCCGGGATCTTGCTGCCTGAAAGGATGGAGAGGCAGAAACGCTCATCACATTTAAAAAATACAACAGCAAAACACTGCAGATGCTGGAAATCTGAAATAAAAACAAAATTCTGGAAATACTCATCAGGCCAGGCAGCATCTGTTGAGAGAGAAACAGGTTAACCACTCAAGATTTTTTAATTGCAAACTGCCGGCGTGGCATTGGCCGTCTCAGTTTCCCTGCTCTCCTCATTCACTCCAGTCTACCTCCCTCTGAACTTGCAGCACTCCATTGTCTCAGATACAACCCCAACATTGTCTTTAATCCTGCTGACAAGGGTGGTGCTGTTGTTGTTTGGCAAACCACCCTCTCTCTAGCAGAGACTGAAAACCAACTCTCCAACACCTCCTCTTACCTCCACCTGGACCATGACCCCACGACTGAACATCAATCCACCATTTCCAAGACTGTCACTGACATCATCTCCTCTGCAGATCTTCCCTCCATGGCTGCCAAACTCAAAGTTCTCCAACCTCGCACAGCCCGCTTCTACCTCGTTCCCAACATCCACAAACAGGCCTGCCCTGGTAGACCCATCGTTTCAGCCTGTTTTTGCACCATGGAACTTATCTCTTCCTATCTCGACTCTATTTTTTCTGCCCTTGTCCAGTGTCTACCCAGGGGAAAAATGGGCGGCAGAAACACTACCGCCCGTTTTGCGCTCCAGCCCAAGACTAATTTCATCCCAATGCTCTTTGTATCAGATAACTCCCACACTTGGGATTCTTTTATATTCTTTGGCCTAGAAATTCGCCTCAGGCGGTGGTGAAAAGCGGGCGGTGTCGGATCGGTCGCCCGTTATATGCAGCGCTTGATATTCAATTTCATTGACTGCAATAGAACTGAATATCAGCCGCTATGTAAGCGGGTGACCGATCAGATACCGCTCGTATTGCGCCAATGCCCGAGCCGAATTTCTAGCCCTTTTAAATTTGTTTCTTCCATAATCTTACATGTAAGATTGTGTTGGAGACAATTATTTTCGAAATTACCAATAACATGTTGCTGCCTCTTACAGATGGAGGCAGAATTGAGGCGGGCAATCCGTTACTGCCCATTTTGCGCCATCACCGAGACGAATTTCTAGGCCATGGAGTTTATGGCAGTGAAATAGGTTATTTGGATTCATTAGTACACTGGTGGTGTTTATCCTAATCCCATGTACCCGCCCTGTTCCCTTACCTCTTTAACCCTTCCCTTCAACCACCCCTCTAATTTATTATTCAATATTAACACGGTCTCTGCTTCAGTCACTACCTCTGATAGGGAGTCACACAGCCTCACAATCCTTTGTGCAAAAAGAGTTCCCCAAGCTCAATGTCCTAAACAGTTTACATTTAAATCAGTCTCTCTGTCCCCACATCCGCAATGTGTTACTCTAACTATATACAATGTTGTCTCTGCATTGCACTGACTCGTGGACAGGCAGCGACCTGTGTAGAATTAGAATCAGACTTGTGTTTGGTGATTCCTGTTGATATTTGTACTGTATCATTGTTAATACTAATCTGATTTCGCGTTGTTATTGTGAGGATATTTGCAAAGGATCAAATTTTTCAATTAATATAAGCGACAGGCATAGTTGTCAAAGTTCCTAAATCAGTGTCTTTCAACGAATTTGCGTAAATTGTCTGCTGCAATACCTATATTACAACAGTGAGTGTACTTCACTAGTACTTCATTGGCTGTAAAGCTCTTTCGGACCTCAGGACATTCCAAAGCGAACGGTGAGATTAGTTTTCGTCATAGATCAATCCAAAACAGTTCCCATTGTTCCGTTCTCTCTCTCTAGCCCTCTATCAATGTAACCATAACCTCAATGTCCTGCTTTCTCCCTATAGCCCTGTAGCAGTTCCAAACTAATTTTACTGCCCACTCTTTCCCCATAGTCCTGTATCAATCCCAAATTAATCACACTTGCGCACTCTACACACAGCCCTTTATAAATCTCAAAACTAATCCGATTACCCCACTCTCTACCCATGGCCCTATATCAATCCAAACAGAACAACATTGCCATGCTCTCTCCCCTTAGCAATCCAAAACCAATCTCAATTTCCAAGCTCTCCACAAAGCCGTTGTTCAATCTCAAACTATTCACAAGGTCCTGCTTCATCCCCATAATCCTGTATGAATCCCAAACTCATCCCTCTGCCCCAATACTCTCCCCAAAGGCCTGGATCAATCCTGATGTATCGCCATGGTTACACTTTCTCCCGATAGTGCGGTGTCAATCCCAAACTAATCCCAGTCAGAGGGACCATGAACGATGATGCCACACAGAGATCCCAGATCAATGGATTGCTCAATGCCAGAAAAGGTGCACAGGATTTAAACAACAATAGGAAATTAACAAACTTATTCCAGATTTAATAAGCAGCTACCACTTAATGCAATAAAATTAAATAACGACATTATAGTAGAGCGAGACGTGCAACAACCTGTGATAGACGTTGAGTTCATGCTCTCACGAAGATTACCGACTAGCAGAGAAAATCAAGGCCCAACACCTGCAAAGCTCTTGTCACTAAGAAATTAATGCTCACATGTCAGTGGATAGTAATGTCTGTATCATTGGGACAGCAAGGAAAATTAACAGCAAATTAGAATGTTTGTGTCACTGCTAGCTTAGGATACCTGTCAGTAAATTGGGATGTTTGTGTCTCTGGTACAGGAAGGACACCTGCCAGTAAATTGGGATGTTTGTGTCTCTCGTACTGGAAGGACAACTGTCAGTAAATTGGGATTTTTGTGTCTCTGGCATAGGAAGGTCACCTGTCAGTAAATTGGGATGTTTTTCTCTCTGGTGCAGGAAGGTCACCTGTCAGTAAATTGGGATATTTGTGTCTCTGGTGCAGGAAGGTCACCTATCTGTAAATTGGGATGTTTGTGTCTCTGGTACAGGAAGGTCACCTGTCAATAGATTGGGATCTTTGTGTTTCTGGTACAGGAATGTCACCTGTCAATCAATTGGGCTGTTTGTGTTTCTGGTACAGGAAAGTCACCTGTCAGTAAATTGGGATGTGTGTTTCTGGTACAGGAAGGTCACCTGTCAGTAAATTGGGATGTTTGTCTCTCTGGTACAAGAAGATCACCTGGCAGTAAATTGGGATGTGTGTTTTTCTGCTGCAGTAAGGTCACCTGTCAGTAAATTGGGATGTTTTTGTCTCTGGTACAGGAAGATCACCTGTAAGTAAATTGGGATGTGTGTTCTCCTGCTCTATTGCACAAAACCACACTACTCATTCCATTGTTTGAATCTTTTCCTTACATTAATATAAATGGTGATTTTTGTACGCCAACAAAAAGGAAAATGTTTCCTGTTTACATCAATCCATTCCAAGCGGTGGAAAAATAAAGCTTCACCAAATTTAAAGCAGGCTAGGTCAATTCTGATAATAGATATTTATTGGTGGAACTTATGTTTTTCTTTCTTTAATTAATTTACCTATTAGATTCAGCAGATATTTCACCATACTCTTGAACTCCTCCCTGAATTTGCTCTGAGTCTTGGAATAAATAAATGTGTTTGTGCAGCAGCTCAACAACTGAAGCATAAATTTGGGGTCACTGAAACCATTGATTTTATATTAATTTGTAAATTGATCTTAAAAGATCTATTCAACATACACCATCCACAACAGTATAAAATTTCCCGAGATGGCGAAGAGTAAGATGATGGACTTTCTCCGGCTCTCCATCTCTGGGACATTCTGATTCTCTCCATTGCTGTGGGCCCAGAGTCTCCTGCGGGCTCTACTGGCTGCTTGAATGTGTCTGACGGTGAGAGCTTTGAGCAGAAGAATCAAGAGGAACTGGAGACCCGGGGTTAAAATATAGTCACTTCATTGAAAAGCTGCCCATAACAGAGAAGGATAACGGATTTCCTTCAGTCTACAATTCCACGGGACTTTATCAATTATGATGATGGGTTCGTGTAAAGAGTACCAGGGAATATTGACCAAACAGCCCAGCGCAGAGACCGTTCCTATAACCACGGCCGCCGTTTTCTCGGTGCAATATTTTGTCTTCAGCTTCTGGCAACAGATGGCCCCAATTTGATCAAAGGTGAAAGCGACTGTTAACCAGACAGAACTGTCTCTAGATGCATAAATTAAAGCAGCGATGGCCAGGAAGTTACCTGGAAAATAAATACTAGGAATCCGGTTTAATATCACAGCACTGATAATGACCAGGAGATCCGTCCCCACCATGGACACCAGTTATCGAGTGACACATCTGGAGAGACTGCACCTTCCTTGGGACAGGATCAATTTCGCCACTAAATTAACTGTAAAGAGAGACAGATGGAGACGAAATGTTACAGAATATAGACTCCTAGCAGAAGTAATATATTGAGCGAAATTTTATGAAGTTTCTACAGATCAGACATTATCTCATTGTATGGCAGAACAGGCTCGATGGGTTTAATGGCCAAGTCCTGCTGCTATGAACCTACGTCCTAGCTTTCATAGCTGTAGTGATGAGAACTGATATAAATATCCAAGCTGGAGCTGAGACACAATAGAGACCACGGGAGAATGAAAAGTAATATTACATTTCATTGTGAAACAACAACCATTAAAATACATGGGAATTTCAAATAAGTTAATAGAGTCGCATGTGTAATGTTGAATAAAATGAATGATTAAGTAATACATATAGATTTAAGATAATGAATTAAAAACACACAATAAACACAGTAACAAATAGAATAAAATGCAAAACAAATTTAAAATGAATATTACACCAATGAAACAAAGATTGTGGAGTCTTGTACTGATGTGACCCCCTAACAGGATTTAAGCAAGTACTGAGGCAGGGAAGTGGGGATAGGAGGAAAGAACAAAAGGGAAGGTCTGTGTTAGAATGGAATGCTGGAGAGATCAAATGACAAAAGGGATGATGGTGCAATACAAAAGGCGCTGGCAATGGGACAAGTAAAGAAACAAAAGATGTGTCTAGAGGAGGAGTAAAGGGCAATAGCAGAATCAGCACCTGCTGTCCGATAAATGGGGAGAGAGGTTATGCTGTGAAATTGCTGAACTCAGTGTTTAGTCCGGAACGCTGTAAAGTGTCTAATTGAAGTGCTTCCTGATATCGACGCTGAACGGCCTGGCTCTAATTTTAAGGTCATGCGACATCTTTTGGACTTGCCCACCAGAGGGAAAAAATGCCTAGATTTTCAGTGTGCCGTGAGGCTGGCTTTAAGGCGGGCGGGGGGCAAAAATCCCGAAATCGCGGGTCCCGACACTATCCCGCCCAAAACCCGCCTCCTCGTAAGTTTCAGAGGAGGCGGGTACCCGCCCCGCAATGGGACCCGCCCACCCGAGGCAGGAAGGGATTAGTGCCAATTAACTGCCTGTTAACTGGTAGTTAACAGGCAGTTTTTAGTCTAATCCCTATTTTGAGGGGTGTCGTGTGGGATTCCCGATGGCTCCAAACCATGCCAGATTAGAGCAGATGCGCCATCTGGTTGAAGGAATTGGAGGGGTGGTCATGTCGGTGTTCAGGTGAGTGATGGGTGCATGAGTGCAAAGGTAAATGTGTTTGGTGTGTCTAAAGTGTGTAAAGAAGTTTAAATTACATGTACTTACCATAACAGCCTTTCTTCCTCTGGGTTTCGGGAGTCCAGCACTCAGCCTGCACTGAAAGCAAAATGGCTGCAAGCTGTCAAATGTGACAGCCTTCAGCTTTCATTGCCGGTGTGAGTTCTAACTGAGTCTGTGGAGAAGGACTCGGGTTAGAAGTCAGACTGCCAGTGTTTGACAGCTCCAAAAAGCTGTGAAATACTGATATTTTACCTGTCAAGACCTCTTGACAGATGAAATTTCAGTCTGTGACGTCACCTGTTGCCCCCTTAATTGGCCTGCTGAGCCCGCTGGGCGGGCTCAACGAGTTCAATCAAGGGAAAATCGCGTGGATTGGCCGGACGTCGATGTAGGCACGACTAAAACCCGAAAGTTGTAGTACCGCCTCCTTCCCGACAGCTTAATGAAAATCGACCCCATCTACCCCAACAAATCATTTCATCATCTTAAACACGCACTACTTTTCTATACTCAGGAATACAAACCATGTTTATGCTATCTGTCCTCATAATTTAACCCTCCCAGCCCAGTATCATTCTGGTGAATCTGGGCTGCGCCCCCTCCAAGACCAATAAATCCTTCCTGAGCTGCGGTGCCCAGAACTGACCGCAATTCTTCAGATGCAGGCTAAGCAGAGATTTAGTATTCCAGCCGCCTTGAGATAAAGGCTAACATTTAATTAGATAATGAATAACTTACTGCAATACTGTACCTGGAACAGTGATAGCTGCAAGGGCAGTGTCGTAAACGGCATACACTAGGCCTCTAGGCAGGGAGTGCATTTTCTGTGAGAAGCAGCAATGTCTGTTTGGGATCCCACACGTGCTCTGTTCGACATTCAAAGGATTCCTTATTATACCAGTTGTCAAACGCCAAGAGACAAAATTAGATGACATCACCATTAAAGTTAGTTACAGTCACTGAACAAACTAGATTGGTGACATCCCCATTTACGTTAGTTACATCAGCTAAATGTTACTTACAATTATTGAACAAACAAGTTAATGCAGTCGATTTTACCCTTATGTTACCTTGTGCAATAGAATGGATAAAATCGAGGTCACATGGTGTTAAAGGGAAACTTTATGTCCTTTAGGGAAGGAAACCTGCTTTCCTTACCCGGCCTGGCCTACATGTGACTCTAATCCCACACTAACGTGGTTGACTCATAACTGCCCTCTGAAGTGGCCTAGCAACCCAGGTAGTTGTATCAAACAGCTGGAAAGAAACAAAATAATATCACCGGATGGACCATTGTGCTGCCAACACGGCATTGAATTCTAAGATGACAAAGGCACACCCAGCCCGGCCCACTCTGCAAATTCCGCCTCACTAACACCTGGGGACCAGTGCCAAAGTTGGGAGAGCTGCCTCACAGACTTGCTCATTCTCTCAGAAGCATACCTTTCAGCCAAGGTCCAAAACTCCTTCATCACCATCCTTGGGTATGTTCTGTCCCACCAGTAGGACAGACCCAACACAGATCTGGGTACAGTGGTGTACAGTCAGGGTGTTAACGCTGTATCCCTTGACAGTGCATTCCTTCTGCTGAAACATGGGCAACGCAACCTCCTGCTAATTGCCACCCACCGCCCACCCTCAGCTGACGAACCAGTGCTCCTCCATGTTCAACATCACTGGAAGAAAAATAACAAGAGAAAATGCTGGAAAAATTCAGCAGGCCAGGTAACATCCGTGGAGAGAGAAATAGATTCAAAGTTTCGGGTCGAAACCCTTCTACAGAACTGAGAGAAAAGGCAGGAAATGAAACAAAAGGCAGAGGGGGCTGGGAAATGGGGGAGGGGATGAAAGAAGAGACATTAAGATATATTCAAGGTGAGACAAGATAGTAATAGGATAGGTAAATGGCTCTAAATGAAGTGTGCAATGCACTGGCAGAGTGAAAGACAGCTGCCATGTGGGAGAGAGAGAGAAAAAAGGAAAAGTCACTAACCAACAGTGTGGAGAAAAAATAATAGGGGCCGAGGTTATGATCTGAAGTTGTTAAACTCGATATTGTGTCTGGAAGGATGTAAAGTGCCTAATGGGAAGATGAGGTGCTGTTCCTCGAGTTTACGGTGAGCTTCCATGGAACAATGCAAGTGGCCACAGATGGTGAGGTCTGAGTTGGAATGGAACGGTGAATTCAAATGACAGGTGACCGGATGACCGGGGTCACCCTTATGGACTGAACGGAGGTATTCCACAAAGCAGTCACCCAAATGCGTTTGTTCTCCCCAACGTACAGGAGACCACATCGTGAGCAGCGAATAAAGTATACTAGATTGCAAGAAGCACAAGTAAATTGCTGTTTCACCTGGAAGGGGTGTTTGGGGCCCTGAAGAATGGGAAGGGGGGAGGTATATGGGCAGGTGCTGCATCTCCTGCACTTGCACGGGAAGGAGCCGGGCGAAGGGGAAGGGATGTTGGGGTGATAGAAGAGTAGACTAGGCTGCCTAGGAGAGAGCAGTCACTACGGAATGCTGAAGGGAGAGGGGAGGTGAAGATGCGTTTGGTGGTGGGATCATATTGGAGCTGGCGGAAATGGTGGAGGATGATTCGTTGAATGTGGAGGACAAGGGGAACCCTATCGTGGTTCCAGGACGGAGGGGCAGGGGTGAAGGCTGAAGTGCGGGAGATAGAGTGGACCTGATCGAGGGACATGTCAACCACCTTAGAAGGGAATCCTCGTTTGTGGAAAAAGGAAGACATGTTGGAAGCAATGGTGTGGAAGGTGGCATCATCAGAGCAGATGCGGTGGAGATGGAGACACTGGGAGAATGGAATTGAGTCCTTACAGGAGGCTGGGTTGGAGGAAGTGTAGTCCAGGTAGCTGTGGGAGTCAGTGGGCTTGTAGGGAATGTTGGTCAATAACCTATCCCCAGAGATGGAGATGGAGAAGTCGGGGAAGGAAAGGGAAGAGTCGAAGATGGACCATGTGAAGGTGAGGGAAGGGTGGAAATTGGAGGCAAAGTGAATGAAATTGCCTATTTCAGGGCGAGAGCAGGAAACGGCAGTGATACAGTCATCAATGTACCAGAAAAAGAGGTGACGGAGGGGACCCGAGTAGGACTGGATCAAAGAGTGTTCCGCATATCCCACAAAAAGGCAGGCATAGCTAGGACCCATGCGGGTACCCATAGCAACATCTTTAATTTGGAGGAAATGAGTGGAGTCAAAGGAGAAGTTGTTCAATATGAGAACAAGTTCAGCCAGGCGGAGGAGGAAAGTGGTGGATGGGGACTGGTTGGGCCTCTTTTCAAGGAAGCAGCAGAGCGCCCTCAGGCCATCCTGGTGGGGGATGGATGTGTAGAGGGATTGTATGTCCATGGTGAAAAGGAGGCGGTTGGGGCCAGGAAACTGTAAACTGTTAAAGTGGCAGAGGGCATCAGAAGAGTTGCAGATGTAGGTGGGAAGAGCCTGGACAAGGGGAGCAAACGTAGAGTCGAGATAGGAAGAGAAAAGTTCCATGGGGCAAGAACAGGCTCAAACGATGGGTCTACCAGGGCAGTCCTGTTTGTGGATCTTAGGAAGGAGGTAGGGGCGGGCTGTGCGGGGTTGGGGAACTATGAGTTTGGTGTCTGTGGGGGGGGAAGATCTCCAGAGTAGATGAGTTCAGTGACAGTCTTGGAAACGGTGGTTTGATGTTTGGTAGTGGGGTCATGGTCCAGTTGGAGGTAGGAGGAGATGTCGGGGACAGCATCCACCGTATTTTGCTATTGTATCACCGGAAGAAACACTGACGTTAGCAAGGGTACAGAATATACTGTGGGTGAGTGGATTTGAATGTCCATCACCAAGAGTGGCTCGTTAGTACCACCGCAGGCCAAGTTGACCGTGTCCTGAAGGTCATATCTGCCAGATTGTGCTTGTGGCGAGAGCCAACACGGGAGAATAACCTACTCGAACTCGTCCTCACTAATCTATCTTTCACAGATGTATCTTTCCATGACAGCATTGGTGGGAATGACCACTGCACCGTCCTCGTGGAGACAAAGTCCCGTCTTCACACTGACGACCCCCTTCATTGTGTTGCACGACACTACCACCGTGCTATGTGGGATAGATCAAGAACAGATGTAAAAGCTCAAAACTCGGCACACATGAGGCGCTGTGAGCCATCAGCAGAAGCAAAATTATATTCCACCACAATCTGTCACTCAAGTCCCGGCATACGCCTCACTCCTCCTTCACCATCAAGTCAGTTAACCAACCCTGGTTCAACGGGAACTGTTGAAAAGGCTGCCGAAAAGCATCATCTAAACATAAGGCACCAAGCTGGCGAAGCTACAACACTGCACCACATGCATTTCAACATAAGAACAGGAGCAGGCCATTCAGTCCCTCGACCCTGACCAGTTCTGGGCACCGCACCTCAGGAAGGATAGATTGTGCTTGGAGGGGGTGCAGCACACATTCGCCAGAATGATACGGGGTTAAAAGTGTCAAATATTGAGAACAGATTGCACAGACTTCGTATAGATGAGCAAGGGGTGAAATAATTTGGGTGTTTAATATGATTAAAGGATTCAATAATCTAGTTAGCAAGAAATAATTTCCTCTGCTGAAGAATCCAGAAAAACGGGGCCGAAGCTAACAATTAGAGTGAGGCCATTAACGGTTGAATTCAGGAAACACTTCTTCACACAAAGGGTAGTGAAAATCTGGAACTCTCTGCAGTAGTTCCTCAGGGCAGTGTGCTAGGCCCAGCTATGTTCAGCTGCCTCATCAATGACTTTGCCTCCATTATTAGGTCAGAAGTGGGGATGTTCGCTGATAACCGCACAGTGTTCAGCGTGGTTTACAACTCCTCAGATAATGAAGCAGTCCATGCCCGCATGCAGCAAGATCTGGACGACATTCAGGCTTGGGCTGCTAAGTGGTAGGTAACATTCGCACCACATTTGTGGCAGGCAATGACTATCTCCAACAAGCAA
Source organism: Somniosus microcephalus (assembly GCF_052327205.1). Taxonomy (NCBI): domain Eukaryota; kingdom Metazoa; phylum Chordata; class Chondrichthyes; order Squaliformes; family Somniosidae; genus Somniosus; species Somniosus microcephalus. The sequence continues at coordinate 115,969,067 of NC_140990.1, forward strand.
GAATCTAACCACCTCCCCTTGACATTCAATGGCATACTAACGTCGAAACTTCCACCATCACCATGCTGAGGATCATCATTGATCAGATACTCAACCGGACCAGCCACTTAAATGCCATGGCTACAAGCACAGGTCGGAGGCTGGATATTCTGCAGTGAGTGTCTCACCTCCAGCCGCGCAAAGAATCTGCACCATCTGCAAGGCACAATAAGGAGTGTGATCGAATACGCTACATTTGCCTGGATGAGTGCAGCTCCAACAACTCAAGAAGCTCGACACTATCCAGGACAAAGCAGCCCGCTTGATTGGCACCCCATCCACGATCTTAAACATCCACTCCCTCCACCACTGGTGTACCGTGGCTGCAGTACGTAGAATCTACAAGATGCACTGCAGCAACTCGCCAAGACTTCTTCGACAGCACCTCCCAAACCCTCGACCTCTATCACCTGGAAAGGGCAAGCGCAGCAGGCGCATGGGAACACAATCACCTCAAACTTTCCTCAAGTCACTCACCATTCTGACAGGGGAATATATCGCTGTCCTATCGTTGCGCTGAGTCAAAGTCGTGGAACTCCACTGTGGGAGTACCTTCAACACACGGAGCACAGGGGTGCAAGAAGAATGCCCAGCACCAACTTCTGAAGGGCAACTAGAGAGGGAAAATAAATACCGGCCTTGACAGCGACACCCACATCCTGAGAATGAATCAAAACACCAAATATCTGCATTATTATCTGAATATTAGAATCACATTGCAGCTTTCTGGAGTTTTCCTTCAAAATTCTTCAGAACCTATATATATTTTAAACTGGAGTGCCTAGAAATTCGTCATGGGCGTTGGCGCGAAACGGGCGGTATCGGATGGGACACCCATTGTCTGCAGCGCCTAATATGCATTCCATTGTGGGTCTGAGTATTAGGTGCAGCGTTTAACGGGTGGTATCAGATCGGCCGCCCGTTTTCTGCAGTGCCGGATATTCATTCCATTGTGGGACTGAGTAACAGGTGCAGCGTTTAACGGGTGGTATCAGATCGGCAGCACGTTATATCCAGCGCCTGATATTCATTCCATTGTGGGACTGAGTATCAGGTGCAGCGTTTAACGGGCAGCTGACCCGTTACCGCCTGTTTTGCGCCACCGCCAGAGATGAATTTGTAGGCTGATATGTAAATGCAGGAACTGGCCATCACACGCCGGACAGTGTTGGCTTCGGCACCCATTGATGCTCAGTTAAGAGATTTGAGCTGAGGCAACATATTGGGTGTTAGTTTCAGTCCGAGTCTCCCTGTTAAATTGTCAACACAAAGATTGAAATTTCCCAATCGGTATCCGGGGACCCACCTGCTGGAAAGGTCCCGTGTGTGAGTATGGGCTGGAGACGGGATCAGTCTCAGCTCAGACTCCCCGCTCTACTTGTCGAATAGTCTGTCCAGTCTTATTATCCCGAACCAAACATGAAGAATGGCGACCATGGGGAGGTCACGGAGAGGAGGCGTGGCTTCCTCCGGTGCAGGGGAACCGGACCCAGCATGAGGCACCAGCAGCAGGAGACAAGGGGAGAAAACTGAGAGAAAAACCCGCATTCACACAGCACGGGTGGGGAATCGTCACACGGGAATGGTTCATTTAAAATGTGTTCATATTAGATATGCGGTGGGCAGCCTTCTTTCAACTCACGAAATACATCCCGAGAACAGTCAACCAGCTCATGGATTTCCTTATCTCCAAGATCGGGAACTTCTTCCGAGCGGATGTCGTTGCTTTCTCCCGTTCCTTCGATCCCCAGCTAACCGTCTCCCGCCCATTCCCTCCACTCTTAACAACTGTACACTCCCACCGCATCTTTCCGCAGTTGCCCGCACAATTCTCTCATGCCTCCTCCACATTAATTATCTCCATAACACCAACCTCTTTCCCGTTGATCCCAGCACATTGAATTCCCGACCACTCAACTCCACTCCCTCTGTGTGAGAAGGTTGTAGTTTCAGATTCAAGTCCCACTCCTGATATTTGAGTGTAAAATACAGGCTGGCATTCCAGTGCCGTGCTGAGAGAGTGCTGCACTGTCAGAGCTCACCTCTTTCAGATGAGACGTTAAACCAAGTTCGCCCCATCTGCTCGCTCAAATGGACATAACAAACCCAATGGCGCCATTGGAAGAAGAGCAGAGGAGTTCTCCCATATCCTGGCCAATATTTATCCCTTAAACAGCATCACTAAAACAGCTGCGCTGGTCATTTATCTCATTGCTATTTATAGGGTAATTGGTTGCCCAGTTTCCCGACATAACAACTGGACCAAGTGACAGTGCCAACAATATTCTTATCTGGAGAGGCAAAGTAAAAGATTAATAAACACGGTAAAATACAAATAAAGTCTGATGATTTTCCTCAGTTCTTTTCTCGCACAGTGACATTCCAGCATGGCTCTTACTCGGAGCCGAGTGCAGGATTGTAAACCTCTCCCAGCGTTCACTGCTGCTCCACAGTGGCACCGTGTGGACCGATCCTGTCACTGCATGCAGAGCAGAAACCGGTCATAAAGTTCCCGGGTGTCAACGACTGTCGCGTTAATGGAGATTGAAAACTTCACGCGTAAAGTGTCATCCGCATTGTAAAACCAACCAATGCTGTTGACACAGGATCAAGCGTTACTGAGACGTGAGCTGCGAGTATTTCCAGGTGTCTTTCCGGGGTCTGTGAGTACTTGGTGGAGGGTTTTCTTGGTTCTTGAAGCAATGGAAAATAAGGTTCTAGGAACACCGGTGGGAGGCTGGTGATCTGGGATGGCTGGAAGTCAAACAGTGTTTGGATGGCGGTTTAGTAGCATTGAGAGTTTGTGTGTTGTGGTGGTATTGGGGCGCAGGGTCTAACAGCCCGTGGGGAGCGTAGTAAGAACATAAGAATTTGGTGCAGGAGTAGGCTATACGGTTCCTTGTGCCTGCTCTGCCATTCAATATAAGCATGGCTGATCTTCGACCGCAACTCCACTGTCCCGCCTCGTCCTCATAGCCTTTGATTCCCCTAGAGTCCAAAAATCTATCTATCTCAGCCTTGAATATACTCAACGACTCAGAATCCACAGCCCTCTGGGGCAGAGAATTCTAAAGATTCACAACACTCTGAGGGTAAAAATTAATCATCTCAGTCTTGAATGGCCTACCCCTTATCCTGAGACTATGCCACCTAGTTCTGGACTCTCCAGCCAGGGGAAACAACCTCTCAGCATCAATCTTGTCAACCACCTCAGAATCTTATATATTTCAATGAGATCACCTCTCATACTTCTAAACTCCAGAGAGTATCGGCCCAATTCACTCAATCTCTCCTGATAGGACAACCCGCCCATGCCATGAATCAATCTAGTGGACCTTCGTTGCACCACCGCTAAGGCCTGTATGTCCTTTCTCAGATAAGGAGGCCGAAACTGTGCACAGTACTCCAGGTGTGGTCTCACCAAAGCCCTGTACAATTGTAGTAAGACCTCCTCACTCGTGTACTCCAACCCACTAGCAATAACGAACAACATGCCATTTGCCTTCTTAATTGTTTGCTGTTCCTCCATGCTAACCTTCTGTATTTCCTGCACGAGGAGACCTATTTTGTCAGAACACAAACATTTAATAGGGTCTCAACATTTAAAAAAATATTCTGCTTTTCTAATATTCCTACCAAAGTGAATAACCTCACATTTCCCCATATTATGCACCGTCTACCACCTTATTACCCTTTCACCTAACCGGTCTATATCCGTTTGAAAGCTCTTTGTGTCCTCCTTAGAGCTTACATTCCCCCTAGCTTTGTATCCTTAGCAAACTTGGATACATTGTACTCAACCCCTTCATCTAAGTCATTTAGATAGCTTGTGAATAGCTGAGGCCCAAACACTGATCCTTGCGACACCCCACTAGTTACAACCTGCCAAATGGAAAATGACCCGTTTATCCCTCCTCTCAGTTTTCTGTTGGTGAACCAATCCTCCATCCACGAAAATATGTTACCCCCAAACCCATGAACCCTTATCTTGCCTTGCAACGTTTTATGTGGCATCTTCTCGAATGCCTTTTGGAAGCCCAGATACACTACATCCACTGGTTACCAATTAACTACCCTGTTAGTTACATCCTCAAAACACTCTGATTAATTTGTTAAACACTATTTCCCTTTCATAAAACCATGTTGACTGTGCCTTTTCATATTATGACTTTCTAAGTGCCCTGTGTTCATTTACTTAATAATGTATTCCAGCATTTTATGACGACTAACTGGCTTGTAGTTCCCTGTTTTCTCTCTACTTCATTTCTTGAGTAGCGGTGTTACATTTGGTAATTTCCAATCCAATGGGAGCGTTCCAAAATCTAGGGAAGATCAGAACCAATGCATCCACTATCTCTGTGGCCACCTCTTTTAAAACCGTATGATGTGGGCCATCAGGTGGACGGGGTTAGTCGTATTTCAGTCCCATTAATTTATCCAGTAATGTTTCTTTACTAATATTAATTAGTTTAAGTTCCTCACGATATTTAGACCCTTGGCTCCCTACCATTTTGGTATGCGTTTTGTGCCTTTTACTCTGAAGATAGATACAAAATATTTGTTTAACGTCTCAGCCATTTCCTTATTCCCCATTGTAATTTCAACTGTCTCAGCCTCTAACGGACCCACGATTACTTTTACTATTCTCTTCCTTTTAATATACTGTAGAAGCTCTTACCATCTGTTTTGCTATTTCTTAATAGTTTACTCCAATATTGTGTTTTCTTCCGCTTTATCAATGTATGGTCATCCTTAGCTGGTTTCTGAAACTCTCACATTCCTCCAGGTAATTTATCTTCTTAGAAACATTATAAGCCTCTTCTTTTAATCTATTACTAACCTTAACCTCATTAATGAGCCACAGATGTATCACTTTTCCCGTGGAGTTTTTATTTCTCAATGGAATATAAATTTGTTGAGAATTATGAAATATTTAATTAAATATTCCCATTTGCTTATCTACCATCATATATTTTAATCTATTTTCTCAATTTACCTCAGTGGACTCGCCCCCATACCTTTGTAATTATCTTTATTTAAGTTTAATACTCTAGTTTCATACTTAAGTACGTCACTCTCGAACTCAATGTGAAACTCTATCATATTATGGTCATTCTTCCCCGGAGGATCCCTTACTATGGGATTACTAATTAATCCTGTCTCATTGCACAAGACAAGATCTAAAATAGCCTCTTCCCTGGTTGGTTCGACGACGTTTTCTTCCAGGAATCTGTCTCGAATTCATTCCATGAACTCCTCCTCCAAACTACATTTGCCAATTTGATTTGACCAGTATTTATGAAGATTAACGTCCTCAATGATTATTTTATTACCTTTGTTACAGGCTCCTCTTATTTCTTGATAAGTACTCTGTCCAGCAGTATAGGTACTGTTCGGGGGGCTACAAACTAACCCCACTTGTGTTTTCTGCCCCTTGTTATTTCGTATCTCCACACAGACTGATTCTACTTCTTGCTCTTCTGAGCCAAGATCTTTCCTTACTACTGGCCTTATGTCGTCCTTTACGTGGAGCCCGTCACAACGGAACTGCCCCCTCTTTCCCCAGTACAGATGCCATTTAACTATGAATCGAAACCCCTGTGTTCCATACCACTCCTTGAGTCATGCATTCAACTCGCCGATCTGTTTGTCCCTATGCCAATTTGTGCGTGGCTGAGATAACAATGCAGAGATTATTACCTTTGAGGTTTTGCTTTCTAACTTGAACCCTAGCTCCTCAGACTGCCTCAGCATGGCCTCATTCCTAGTTCTACCTATGTCATTGGTTCCTACGTAGTCCATGACAACTGGATCCTCCTCTCATGCTCTAAGTTCTTCTCCAGCCATGCGGATATGTGTTTAACCCTGGCACCGGGCAGGCAACACAGCCTTTGGAACTCCCGCTTGCAGCTGTAGAGAACAGTATCTATCTCCATCACTATACTGTCCCCTAACAGTACCACATTCCTTTTCACTCCCGTCCCTTGAAAGGCCACATGTACCACGGTGCCATGGTCAGTTTGTTTATCCACTCTGCAGATTTGACCTCGTCCACACAGGCCGCAAGAACTTCGTATCTGTTGGATAAGGGCAAAGGCCGAGGCTCCTCCAGCACTGCACCTGGTGTCAACTTACCTGGCTGAGTCGCAGTCACAACTTCCTTTCTATGACCTGATCTGTATCACTTCCTAACCTAAGGTGTGTGAGTGCCTCCTGGATCAAAGTGTCGAGGTAACTCGCCCCCTCCCTGAGACCAGGCAATGTCCGAACCTCGGACTCCAGTTCAACAACTCTGAGCAGAAGTTCCTCGAGATGCAGACACTTATTGCAGATGTGGTTGTCCGGGATCGATATATTCCCACAAACTGCCACATGCTGCAGTTGTGGCACGCCACCTGCACTGCCATCCCTATCAAACCTCGTTTTATTTATTCAGTTGATTAAATTTAATGTATTTAATCAACTTAGCTTACAGTTTTTAGTTATTAACTAATTACCTGACCTAGCTTATGTTATAGACAGATTAAACTAAATAGTCACCGGTAGCACAAACCACTGCAAGTTTTGGAGGTAAAACCAGCCCTTCCTTCCTGCTATGCACCGAAATCCCACTCTCAACAAATTCCCACGTTTACACTCTGGTTATGATGCGCCCCATTTATTACAACTCTGTACGACCATTACTTGTGTCAGCAGATAACTGTTTACTTTTATACAACTTTTCGAGCCATACCCAGGCTACAAATGCTCACTGAGCTTCCTGCTCGCAATCATTACCCGCGATTCAGCCAATCACTTAAAGTTGTCAACTGTTATCTGCCAGTGACATGCCATGACTCTGTTAACTCGTCATAGTCATAGAGTCATAGGGTCACAGAGTCATAACGGCAAAGAAGGAGGAGATTCGGCCCATCGAGTCCATGCGGCTCTCTGCAGAGCCATCCAGTTAGTCCCATTACCCCGCTCTATCCCCATAGCCCTGCAAATGTATTCCCACAAGTGCCTTTCCAGACACCCCTTGAAAATATCGAGTGTCTCCACTTCCACTACTTCCATTGGCAGCGAGTTCCAGGTCCTCGCCACTCACAGCTTTAAAAAGTTTTTCCTCACAACCCCTTTGTATCTCTTGCTCAAAACCTTAAATTTGTGTCCCTAAGTCCCTGTAGCATAGAAACATAGAAGATAGGAGCAGGAGTAGGCCATTCGGCCCCTTGAGCCTGCTTCGCCATTCAATAAGATCATGGCTGATCAACCAAATTCAGAATCCTGTTCCTGCCTTCTCTCCATATCCCTTGATCCCTTTAGCCTTAAGAAATATATCCAACTCCTTCTTGAATATATTTAATGAATTGACCTCTACTGCCTTCTTTGGCAGAAAATTCGACAGGTTCACCACTCTCTGGGTGAAGAAATTCCTCCTCATCTCTGTCCTAAATGGCTTACCCCTTATCCTTAGACTGTGACCCCTGATTTTGGACTCCCCGACCATCGGGAACTTCCTTCCAGCAGCTAGTCTGTCTAGTCCTGTTAGAATTTTATAAGTTTGGATGAGATCCCCTCTCATTCTTCTAAACTGCAGCGAGTACAAGCCCAATCGACCCAATCTCTCCTCATACGTCATTCCTGCCACCCCAGATATCAGCTTGATGAATCTTCGCTGCACTCCTTCCATGGCAACAACATCCTTCCTCAGATAAGGCGACCAAAACAGCACACAATACTCAAGGTGTGCTCTCACCAAGGTCCTGTACACCTGCAGCAAGACATCCTTGTTCCTGTACTCAAACCCTCTCGCTACGAAGGCCAACATACCATTTGCCTTCTTAACCGCCTGCTGCACCTGCATGCTTACTTTCAGCGACTGGTGCACAAGGACGCCCAGGTCTCGTTGCACTTCCCCTTCTCCCAATCTATTGCCTTCAGATAATAATCTCCCTTCCTGTTTTTGACAGCAAAGTGGATAACCTCGCATTTTTCCACGTTATTTTGCATCTGCCATGCTTTTGCCCAATCTCCCAACCTGTCAACATCATACTGCAGTTTCTCGGCATCTTCCTCACTGCACACACGCCCACCCAGCTTTGTGTCATCTGCAAACTTGGAGTTATTACATCTAGTTCCCTCGTCCAGATCATTAATATATATTGTGAATAGCTGGGGTCCAAGGACCGATCCCTGCGGTATCCAACTAATCACTGCCTGCCACTCGGAAAAAGACCCGTTTTTTCCAACTCTTTGCTTTCTGTCTGCCAACCAATTCTCTATCCAAGTCAATACCTTGCTCCCAATCCCATGTGCCTTAATTTTGCACGCAAATCTCTTATGCGGGACCTTATCGACAGCCTTTTGAAAATCCAAATACACCACATCCACTGGTTCTACCTTATCTATTTTCCCAGTTACTTCCTCAAAAAACTCCAGTACATTAGTCAAGCACGATTTACCTTTTGTAAATCCATGTTGACTTTGTCCGATATGGTCACTTCTTTCCAAGTGCTCGGCTATTACATCCTTTATAATGGACACTAGCATCTTCCCCACTCCCGATGTCAGGCTTACCGGTCTGTAATTCCCCGTTTTCTCTCTACCATTCTTTTTGAACAGTGTGGTAACATTAGCTACACGCCAATCCATGGGCACTGTACCAGAGCCTACCGAATTTTGGAAGATGACCAGCAATGCATCTATTATTTCTAGGGCCAGTTCCTTAAGTACCCTAGGATGCAGATTATCAGGCCCTGGGAATTTATTGGCCCTCAACCCCATCAATTTCCCTAACACCATTTCCCTACAAATACTGATTTCTATCAGTTCCTCCCTTTCATTAGACCCTATGTTCCCCGACATCTTTGGGAGGTTATTTGTGTCCTCCTTTGTGAAGACAGAACCAAAGTATGTATTTAATTGGTCCGCCATTTCTTTGTTCCCCATTATAAATTCCCCTGATTCTGACTGCAAAGGACCTACGTTTGACTTCTCCAATCTTTTTCTCTTCCCATATCTATAAAAGCTTTTACAGTCAGTTTTTATGTTCCCTGCAAGCTTACTTTCAAACTCTATTTCGCCCTCTTAATTAATCCCTTTGTCCTCCTTTCTTGGATCCTAAACTGCTCCCAATCCTCAGGTTTACTGCATTTTCTGGCCAATTTATATGACCTCTCCTTGGATCTTATGCTATCCCTAATTTCCCTTGTTAGCCACGGTTGAGTCACATTTTTTTCTTTTTTTTATGCCAAACTGGGATGAACAAATTCATTAGTTCATCCATGTGATCTTTGAATGGTTGCCATTGCCCATCCACCGTCAACCCTTTGAGTGACATTCCCCAATCAATCCAACCCAAGTCGCACCTCATACCATCATAGTCTCCTTTATTTGAATTCAGGGCCCTTGTCTCTCAGTCAACTACTTCACTCTCCATCTTAATGAAGAATTCTATCATATTATGATCGCTCCGACCCAAGGGGCATCGCAAAACACGATTGCTAATTAATCCTTTCTCATTACATAATAACCAGGCTAAGATGGCCTGATCTCTTGTTGGTTCCTCGACATATTTGCCCAGGAAACCATCCCGTATACAATCCAGGAATTCCTCCTCTGCAGTATTTTTACCAATTTGGTTAGCCCAATCTATATGTCGATTAAAGTCACCCATGACAACTGCTGTGTCCTTATTGCACGCTTCCCTAATTTCCCTTTTAATGCCATCACCGACCTCTGCATTACTGTTTGGAGGTCTATATACCACTCTCACTAACGTTTTCTGCCCTTTGGAATTTCTCAGTTCTACCCATACAGATTCCACATCGTCAGAGCTAATATCTTTCCTTTCAATTGTGTTAATCCCTTCTTTAACCAGCAATGCTACCCACCTCCTTTTCATTTTTGCCTATCTTTCCTGAATATTGAATACCCCTGGATGTTGAGTTCCCAGCCTTGGCCATCCTGGAGCCATGTTTCTGTAATCCCAATCATATCATATTCATTTACCTCTATTTGTGCAGGTAATTCATCCCACCTTATTATGAATGCTCCTCGCATTAAGTCACAAAGCCATCAGGCTTGTTTTTCAATGCTCTTAGAACTTTTAGAATTATTATTTAATGTGGCCATGTTTGATTTAAACCCTTGATTTCTCTGCCTGTCACTTTTGTTTTTCTCCTTCCTATCTTTTGTTTTTATCCTTGTTTCCCTTTCATCTGTCACCCTGCTCAGGTTCCCAACCCACTGCCATTTTAGTTTAAACCCTCCCCCAGAGCACTGCCAAACACTCCCCCTAGGACATCTGTCCTGGCCCGGCACAGGTGCAAACCGTTTGGTTTGAACTGGTCCCACCTCCGCCAGGACCGGTTCCAATAACCCAGGAATTTGAATCCCTCCCCCTTGCACCATTCCTCTAGCCATGTATACATCTGAAATATCCTCCTATTTCTACTCTGACTAGCACGTGGCACTGTTAGCAATCCTGAGATTACTACCTTTGTGGTCCTATTTTTTAATTTACCTCCTAACTCCATATATTCAGCTTTTATGACCTCATCCCGGTTTTACCTATATCGTTGGTATCTATATGCACCACGACAACTGGCTGTTCACCCTCCCCTTCCAAAATATACTGCAGCCGCTCTGAGACATCCTTGACCCTTGCACCAGGGAGGCAACACACCATCCTGGAGTCTCGTTTGCGGCCGCAGGAACGCCTATCTATTCCCCTTACAATAGAATCCCCTATTACTATAGCTCTCCCCCACTTTTTCCTCCCGTCCTGTGCAGCAGAGCCACCCCTGGTGCCAGGAAGTTGGCTGCTGCTGCCTTCCTCTTGTAAGCCATCCCCCCCATCAGTATCCAAAGCGGTATATCTGTTTGAGAGGGGGATGGCCACAGGGGACCCCTGCACTGTACATACTATTCTGCCTGTTGGTCACCCATTCCCTTTCTGCCTGTCCAACCTTTGCCTGCGGTGTGACCAACTGATCAAACGTGCTATTCACGACGTCTTCAGCCACGCGAATGATCCAGTATCTATCCAATCGCTGCTCCAGCACCGCAATGCGGTCTGCCAGTAGCTGCAGCTGGACACACTTCCTGCACACATGGTTGTCAGGGACACAGGAACTGTCCCTGAGTTCCCACATAGCGCAGGAGGAGCATACCACGGGGCTGGGCTGTCCTGCCATGACTTACCCTTTAATAAATTGAAATTAAATTAAACAAATCAATCCCGCCAATTACACTGCACATAAATGATATATTTAAGGGCCCTGGTTTAGCAACAGTCCCCGCGACACCACAGAGATCTTAAAAACTATAAACCACAGAGTTAAAGTTTAAAAAGGAGGGAAACACTCACCAACCAATCACTTACCTGCATTCTAGCCTGTATCAACGAGTGGGAACAGCCTTTCCCTGTCTAGCCTATCCAAACCCGTAATAATCTCGTACACATATATCAATTCACCCCTCTTCCTCCTTTGCTCTAATGAAAACAAATCCAGCTTCTCCAACCTGTCCCTGTAGCTAAGATCCCCCAACCTCGGAACCATTCTGGTAAATCTTCACTGCACGCTCTCAAGTGCCGCCACATCCTTCCTGAACTGTGGTGACCAGAACTGACGCAATACTCCAGTTGTGGCCTAACCAGCGCTTTATAAAGGTTCAGCATAACTTCTCTACTTTTGTACTCAATACCTCTATTTATGAAGCCCAAGAACACATTTCGTATTCTAACCATTCTCTCAATATATCCCGCCACTGTCAGGGACCTATGCACATTAACTCCCAGGTCCCTCTGTCCCTGCACAAACTTTCCAACTGTGCCATTAAATGTATATTGCCTCTCCCTGTTCCTTCTGCCAAAATGCATCATCTCACACTTCTCTGTATTAAATTTCATCTGCCACTTGTCTGCCCATTCTGCTAGCCTTTCTATGTCCTGTTGCAGTCGATTGGTATCATTCTCACTGTTCACCAAACCCCCAAGTTTGGTGTCATCGGCAAATTTAGAAATTCTACCCTCTATTCCAATATACAGGTCGTTTATATATATCAAAAAAGCAGTGGCCCCAGCACTGACCCGTAGGGTGCACCACTATCTACCATAATCCAGTCTGAAAAACAGCCATTTACCACAGCATGCTGTTTTCTGTCCTTAAGCCAATTCTGTATCCAAGCTGCCACTGACCCACCTCTTCCATGAGCTTCAATTTTCTTAACCAGCCTCCTATGTGGTACTTTGTCAAACGCCTTCCTAAAATCAATGTAGACAACGTCCATCGTCTTCCCTTCATCTATCCTCCCTGTTACTTCATCAAAAAATTCAATTAAATTAGTCAAACACCATCTGCCTTTTACAAATCCGTGTTGGCTCTCCTTAATAGAAACATAGAAACATAGAAGATAGGAGCAGGAGTAGGGCATTCAGCCCCTCGAGCCTGCTCTGCCATTCGATGAGATCATGGCTGATCATCCAAACTCAGTACCCCGTACCTGCTTTGCGTAAACCTCTCCAAGTGCCCGTTAATTTTTCCGTGATTATTGTTTCTAAAACTGACCGGCCTGTAGTTACTAGGGCTGTCCTCACACCCTTTCTTGAACATTGGTGTCACATTTGCCATTTTCCAATCCACAAGCACCTCCCCCGCATCTTTCCAGTACATTCTGTCTGTCAACTTTCACCGCTTCCATTGCTTCTAGCTTTTCCACTTCTAACAATAATTTGTGAGCCTTCACCTCCATAGTAAACACCGATACAAAGTACTCATTGAATATTCTAGCCTTGCCCAGCACCTCTAAGCATTTGTCACCTTCTTTTTCTCTAATAGGTGCCACCCGCCTCTTACCACCCGCTTACTGGTTACGTGCCTGTAGAAGATTTTTGAGTTCCCTTTTATGTTCACCACCATTCTACTCTTACATTCTCTCCTTGCCAATCTTATTTTCATCTTCACATCCTCTCTTAACCTATTGTATTTGGTCTGGTTCTCCATTGAAGAATTCACTTGACATGCATCATACGCCCTCTTTTTTGTTTCATCATCTTCTCTATCTCCCACGCCATCCAAGAGGCTCTTTATTTGGTTCCCTTCCCCTTCCCTCTTGTTGGAATGTACCTAGCCTGTACTTGGAACAACTCCTCCTTAAAGATCACTCATTGTTTTGCTCCAGTTTTCCTGTTAGCCTTTGGTTCAATTTTACCCTGGCTAGATCCTTTCGCATCCCATTGAAGTTCGCCCTATTCCAGTTTAGAAGTTCTACTCTAGATTGTTCCTTGCTCCTCTCCATTGCTAATCTAAACCTTATGATACGCTGAACATAGGGTCTAATGAGATGGAGGCATTGAATGAAATCAGTATTTGTAGGGATATGGTGTTAGGGAAATTGACGGGATTGAAGGCCAATAAATCCCAAGGGCCTGATAATCTACATCCTAGGGCACTTAAGGAAGTCGCCATAGAAATAGTAGATGCACTGCTGGTCATCTTCCAAAATTCTGTAGATTCTGGAACAGTTCCCATGGATTGGAGGGTAGCTAATGTTACGCCACTATTTAAAAAAGGTGGTAGAGAGAAAATGGGGAATTATAGGCCGGTATGCCTGACATCAGTAGTGGTGAAAAGATGTAATAGCAGAGCACTTGGAAAAGAGTGGCAGGATCGGACAAAGTCAATATGGATTTACAAAAAATAAATCATGCTTGGCTAATCTAGTAGAATTTTTTGAGGACGTAATTGGTAAAATAGATTAGGGAGAACCAGTGGATGTGGTATATTTGGACATTCAGAAGGCATTCAATAAGTTCCCGCATAAGAGATTAGCACGCAAAGTTAAAGCAAAGGATTGGGGGTAAGGTACTGACTTGGATAAAGAACTGGTTGGCAGACCAGAAGCAAAGTGTTGGAATAAACGGGTCATTTTTGAGTGGCAGGCAGTGACTAGTGGGGTGACGCAGGGATCGATGCTCGGACCCCAGCTATTCACAATATATATTAATGAACTAGACGAGGGAACTAGATGTAATATCTCCAAGTTTGCAGACAACACAAAGCTGGGTGGGCGTGTGTGCTGTGCGGATGATGCAGAGAAACTCCAGTATGATTTGGACAGGTTGGGTGATTGGGCAGATGCATGGCAGATGCAGTATAATGTGGATAAATGCGAAGTTATCCACTTTGGTGGCAGAAACAGGAAGAAAGTTTATTATCTGAATGGCAATAGATTGGGAAAAGGGGAAGTGCAACGAGAACTGAGTGTCCTTATGCACCAGTCACTGAAGGTAAGCATGCAGGTGCAGCAGGCAGTTAAGAAGACAAATGGTATGTTGGCCTTCATAGCGAGCGGACTCGAGTACAGGAGCAAAGAAGTCTGGCTGCAGTTGTACAAGGCCTTGGTGAGGCCACACCTTGAGTATTGTGTGCAGTTTTCGTCCCCTTATCTGAGGAAGGATGTCCTTGCCGTGGAGGGAGTGCAGTGAAGATTCACCACACTGATACCTGGGATGGCAAGAATGACGTGTGAAGAGAGATTGGGTCGATTATGCTTAGATTCGCTAGAGTTTAGTAGAATGAGAGGGGATCTCATTGAAACTTGTAAAATTCTAACAGGACTAGACAACTAGATGCAGGAAGGATGTTCCCGATGGCCGGGGAGTCCAGAACCAGAGATCACTGTCTAAGGATAAGGGGTAAGCCATTTAGGACAGAGATGAGGAGGAATTTCTTCACCCAGAGAGTGTTGAACCTGTGGAATTCCCTACCACAGAAGGCAGTTGAGGCCAATTCATTAAATATATTCAAGAAGGTGTTAGATATATTTCTTAAGGCTAAAGTGATCAAGGGATATGGGAAGAAAGCAGGGACAGGGTACTGAATTTCGATGATCAGCCATGATTTCCTTAAATGGCAGAACAGGCTGGAGAGGCCAAATGGCCTAATCCTGCTCCTATCTTCTATGTTTCTATGTTTCTATGATCACTCGTTCCCAAGTGATCTCCCACAGACTCTTGGTCGACCTGGCCCACCTCATTCCCCAGCACCAGGTACAGCAATGCTCCTTTCTAGTTGGGCAAAGATCATACTGGTCAAAGAAATTTCTCCCCTTCCTTTCCCTTTAACTTAGCATTATACCAATCGATATTTGGGTAATTAAATTCCCCCAATATCACCACTCTTTAACTCTTGCATATCTCTGCGATTTCCCTGCAGATTTGCTCCTCTACCTCCCTCTCACTGTTTGGAGGCCTGTAGAACACCCCCAATAGTGTGATCATACACTTTTTGCTCCTCAACTCTAACTAAATGGATTCTGTCCTTGTCCCCTCAAGAGCATAGCCCCTTTCCAACACTACAATGTCTTCCATTATCAGCACTGCCACCCCACCTCCCTTTTTTCCTACCCTATATCTTCTGAACACCTTGTACACTTGAATATTAAGCGCCCAGTCCTCACCGTTTTTAAGCCACGTTTCCATTATTGCCACAACATCATTTTGCCACAAGGATAATTGTGCTTGTAGCTCACCAACCTTATACACCACACTTTGTTCATTTACGTACATGCATTCTAAACCCATTTTTCATTTTTTTGTAATCTCTGTTAGGCTGCTGCTATCTAATATGGTACTACTTCAACCTCCAGCACAACCTTCTCAACCAGCATCATCCAACACACTGATTCATCCATGCACCCCATTCCTCCCTTCCATTTCTTCATGCTGGTGCCCACGCCAAGCTAGGTTAAACCCTCCACAACAGCACTAGCATCCGCCCCCTCCCCCCCTGCCCCGCGAGAATATTGGTTCCAGCTTTGTTGAGATTCTGGCTTTTACAGGTCCCAACTTCCCCAGAAATAATCCGAATGTCTCAAGAATCTAAAGCGCTCACTCCTGCACCCTCTCTCCAGACACACATCCATCTCTTCTATCCTCCTACTCCTCTACTCACGGAAATTACTACCTTTGAGGTCCTCCTTTTTAATCTCTTTTCTAGCTCCCTGTAGTCTGCCTGCAGGACCTCATCGCTCTTTCTGCCTATGTCATTGGTACCGATATGCACGATGACCTCTGACTGTCCACTGCCCTCCTCAGAGTGTCCTGCAGCCGCTCAGTGACATCCTTGACCCTGGCACCAGGGAGGCAACATGCCATCCTGGAATCACGTCTGCGTCCACAGAAACGCCTATCTGTTCCCTTAACCAATGAATCCCCTATCACTATTGCTGTTCCACTATTCCCTCCCCCAAACCCCGGACAGATGAGCCACCCGTGGTGCTGTGGGCTTAGCTCTGGCTGCTCTCCCCAGAGGAACCATCACCCCCACCAGTTTCCAGAGCCGTGATCCAGTTAGTGAGCGAGATGCACACTGAGGATTCCTGCCCTACCTGCCTGGTCCTCCTTCTCTGTCTGGCACTCACCCATTCTCTCTGTGCCTGCACATTCTGAGACTGCGGGATGGCCACTTCCAGCCTCGTGGATGCACTGTAGTGACTCCAGCTGGCTCAGGCTCCGAAACCCGGAGCTCGACTTGCTGCAGTTGGCGACACTTCCTGCACACGTGGTCGTCCCGGCCGTAAGAAATGTCCAGGACATCCCACATGGCACAGGATGTGCAAATCACGGGACTAAGCTGCCGTGCTATGACTCTATTTGCCAGATTATGGAGTTAATTTTGCAGAAATAAACTTAACAAGAAACACTCAACAGCGATCCACCAATCAGCACTTCCGTCTATTAGATAGGCTATGAACTACTTAGCAGAAATATACTCAAACAGAACAAAAAAAAACTGACCACAAATACTCACCCGATACTCACCTCTCAGCTCCCTTGTGCCAGCGACACCTTTGAATTCTGATGTCATTCCTTCGTTGTGTCGATTGCCGACTGTCTCACTCGCAGGTAGTCCGCTCACTCAGACTCCAAAGTATCTGCTCCGTGCTGCCTTTATCCTCGGTCTCCGACTCCGTTCCTGCCGCAGGCCTGCTGGCTCAGACTCGTGACTAACTTGCAGCTTATTTTTTACAGTTTTTAAAGTTCTAAGTTAAATTCCAAATGTTGAACAAAATTTCAGATTGAGACCTACACACCCACGACTTACTAGAGTTCCATCTTACCGAATTCCCAACTTTACACAATGTATAAGATGCACTCCGTGTATGACCACTGTTTGGCAAACTATCCGAAACAAATGGGTGTTTATAAAACATGAGCTACGGTTGCATTCAGTAGGAGTAGAACAATAAACCGAAAGGGTGTAAGACATATGCCATGATTTTATTAGTTAGAAAGAAGGAAATAAGGAAAGAAAGTTGCATTCGAACTCCTGCAGTGAAACAAGCTTGGAGAAGCCATTTTCACGATGTCTTATTAAATTAGCACACAGTAAGTTTTGGGTGCAGGGTTGACGTGCTCTGTTCCCTATGGTTGGTTAACGTGCTTTAAGATAAATTCTTTGTCGGGCACACAAACCAGTCTGCTGTACACGTGACGAGCATTGGTCCAAGGGTTCTTCTCCTGCAGCACACAACCCAGTCTGGTGTACATGTGAATAACACTGGCTCTGGACCATCCAGGGCCGTGTCTCGTTCAACAGTCTTGAGCACGCAAACGAGCCGGGTGTACACCTGACAGCTATTCTCCCCAGCATACCCAGGGCTGTGTTCCGTTCAGCAGCATTGGGCACACAACCAAGCCTGGTGTACATGTGAATAGCTCTGGCCCTGTAATACCCAGGGCCTTATCCTTCCGTACACAACCACGCCTGGTGAATACTTGACTGGCATTGGCCCTACCCACGTGATTCACGCTACATTTATCGATATTTACTTAAGTCTGCCAGATGTGGGCTGATTCCCCCGCCCCATTTACATCTGCTTGTAATATATTTCTCTCATCTAAGGTCCTAACTCCCACACAATTTCTGATATCACCTCTGAGTTTGTGGGAAGTTCCCCGATCCCTTGTTGCAGATCGTTGTTAAGATAGTGAAGAGCAACCGTCCCATCACTGCTGCTTACGTAACTCCATCAATTACAGGTCCAGACATAGAACCACTGCCATTAATAACTACCTCTGTCTTCAAGAATGCAGCCGGTTCCTTAGTAAGACCAAAATCTACCTGCTAAACCCACAGGTCTCAAACTTATGCAGCAGCCTTACATGTGGCACCTTGTCAAGGGCATTTGAAACTCAAGATCCAGAAGGGTAACCGAGTAACCTTCATCCACCAAACTTGTAACTTCCTCAAAAGTTCAACTAAGTAGTGAGAACAAACCTTTGTCTGGAACCTTTCTGAGGTCCTCTAATAACCCGTTCTCCATCAAGGTGGCCGTACAGTGCTTCATTGAAGTGAAACTAACGAGCCTGCAATTTTCCGGTTTTCACTTCGGCTTTTTTAATTCTTGGAACCACATGGGCCTCGCACCAGGCCACGGAAAACAGACAGTCACGGAGGAGGGTGTTGTTTTGCGCTTGAGAAACGGAATTCAGTTTTGGGTTAAGAAGCCGATGAAAAGGTTTGTAGTGCCTGACATCAGAAATGGCTAAAAAAAGTAGTGCAGAAAGGAGCTGAATAAGGAATTGGCGTTTGGGCGGCCTCAGACTCGGGGTTTTATATCCTGTATGAGGATGGGAAACTGTCGTGATAAGGCATTTTTGGGTGTGCGGATCTGTGGGCAAATTGGTTCCAAAGTGAAAAGTTTATTCAGTTATGTTTGAACTGCTTTATTTCCATTGTTCAGCCACAGTTCAGGAGATCTCAGTGAGGTCTGCATGGACTATCCAACAGCTCCTGTCGGTGGAAATTATTTCTGCCGATTGAAAACGGAGGATTGAATCGTGAAATCTTGCAATATTTCCTTGTCTCATAATCCCTCTAACAATTTGTGATCTGTTCAGTTCTCACACCAGGTGAAAGGCAGCAGGGTAACACGGCTCCAGCTGTGTTCAGACACTTTCTGAAATTCCACCGTGACATTTTACAATGTGGGTCATATTATCAGTCTATTTAAAGTGACAGTCCCTTCCTTACAGGTTATTTGTGATGTACTCGGAAAGTCTTCCTTTAAGCCACTTACAAGTTATGTATTAAATACGTTGGTTGTGAAGGTTCTGTTTCCAACAAATAATTCAATTATTGATTACAATTTCAGAAAACAATTGAAGTCATCATCTTCGGCCCTGGCCGTTACATCCATGCCTTTGCCACAGATTCCATTCCCCTCCCTGGACACAGACTGCATTCTCCTCCCTCGCCACAGACTCCATTCCCCTCCCTGTACACAGAGTCCATTCCCCTCCCTGGACACATACTCCATTCCACACCCTCGCTGCAGATTCCATTCCCCTCCCTGGACACAGACTCCATTCCCCACCCTCACCACAGACCCCATTCCACTCCCTGGACATAGACTCCATTCCCGTCCCTGGACACAGACTCCATTCCACTCCCTGGACACAGACTCCATTCACGTCCCTGGACACAGACTCCATTCCCCATCCTCACCACAGACTCCATTCCCCTCCCATGACATTGACTCCATTCCCCTCCCTGGACACAGTCTTCATTCCCCTCCCTGGACACAGACTCCATTCCCCTCTCTAGACAGAGACTCCATTCCCCACACTGGACAGAGACTCCATTCCACTCCCTGGACACAGAATCCATTCCCCTCCCTGGACACAGACACCATTCCCCTCCCTGGCCATAGACTTAATTCTCCTCCCTGGTCAGAGTCTCATGCAATTCGCAACTGCAGCTAATTATTCCACCCCCATTGAATTAATTTTTAAAGTTGGTTCTTGGAATGTAGTTGAGACCGGCAAGGCTTCAGTTATTGCCGATCCTTGGCGACCTGAAATGCTGGTGGTGGGTCTTCTCTATGAGCTGAAGTAGTTCTTCTGCTGACGGTGCTCTCACGTGGTGTTAGTTGGAGAATTCCTGGATTCTGACTGAGAACCGATGAAGGGCCTGGGATATAGATAGACTAAGTTACCGGGCAGTAAGGTGGCAGATGGAATATACTGTAGAGAATTGTGAGGTTATTCGCTTTGGTAGGATGAATAGAGAAACAGATTTTTTTTAAATGGTGAGAAATGTTCAAATGTTGATGTTCAGAGAGATTTAGGTGTCCTCGTGCAAGAAACACAGAAAGCTAGCATGCAGATACAGCAAGCAATAAGGAAGGCAAATGACAGGTTGGCCTTTATTGCAAGGGGGTTGGAGTCTAAGTGTAACGAAGTCTTGCTACATTGTATAGGGCCTTGGTGAGTCTACACCTGGAGTACTGTGCAGTTTTGTTCTCCTTATCTAAGGAAAGCTATATTTGCATTGGAGGCGATTAAACGAAGGCTCAGTAGATTGATTCCTGGGATGAGCGGGCTTTCCTATGATGAGAGATTGTGTAGAATGGGCCTATACCCTCTGGAGTTTAGAAGAATGAGAGGTGATCTCATTGAAACATAGACGATTCTGAAGGGGATTGACAGGGTAGATGCTGAGAGGTTGTTTCCCCTGGCTGGAGTGTCTAGGACTAGGGGGCATAGTCTCAGGATAAGGGGTAGGCCATTTAAGACTGAGATGCGGAGGAATTTCTTCACTCAGAGGGTTGTGAATCTTTGGAATTCTCTGCCCAGAGGGCTGTGAATGCTGAGTCTTTGAGCATATTCAAGGCTGAGATCGATAGATTTTTGGACTTTACGGGAATCAAGAGATATGGAGACTGGGCGGGATAGTGGAGTTGAGGTCGATGATCAGCCATGATCTTATTGAATGGCAGAGCAGGCTCGCGGGGCCGTGTGGCGTACTCCTGCTCTTTTTTCTAATGTTCTTATGTTCTTATATGTCCAAGTCAGGATGGTGTGCTGGAAGTGATTGTTCTCACGAAATTTCTTCTCTTCTCCTCCTGGTGTAAAGATCACAGGGGAAGCAGGTGCTGCCGAAGTAACTTTGGTGAGTTAATGCAGTGCATTCTGTAGACCGAGCTTACTGCAGCCGCAGTGCTGGAGGGGGTGGATAATGAATCTAGTGGTACACGGACACTGATCAAAAACTGTTTTGTCCTGGATGGTGTTGTGCTTGTTGGATGTTGTTGATGCCCATCCAGGTGAGTGGTCTGTAGTACATCACATTTCTGACCTGAGACTTCTAGGTGTTTGGTAGGCTTTGTGGATCAAACAGTAAGTCACTCTCAAAGAATGCCCAGCCTCTGCCCAGTCTCTGCCCGCCCTCTGACCAGCCTCTGCCCAGCCTCTGCCCCACCTCTGCCCAACCTCTGCCATGCCTCTGCCCAGTCTCTGCCCAACCTCTGCCCAGCCTCTGCCCAGCCTCTGCCCAGCCTCCGCCCAGTCTCCACCCAGCCTCTGCCCAGTCTCTGCCCAGTCTCTGCCCAGCCCCTGCCCAGCCTCTCTCCAGCCTCTGCCCTGCTCTTGCAGTCACAGTGCTGATATGGCTGGTCCAGTTCAGCTTCCAGTCAATAGTGATCACCAAGTGTTTGTCTTTGGGGACTCCGTGAAGTTCAAGGGGAGGTGGGTGTTCTTTGTTTTGATCAATACACCTGGTACATATGAAACTGGCTTATTACCTGCCGCGTATCAGCCCAATCTGGGTGTTGTGCAGACCTTGCTATTGGAGGGGTTGTAAATGGCGTTGCAAACGGCAGAATCATCAGTGAATGGACCTAATCCTGACCTTATGACGGCGGAAGGTCATTGATGAGGCAGCTGGAGTTGGTTACTCTGAGGACACTTCCCTGAGTTACGACAAGAACAACCACATTCCTTGTAGCAAGTATGACCTCAGCCATTGGAGAATTCACCCCTTGGAACCCCATTGAAACGATGTCTGTATCAAGGCTGTGAGAAGTTTGCATCTGGGTGCTTCTGGCAGGATCCAAACTGAGTATCGGTGAGCCGGGTATTAGTGAGTAGATGCGACTTCACAGCACTACTTAATACTCCTCAATCACTTTACTGAGGGTTAATAGAAAACTGATAGGGCGGTAATGGGCCGGGTGAGATTTGTCTCGAATTTGTTGATAGGCTAAAGCTAGGTAATATTTTACCTTCTCTGGTATATGTCAGTTTCATCACCAGAACAGCGAGACAAGGGGCGCGCCTAGCGATGAATTTCAAATTCCACACTGTATAGCCTTTGGCCCTCCATTCACCATGACCTTTCTGCAGCTACCGTTCTGCTCAATCACACCCTCACTTCCACCTTTGATGCCCCTGACCCAATAAACCATTACATTCTCTGGTGGTTCACAATGATATGACTCTCATCTCTGCTTCCATGTCCAAGGAACATAGACTTGAACGTCTATTGCAGACAATTAGTTTAACCTTTCACCGGCAGACCTTGCTGCACCACATAAAGTAGTATCGGGTCCTTAACCTCACCACAACCAACAAGTGCAAGGAACCTATGAACTTCTTTGTCACAAAGATTGAGACCATCCTTCAGCTGCCTTCGTCACTTCCCTCCCTTCCCCCAGCCACCGGGCAAAACTTCCTCATAGATTAACCCCCGCCCCAACATAGCCCTGAAATGATTTATTTTTCTAGTTTCTCTCCTATTTCCCCTGATGCACTCTCCGAGCACATCTAGTCCACGAGACCCGCTCCTTCTCCCTTGACCCTATTCCTAACAAACTGCTGAACACCCAACTTCCCTACATGCCCCCGTGTTATCCAGTATTATTAACTGTTCTCTCTCCTCAGTACTGTCCACCTCTCATTCAATTATGTCGTCATCATCCCTTTTTTCATTTTGACCCCTCTGTCCTTGCAAACTACCGCCTCATCTCAAACACCCTTTCTTCTCCAAAGAAGTTGAACATGCTGTCGCCACCCAACTCCATGCTCATCTTTCCCACAACTTCGTGTATGAATCCCTCCAATCAGGTTTTCTTCCCGAAATGGCAGAGATCAAAGTCACAACTGATATCCATTGTGATTGCGACTGTGGTAAGCTATCCCTCCACATTCGTTCTGCAGCACTTGACATGGTTAACGACACAATCCTCCACAATGCCTCTCCACCGTCGTCCAGCTGGGTGGGACTGCAATCGCTTGGTTCCATTCTTATCCATCCAATTATAGCTGGGAATATCCTGCAATATCCTCTCTTCCTGCTACCACGCCCTTTCCTCTGGAGTCCCTCAAGGGCCTATCTCTGATTTGTCAGACTGCTTGTCCGACATCCAGTAGTAGCTGAGTAGAAACTTCCTCCAATGAAATACCGGGAAGACCAAAGCCATTGTCTCCGGTCCTCGACACGCAATCCGTTGCTGAGCAATCAACTCATCCCTCTGCCTGGCAAAATTCAGAGGCTGACCAGACTATTCCAAACTTTGTGCCATATTTGACTCCGAGCTTAGATTCCGGCCAATGTCTGTTCCATCACCAAGACCATTACCTCCATCTCCATAACATCGCCCGACTCTGCCTCATGCCTCTGCATCTCTGCTGCTGAAACCCTCATCCATGCCTTTGTTACCTGAAGATTTGACGATTACAATGTACTGCAGGCGGGCCTGTATTCTTCCACCCTAAATAAACTTGAGCGCATCCAAAACTCTGCAGCCTATATCAAAAATCGCATTAAATCCCATCCACTGGGTTATTCAGTCCTGACCCAACACCAACAGGTGCCATCCAGTGGTTCATTCAATCCTGAGTCAACACCCACACGTCCCATCCAGTGGTTCATTCAGTCCTGAGTCAACACCCACACATCCCATCCACTGGTTCATTCAGTCCTGACCCAACACCCACACGTCCCATCCACTGGTCCATTCAGTCCTGACACAGCACCATCATGTCCGTCCACTGATTCATTCAGTCCTGACACAACGCCAGCACGTCCCATCCACTGGTTCATGCAGTCCTGACCCAACACCCACACGTCCCTTCCACTGGTTCATTCAGTCCTGACCCAACACCCACACGTCCCATCCACTTGTTCATTCAGTCCCTGACCCAACACCCACACGTCCCATCCACTAGTTCATTCAGACCTGACCCTACACTCACATGCCCCATCCACGGGATCATTCAGTCCTGAACCAGCACCCACACGTCCCATCCACTGGTTTATTTAGTCCTGACCCAACACCTAAGCGTCCCATCCACTGTTTCATTCAGTCCTGACCCAACACCCACACGTCCCATCCATTGGTTCATTCAGTCCAGACCCAACACCCACACATCCCATCACTGGTTATTTCAGTCATGACCCTACACCCACACCTCCCATCCACTGATTCATTCAATCCGGACCCAACACCCACACTTCCCATCACTGGTTATTTCAGTCCTGACCCAACACTCACAAGTTCAATCCACTGGTTATTTCTGTCCTGACCCAGCACCCACACGTCCCATCCATTGGTTCATTCAGTCCTGACCCAATACCCTCACGTCCCATCCACTGGTTCATTCAGTCCTGACCCAACAACCACACGTTCCAGCCAGCGGTTCCTTCAGTCCTGACCCAACACCCACACCTCCCATCCACTGGTTCCTTCAGTCCTGACCCAACACCCACACGTCCCATCCACTGGTTCATTCAGTCCTGATCCAACATGCACACGTCCCATCACTGGTTATTTCAGTCCTGTGTAAGAAATAGCTCTTAGATTCAAAGATGGGTTTTAATTCTTAGAACAGAGACTGACAACAGACAAGCGGAAAAAGATAGCATAAATGCCACCAAGGTCGAATATCAAGCATCAAAAGACAAATAGAAGTGATAAGGGAATGGTAACATGCAAGGAAACAGGGAGGATAGCACCTGCTAGATAACAAGGAGCCACGAAGCCTTAAAATGCCCTTGAAGAAACTTCACAAAATATTCCTCAGAAAGATAAGAGGTAGGCCTTGTCAGTCATGCAGAAAAGGACGGTGAGGGTTGCCTTCCCGCTTCACAATTGGACAATAGGATGGGGGATCAAATGATTCACACCAGGTGATTACCAGCCCACCGAAATAACTATAAGTCCAGATGACCGAAAGAGGAAATCTGGCAGTCAGGGGCGAAGGCTTCCTCAAGGTGGCTATGGCCTACCACCTTGGTCAAGTTTAGCCTCTGAGGTGGCTGATGGCCTAACAACTCCAGCAGCTTTAGAGGTGACCCAATGGAAGTGACCACTGCAGCAGACTGCAGCAATCCACCCAATCCGAGACCACCATACTGCCTCCCCGTCCGTCCGGTCGTGTCATTCCGATTCGGGAATCGTAGATCACTCCTACTGTCATGGGTTGTATGTCTATTATACTCAGCTTAAACCATATGTAATATCTGATTATACTTTAAAATTGCAGCTCTTTAATAAAAGCCTTGGAACTTCTAAAACCCTGTTGTTTTGTATCAGTCTTTACAGTAGAGGACACTAAGAATATCCCAACACTGGACAAACAGGGGGCTCTAGGGGGGGAGGAACTAAATATGATTAAAATCACTAAGGAAGTGGTACTTGGTAAAATAATGGGACTCAAGGCGGATAAATCCCCTGGACCTGATGGCTTGCATCCTAGGGTCTTGAGGGAAGTAGCGGTAGGGATTGTGGATGCATTGGTAATAATTTTCCAAATCTCACTGGACTCAGCAAAGTTCCCGGCAGATTGGAAAACTGCTAATGTAACACCCTTATTTAAAAAGGGTAGTAGGCAGAAGGCTGGAAACTATAGACCTGTTAGCCTAACATCTGTGGTTGGTAAAATGTTAGATTCCATTATTAAGGAGACAGTAACGGGACATTTGGATAAACATAATTTAACAGGACAAACTCAGCATGGTTTCATGAAGGGGAAGTCATGTTTGACAAATTTGCTGGAGTTTTTTGAGGAAGTGACATACAGGGTGGATAAAGGGGAACCAGTGGACGTAGTGTATTTAGACTTCCAAAAGGCATTTGACAAGGTGCCACACAAAAGATTATTGCTCAAGATAAAAAATCACGGGATTGGGGGTAATATTCTGGCATGGGTGGAGGATTGGCTCTCTAACAGAAAGCAGAGAGTTGGGATAAATGGTTCGTTCTCAGATTAGCAACCCGTAACAAGTGGTGTTCCGCAGGGGTCAGTGCTGGGTCCCCAACTCTTTACAATCTATATTAACGATTTGGAGGAGGGGGCCGAGTGTAACATATCAAAGTGTGCAGATGATACAAAGATGGGACGGAAAGTAGTGAGTGAGGAGGACATAAAAAACCTGCAAAGGGACATAGACAGGCTAAGTAAGTGGGCAGAGATTTCGCAGATGGAATACAATACTGGAAAGTGTGAGGTTATGCACTTTGGCAGGAAAAATCATAGAGCAAGTTATTATCTTAATGGCAAGCAACTGGAAAGTACTGTAGTACAAAGGGATCTGGGGGTCCTGGTGCACGAAACTCAAAAAGTTAGCAAGTGATTAAGAAGGCCAATGGAATGTTGGCTTTTATTGCTAGGGGGATGGAATATAAAAACAGGGAGGTATTGCTGCAGTTGTACAAGTTATTGGTGAGACCGCACCTGGAATACTGCATACAGTTTTGGTGTCCATACTTAAGAAAAGACATACTTGCTCTCGAGTCAGTACAAAGAAGGTTCACTCGGTTAATCCCGGGGATGAGGGGGTGGTCATATGAGGAGAGGTTGAGTAGATTGGGACTCTACTCATTGGAGTTCAGATGAATGAGAGGCGATCTTATTGAAACATATAAGATTGTGAAGGGGCTTGATCGGGTGGATGTTCCCAATGATGGGTGAAACTAGAACTAGGGGGCATAATCTTAACATAAGGGGCTGCTCATTCAAAACTGAGATGAGGAGAAACTTCTTCACTCAGAGGGTGGTAGGTTTGTGGAATTTGCTGCCCCAGAAAGCTGTGGAAGCTACATCATTAAATAAATTTAAAACAGAAATAGATAGTTTCCGAGAAGTAAAGGGAATTAAGGGTTACGGGGAACGGGCAGGAAATTGGACATGAGTCTAGGTTCGGAATGGTCATGGCCCTGTGGGTAGTGGAGTGGGCCCAGGGGCCGTGTAGCCTTGTTCTGCTCCGACTGTGTTCTAATTCTGTGTTAGATTTCAGGAGATGGTTTTATTCCTGTTCCTGGCTGGGGTGGAGATCGCCTTTACAGAAGTTAAGTACTGTAGAAAATATAGGGACAGAGTGATCTCCTGGAAGAATTTCGATCGCCTAGATGGGTTGGAGAGGAATTTCCCAGATTTTTTTCTCCCAAATTGGCCATTGGGTCTTTATCTGGTTTTTCGCCTCTCCCGGGAGATCACATGGGTTCGGGTGGATGCAGAGTGATAGAAGATTTGAGGTTAGGATCAGATCAGCCATGATCTTATTGAATGGTGGAGCAGGCTCGAGGGGCCGATTGGCCTACTCCTGCTCCTATTTCTTATGTTCTTATGTTCTTATGTTGGTTAATCTGTGTGAGCCTGTGATCCTAAATCTTACACCTGACCCAAAACCCACACGTCCCATCCACCGGTTCCTTCAGCCCTGTCCCAGCACTCACACGTCCCATCCACTGGTGCATTCAGTCCTGACCCAACACCCACATGTCCCATCCACTGGTACATTCAATCCTCACCCAACATACACACGTCCCATCAACTGATTCATTCAGTCCTGACTCAACACGCACACATCCCATCCACTGGATCATTCAGTCCTGACCCAACACCCACACGTCCCATCCACTGGTACATTCAGTCCTGACCCATCACCCACACGTCCCATCCACTGGTACGTTCAATCATCACCCAACACCCACACGTCCCATCCACTGGTTCATTCAGTCCTGACCCAACACCCACACTTCCCATCCATTGGTTCATTCAGTCCTGACCCAACACCCACACGTCCCATCCACTGGATCATTCAGTCTTGTCCCAACATCCACATGTCCCATCACTGATTCATCAAGTCCTGACCCAACACCCACATGCCGCATCCCCTGCTACATTCAATCCTGACCAAAAACCCACACGTCCCATCCACTGGTTCATTCCACCACCGCTTTTCCAAACTGGCAATGGGAAGATGCTCCCACTCTGCTGCTGACTCCATCCTCTAATATCATGCTCGCATGTACTTTTTTATGTTTTCCAATTCAATATTCAATTATCCAACCCCTATCCTGCCTCCTCTAATAAATATACTGCCTATTACTGCTTTACAGTTAAAGGGCTTTGCTGCATTGCAACAGTGCCACACTTCAAAACGAATGCATTAGTTGTGATTAGAGAGAGCCAACATGAATTTGTAAATGGTAGGTGAGGTCTGACAAATCTAATTGAACTTTTTGAGGAAGTAACAGGGGAATGTCTATGGATGTAGTTTATATGGACTTTAAAAGGCATTCAATAAGGTTTCACAAAAGAGATTTTTGGCTAAAATTAAATCTCATGGAGCTGAAGTAAAATTATTGACCAGAATAGTGGATTGGTTAGGTGGTAGCAAACAGAGTGTAGGGATAATGGGTATGCACTCGAATTGGAAGGAATTGACCAGTGGTGTCCCACAAGCTTCTGTGTTGGGGCCTCAACTATTCATTCTATTTATTAATGACTTAGAATACACAATAGTTAGCCATATATCCAAGATTGCCGACGAGAGAACGATTGGTTGTACAGTAAGTAGTGTAGACAGGAGCACAGCATTACAAAGAGACGTTGATAGATTACGTGATGGACAAAACTGTGTCACATGGATTTCAAAGCAGCTAGGTATATTGGACTAAAAACTATAGATAGCAATATTATTTAACTGGTGAAACGTTAGAAACAGTGGGGAGCCAAAGGAATTTATGGGTCCATGTACACAGATCTCTAAAATGTTCGAGTTAGGTACACAAAGTAATAGAAAGGGCTAATGGAATATTATCCTTTATAACACGAGGTCTAGAATATAGAGGGGAGGACGTTTTGCTGCAGCTATACAAAGCCCTGGTTAGACCACATCTGGAGCACTGTGCACAGTTCTGGGCACCGCACCTAGAAAGGATATATTGACCTTGAAACGAGTGCAGTGCAGATTCAGCAGAATGTAACCAGGGCACCAAGGGTTAGATTATTAGGAGAGATTACACAAACTATGCTTGTATTCGTAGGTTACAGGTGATTTGCTTAAGGATTTTAGGATGTTGAAAGGAATTGACAGGGTAGTTATAGAAAAGGAAGCAGCTGGTGGGGGAGTCCAGGGATTAAAATCAGAGGCAGAGCATTCAGGAGAAAATTTGATAAACACTTCTTCATGCAAAGAGTGTTATAAGTGTGGAACTCCCACAAAATGGGAGCTCAATTACTCCTTTTACATCTGAAATCGATAGATGTTTGCTAGCCAAGGGTATAAAAGGGTGTGGAGGCAAGGCGGTTGGATGAAGTTAACATACAGATCAGACATGATTTCATTGAATGGCGAGCAGGCTGGAGGGGCTGAATGGTGCACTTCTTTTCTTATGTTCCTAAACGCTTTGGGACGTCCTGTGGTCATGGGAGATGCTATATAAATGCAAATTCTTCAAGATTATGAAAGGGTTTGATAGGGTACACGTGGACAAGATGTTTCCCCTTGAGGACGAGACCAGCACTGGGCGGCATAAATATAACGTAGTCTCTAATAAAGCCAATAGAGAATTCGGGAGGAGATTATTTACTCAGCAAGTGGTTAGAATGTGGAACAGGCTCCCACAGGGGGTAGTTCAAGGCTGTAGTAGTTCAGCGGAAGCTAGATAAGCACATGTGGGAGAAAGGAATAGAAGAATATGCTGATGGGATTCGATGAAGTAAAGTGGGAGGTGGCTCGTGTGGAGCAGAAACAACAGCTTGTACCTGCTGGGCCGATTGGACTGTTTCTGTTTATTACATCCTTTGTAATACAGGGTAAATACTTTAATAAAAACAAAAAATGCTGGAAATACTCAGCAAGTCAGGCAGCATCTGTACAGAGAGAAAGAGAGTTAACGTTTCAGGTCGATGACCCTTCGTCAGAACTGGAAAAAGTTGGACATGTAACAGGTTTAGGGGCAGGGAGAGGGGGAAGGGAGGAATGAACAAAAGGGAAGGTCTGTGATTGGATGGAAGGCAGGAGAGATTAAGAGACAAAGGGGATGATGGTGCAATGCAAAAGGAGATGTTAATGGGACAAGTTAAGAAACACAAGGCGACTCTAGCTGAAGTGTAAATGGCAATGGCAGGATGATCAACAGCTGCCGTGTGAGAGAGAGAAAAAAATGATAGGGGCAGAGGTTACGGTCTGAAAAATATTTTCTTGCTTTCTAGAAACGGCTTATGAAATTGCACCCAGGTTACCCGTTCAAAAACTGAACCATTCTTCTGCTGAGCCCAGACGAAATATAGTTATCAAGGTCCACACATGCGCAGTTTCCAGCAGGGTCACAGGAGAATGATCCGGACTAGAAACCCTGGGTTATTGTCGTTCCTAACACAAGGTCATTGAGGCCATTGTAGATTCCAATTGCCAGCCCCGTCCAGGCGGGGAATTGGAGTTGTTTTCCTGCTACGCTAGGGCGGTGTTTTACTATAAAACCCTTTCTCCAGCAGAAAGTACTGTTACTGGTAAAGTCATTAGAGTCCGTCTCTGGATTCAGTAATAACGCTGCACATTTCACCCTGAATTCGATCATTGCTGCTGTTGCTCTCAGTCTGAACAATAAGTTCCCTGTTTTTCTCTTCCTTACAGTGAACTTAGTGACGATTGTGATCCTGTCTCGGGGAAGGTGTGGTCTCTCCAAATGTGTCACCCGTTACCTGGTGTCCATGGCAGCGGCGGATCTACTGGTCGTCATCACTGATCTCATATTCAGGCAGATTCCTATTCTTTATCAGGATCACTTTCAGTTCAGGTGGAAGATTAAAGTGTGTAATATCCACGCCATCCTGCTTTACGCAGTCACAGACTGTTCTGTCTGGTTCACAGTCACTTTCACCTTTGATCGATTTGTGGCCATTTGTTGCCAGATGCTGAAAATAAAATATTGCACCGAGAAAACGGCGGCTGTGGCTCTAGGAACAGTGAGTGTGCTGTTCTGTGTAAAGAACACTTTCTGGTACTTTATGTATGGAGATAAATATAAGTTTTCCAATATTCCCTGGTTTTGTATTTTAAGATGGGAGGTTGCCGAATCTTCAATATGGGGTGTAATTGAATTCCTTCATTATATTTTAACTCCATTGGTTCCATTTGTTTTGATTCTGCTGCTCAATGCTTTAACCGTCAGACACGTTTTATTGTCGAGCAGAGTCCGCAGGAGACTCCGGGCCCACAGCAGTGGGGAGAGTCCCAGTGACCCAGAGATGGAGAAGCGAAGGAAATCCATCATTTTACTGTTTGTTATATCGGGGAATGTTATCCTGTTATGGTCCGTATTTATGTTTTATTCTGTGTGTAGCCGATTGAATCAGTTGAGATATATTTATCTAAAGCTACCTCAATATTTATTGGAACTGGGATTTATGCTTCAGCTCCTGATTCGCTGCACCAACACTTTTATTTATGCCGTGAACCAGACTAAATTCAGAGAGGGGTTGAAGAATGTGGTGAAATATCACTTTACTGTAATTGTTAAGTTCATTAAATAATGAGAAGACTTTGCACCATCACAACGTGTTGCTCTGGTGTTCTGCCCAATCCCCTCATCTCTGTGAGACACAGACATTGAGGCCGGTTTTTATCTTTCACCGTCCGGATTCAGCGACGAACAGGAAAGCGAGAGGTGGGGAGTCCGCAGAAATCAGTCCCGCTGGATTCCTGCTGGTTTTTATCCCCGCCAGGTCCTCTGGTGCGGTCTGGGGCGGGTATATCAAGCTCCCGCACGCCAGGCTCGAGTTTCATGTCTTTACCAAAGGGGGCGGCGCAGGGAAGGTCGCTCTGTCAGTTAACAGTCCACGGACGGACGGCCGCTCCGTCCCCAGCACCCCCAGGGAAACCTCAGTGGACATAACCTGGGGCCAACCTGCAGCCGGAGAGGGACGTTTTAAATGTCTCAAAGGTCAGCCTTTAAAACACCTCGGTGCAGTTATCCCAGGGCCTTTTATGCTGAGCAGCCCCCGGGCCAGGTGATGGGGAAATGTCCCTGTTTCTTTATATACACCGTTGGGATTAAAAGTTCTTCTGTAGCGGGAGATTTCCCAGTGAAATTCACGAAACAAAATGTCCCTTTGAAGTCTGCATTTGGGGAGGAGTAACCAAGACGTCTGCCCAGCTCACCCTCGACAAATGCAGCACGTGGTTTGTGGCGCAGAGAGTCAAATTCTTATAGTCATTGAACATCTCTCAATGTTATACTGCCTGAGCAATGTGGTGATGTCCAGGTTAAAGTGATCCCCGGACACACTCCACAAACATTGAATCCAGCTCCTCTTCACTGTCTAGGAAAGCTGCGAATAAACGCAGTCATTAATAAGCAGTTTTGAGAGAGGTTGGTCACGAGGTTGGTTGCTAGGTCCTGCAGTATCTGTGATGTCATAATGCGGCGAAACTTTCATGATGCTGTTTCTGTGTATTGTGACATTACAGACCTGCCCTGCAGACCACGCCCTCGTCTGTGGTTGACCGAGAATCAGCCTTTCAAGCAATCCTTCTCCTGCACACATCACCTTACATAGAGTTACAGAGAGTCTGCAGCAGCGAAACAGACCATTCGGCGCTCTGCGGCTGCAGGTTGGTCCGAGGCCGTTTCGCCGAGGTTTCCCTGGTGGTGCTGGGACTCAGCGGATCATCCGCCCCGGACTGTAAACTGAAAGAGCGACCTTCTCCGCCATGCCATCTTACGGCCCAACAGGGCATGCCAGCGTTCACTCGATCAGCATATGCTACTCTTCTATTTCTCCCCATGCTCTTATCTAGCTCTATCTTAAATGCATCTGGGCTATTCGCCTCACCTAGACAACTATAGACCAGTCAGGTTAACATTGGTGGTGGTAAAGATAATGGAATCCCGACTAAAGGAGAACATTTTTAAAAATCAGAAACCAAAAATATAATAACGTATGTATTTCAAAAGAAAAAATTGATTGGTCAACCTCATTGGTATTTTTAAGGAGGTAACAGAGGGAGTAGAAAAGGGTAATGTAGTAGATGTAATTTATCTAGATTTACGAAACTCCTTCGATAAGGTGCCTCATAATAGATTAATGAATAAGACCTGAGAATGGGAAGTTAGGGGACCAGAAGCAGAATGGATAGCTAGCTGACTTCAAGAATGAAACAGAGCTTAGGGGTAAAGGGTAGCTATTCAACGTTGCAGAAGGTGGAAAGTGGGGTCCCAAAAGGATCAGTGCTAGGATTGCCAACAATATATATAAACGATTTAGATTTTGAAATGAAAAGCACAATTTCTAAATTTGCCGATGACACCAAACTGGATGGGGAGGGGGGTGGGGGGAAGGGGCTGGAGATCATCAATACTGTGGAGGACTGCAACAAATTACAAGAAGACATTAATAAGCTTTCAGAATGGGCATATCATCAACAAATGAATTTCAGCACAAATCAGTGTGAGTTATTAAATTTTGTAAAGGAAAATAAGAAGGTCACATATTACATGGAAAATACGTTTCTAAATGGGGTAGAGGAACAAAGGATCTCGGTGTATAATTACACAATTCACTAAAAGTTGCGAAGTCTAAATCGTTAATAAGGCCATAAAAAGCAAAACAAGCATTGGTTTTATTTCTAGCGAGATGGAATTGAAAAGTAGAGGTTATGCTAAAGACATTGAAACTCGGTTAGATCACACTTGAGCACTCCTCCTTATATTGGCCCAAAATTTGCGATCCTGGACTCCGAACTGTAAAAAATCTACACATTTACCTGGTGACCCGGGAGATATGGAGACTTGCAATCCTGGGCCTCTCCACGTGCGCACGGGCAGAGGCCCACATATCCCAGGGGTGCATGTGGTTTGCAAGCACCCCTGGGATCACGTGGGCCAGCCCAACCAATGAAAGAAGGGAATCCCCATTCATACTTATTGGATTTCCTAACGTACGGAATTCCCATAGTATAAATGGGGATCACTTAATAAATAAATGAAAACATTAAATAAATATTTTTTAAATTACATATTTAAAATTAATTAAAATGCCATTTAATTAAATATTTTTAACATTTTTTTTGTTTTAACGGGGCTAAAAATAAACTTAGCTGATTGGAAATAGTTTTTAATGTATGAATCATAGAATCATAGAAAGTTACAGCATGGAAGGAGGTCATTTCGGCCCATGCTGTCTGCGCCAGGTAACAAAGAGCTATCCAACCTAATCCCACTTCCCAGCTCTTAGTCCGTAGCATGGCAAGTTAGAGCATACCAAGTGCACATCCAAATACTTTTTAAATGCGGTTAGGGTTCCTGCCTCTACCACCCTTTCAGGCAGTGGGTACCAGACAACCACAACCCCGTGGGTGAAGAAATTTCCTCTCAAATCCCCTCTAAACCTTCCAATAATACGTTAAATCTGTGCCCCCTTGTTTTTGACCCATCTGCGAAGGGAAATAGGTCCTTTCTATCCACTTTATCTATGCCCCTCATAATTTTATGCACCTCAATAAGGTCTCCCCTCATCCTCCTCTGTTCCAAGGAAAGCAGACCCAGTCTATCCAGTCTTTCCTCATTGCTCAGATTCTCTACTCCTGGCAACATCCTTGTAAATCTCCTCTGTACCCTCTCTAATGCAATCACATCTTTTCTGTAATGTGTTGACCAGAATTGCACGCAGTGCTCTAGCTGAGGCCTAACTAGTGTTTTATACAGTTGAAGCATAACCCCCTGTTCTTGTTTTCTATGCCACAGCTAATAAATGCAAGCATTCCGTATGCCTTCATAATGACGTTATCTACCTGGCCTGCTACCTTAATGGATCTGTGAACATGCACTCCAAGGTCCCTTTGTTCCTCTACACTACTCTGTGCCCTACCATTTAATGTGTATTCCCTTTCCTTGTTAGCCCTCCCCAAATGCATTAACTCACACTTCTCCAGATTGAATTCCATTTCCCACTGTTCTGCCCACCTGAACAATTTATTGATATCTTCCTGCAGTCTACAGCTTCCTTCTTCAGTATCAACCAAACAGCCGATTTTAGTATCGTCTGCAAACTTCATAATCAAACCCCCTATATTCATGTCTAGATCATTGATATATGCCACATAAAGCAAGGGACCCAGTACTGAGCCCTGTGGAACCCCACTGGAAACAGCCTTCCAATCACAAAAACACCCCTCAACCATTACCCTCTGGTTCCTGTCGTTCTGTCGGATTACAGTGCACGGGCGGGCCGCTCAGTCCCCAGCGACCCCCGGGGAAACCTCAGGGGAACTTTCCAGGGACCAACCTGCAGCCGGGGAGGGAGGCTTTAAAAGACTCAAATGTCAGCACAGCGAGAGCGGGCCAGCGACTGAGAGAAGCGGGGAAAGACAGAGGTGGAAGTTTGAAGTGGTTCCACGTAAACTGGACTGGGATCATTGTCCTGGTGAATCAAATAACTAGGACTGTAAAAAGAGCTTTAAACTAAAAAGGGGATGAGGGTTCATGTGAGAGGAAATGTATGAATCACAAGATATATTCAAAGCCATAAAGTAGTGTTACGATTTGGTTAAAGATAAACAGAAGCAGATGGGAAGCGACAGAAAGGCTAACTGTAATAGTGCAAATCAGGGGAAATGGTAAAAAGTTAAAATTAAAGGCTCTTTATCTGAGTGCATGAAGTATTCGCATCAAGATACTTCCTGCTACCTCTGCCTGGACCATTCTCTCAGATCCAACCCCGACATTGTCATTAAAGCCGCTGATAAGGGTGGTGCTGTTGTTGTTTTGTGAACCGACTGCTACCAAGTGGAAGCTGAACGCCAAATCTCTGACACCTCCTCGTACCTTCACCTGGACCATGACCCCGCTACCGAACATCAAACCACCGTTTCCGAGACTGTCACTGACCTCATCTCCTCTGGAGAACTTCCCCCCACGGCCACCAACCTCATAGTCCCGCACAGCCCGCTTCTACCTCCTTCCCAAGATCCAAAAACAGGACTGCCCTGGTAGACCCATCGTTTCAGTCTGTTATTGCCCCACGGAACTTATCTCTTCCTATCTCGACTCTATCTTTATCTCCCCTTGTCCAGTCTCTTCACACTTACATTTGCGACTCTTGCGATGTCCTCCACCACTTTAACAGGTTGCAGTTTCCTGGCCCCACCCGTCTCCTTTTCACTATGGATGTCCAATCCCTCCACACCTCCATCCCCCACCAGGATGGCCTGAGGGCGCTCCGCTTCTTCCCAGAACAGAGGCCCAACCAGTCCCCATCCACCACCACCCTCCTCCACCTGGCTGAACTTGTTCTCACATTGAACAACTTCTCCTCTGACTCCACTCACTTCCTCCAAATTAAAGGTGTTGCTATGGGAACCCGCATGGGTACTAGCTATGCCTGACTTTTCGTGGGATATGTGGAACACTCTTTGTTCCAGTCCTACTCAGGTCCCCTCCCTCACCTCTTTTTCTGGTACATTGATGACTGCATCGGTGCCGTTTCCTGCTCTCAACCTGAACTGGAAAATTTTATTCACTTTGCTTCCAATTTCCACCCTTCTCTCACCTTCACATGGTCCATCTCCTGCTCTTCCCATCCCTTCCTCGACTTCTCTGTCTGCATGTCTGGGATAGGCTTTTGACAAACATTCACTACAAGCCCACTGACTCCCACAGCTACCTGGACTACACTTCCTCCCACCCCGCTTTCTGTAAGGACTTTATTCCATTCTCCCAGTTTCTCCATCTCTGCCGCATCTGTTCTGATGATGCCACCTTCCACACCAGTGCTTCCGACATGTCTTCCTTTTTCCTCAACCGGGGATTCCCCTCTACCATGGTTGACACGGCCCTTGACCATGTCCATTCAATTTCCCATACTTCTGCTCTCACCCTTCCCCTCCCTCCCGGAACTATGATACTTGTCCTCACCTTACACCCCTCTAGCCACCACATTCAACGGTCATCCTCTGCCATTTTGCCACCTCCAGCGTGATCCCACCACCAAACACATCTTCCCCTCACCTCCACTTTCAGCATTCCAAAGCAGCCACTCCCTCGAGGACACCCTGGCCCACTCCTCTATCACTGCCAACACCCCTTCCCCTTCGCCCAGCACCTTCCCGTGCAAGCGCAGCAGATGCAACACATGCCCCTATAACTCCCCCCTTCCCACTGTCCAGGGCCCCAAACACACCTTCCAGGTGAAACAGCGATTTACTTGTACTTCTTGCAATTTAGTATACTGTATTCGCTGCTCACAATGCGGTCTCCTCTACATTGGGGAGACCAAACGCTGATTGGATGACTACTTTGCAGAACACCTCCATTGAGTCCATAAGGGTGACCCCGAGCTTCTGGTCGCCTGTCACTTTAATTCTCCACTCCACTCCCACTCAGACCTCACCATCCTCGGCCTCTTACACTTTTCCAATGAAGCTCAACGTAAGTTCGAGGAACAGCACATCATCTTTCGATTAGGCACTTTACAGCCTTCTGGACTCAACATAGAGTTCAACAATTTCAGAAAATAACCTCTGCCCCATCATTCTTTTCCCATTTAGTTTATTTATTTTTATTTACTTTTTTTATTTTGTTCTCTCTCCCACAGGGCAGCTTTCTTTCATGCTGCTCATGCCATTTACATTTCTCTAGAACCATCATTTGTTTCTTAACTTGTCCCATTACCATCTCCTTTTTCCTTGCACCATCTCTTAATATCTCTTAATGTCTCTTAATCTCTCCTGCCTTCCATCCTAACACAGACCTTCCCTTTTGTTCTTTCCTTCCCTCCCTCATTTCCCTGCCCCTACACTTGCTTAAAATCTGTTACATCTCTAGCTTTTTCCAGTTCTGACGATGGGTCATTGAGCAGAAACGCCAACTCTGTTTCTCTCTCCACAGATGCTGCCAGACATGCTGTATATTTCCAGCATTGTCTGTTTTTATTTCAGATTTCCGGCATCCGCAGTATTTTGCTTTTGTAAGGTAGAGGCAGTCATGGCACAAATAGATATAAATGCGTTTGATCTAATAGCAATTACATAGATGTGATTGCAAGGTGACCAATGAGGGATCTAAATATTCCAGCGTATTGAACATTGCGTATAAATAAGCAGAATGGAAAAGGAGGGCGTTTAGCCCTGATAATAATGGATGACATAAGGACTGTCGCGAGGAAGGCTCTTGGCTCAGAAGATCCGGAATTTGAATCAGTATGGGTGGTGATCAAAAATAACAATGGGCTGAAAACACTGGTAGAAGTAGTTTATATGCCCCCAAGGATGCGTTAATGGAATCCATTCGAGGCTGTTTCCTAGAAAAATATATCATCGAACCTAACAGGGAAGAAGTTATTTCAAATCTTTTCTTGTTTCATGAGAGAGGGATAATCAGTATTCTCATAGTAAGGGATCCTCTGGGGAAGAGCGATCACAATAATATAGGATTTCAAATTCAGTTTGACAGTGATGAACTTAAGTCCGAAACTAGAATGTTAAACTTAAATAAAACCAGTTACATAGGTTTGAGGGGCGTGTTGGCTAAAGTAGACTGGACAATTAAATAAAGCCAATTACATAGATATGAGAGGTGTGTTGGCTAAAGTAGAGTGGACAATTAAATAAAACCAGTTACATAGGTCTGAGGGGTGTGTTGGCTCAAGTAGAGTGGACAATTGGATTAAAATTTATGAAGGTAGATGATCAATGGCTAACATTTAAAGAAATATTTCATAATTCTCAACGAATACACATTCCATTGAGAAATAAAAACCCCACGGGAGAAATGATCCCTCTGTGGCTAACTAAAGAGGTTAAGGATAGTCGTGGGTTAAAGGAAGAGGCTGATAATATTGCTAAGAAGAATAGTAGGCCTGAGGCTTGGGAGAGTTTTATAAACCATCAAAGGATGACCAAAAATTGATAAAGAGGGAAAAATATCGAAGATGAGAGCAAACTAACAAATCATATAAAAACAGATTGAAAGAGCTTCACCATGGTGTGCGCACCAGAGAGTCACCATTTAATAATAACTTAACGTCTCCATATTTGAAAACTGTCTGAACAATGCTGTGATGTCCAAGGTAAAGTGACCCCCGCACACAATGAACCCAGGTCTTCTTCACTGTCTGGAAAAGTTCCGAGCAAAATATAGCCCATAATAAGCATTGTTCAGGGAGGTTGGTCACGAGGTTGGTTGCTAGGTACTGCAGTATCAGTGATGTCATAAAGCGTTGACACTCCCATTACGCTCTGCCTGAGTATTGTACATCATAGACCTTCCCTGCAGGCCATGACCTGGTCTGTGGTTGACAGTGATTCAAACAGCCCTCCTCCTGTACACATCACCTCTAGTATGAATGATTCCTGAAGGAAGCTGTGTGGGGCTCTGAGATACTCAATCTTTCCAATGAAGACCTTGGTCTCCATTTAGGGAGGGACTTTAAAGTGGTGCAGAGACAGATACATCTCACAGGAGGAAACCCCTCTTGTTGTCTCCTTGCACTTCCCTTTCCCTGCCCTCCGGGGAACGCAGTTACTGGGCCTCCAACAGGGTGAAAGCGCCTCAGAACGGCTGCTCACAGACACTTAGTCTCACTCCCAGCCACATCACTCTGTTCACAGACATGTCCACTCTGAGGGTCAGGGTGTGGGGATTACTGGGCTGATGTTAACAGTTCCCGTGTCCGCCCCACTGTATCCCACCTGACTACATGTAGCAATCTGTGGGTTCCATACAGGCACTGGGACACCAGTCAAGCACTGCCCGCAGCTGGCACCTTATGAACTGTGAGATTGTGATTAGATGGAGACACACAGGTGGTTATATTTCGGCTATTATGGGTTTAGTCCTGGATAATGCAGTCGGGATCAGGGGGCCAGACTTGTTTACAGGTATGGGGCAGCTTAATCTGAAGACTGAAATTTTTATTGACTGCCTGTGTGCAATATCATGGGAGATTGGCTAGTTTATACACATATACACAGAGACTAGTCTGGCGTTCCAAAAAGGGAGTCAAGGTTAAATGTATTCCACAGATGAGGCAGGTCTGGAGGCCAGGAGGAAAATGGACAAACGCACATAGGCGTAAATGAGTCCCATTTAAAAGTCATGCACTCTGTCCTTATCTTTATATTTCAATATTGCATTAATATGTCCACATTTATCATGGGAACTGCCTATGTAAAATTCCAACGTTGTGATTCAACCCTCCTGTCTCAGATCTGCTGGTGGGATTCTGGGGATGTAGGGCTGCCAGAGAAGCTGAAGCAGATTGAGAGATCAAAGGGTGAGGTGAGTCGAAGAGGAGCGGAATGGGAGGAGAGGAGGGGAGAGGAGGCAGTGTGTTCAAACCAGCTGACGGTGTGTTCAAACCAGCTGATGGTGTGCAAACATTCCTGGGAGGGTTTATGCTCAGTGTAATTGAACGTATTTCTATTTTACAACGAGTTTGTAAAGTACACCTACATCTGCCCCCAATACCGAGAGTGCGGGAAGGAGCCAATGGAATGAGACCTTCACTCGCTGATTTAGATCACGTTCTGCGGGGAGATTTGTGCTACAAATCCTCCTTCACCCAGGAGCTAAATTCACAACACTAATGAAGAATGGGTGGACTTTCACCAAGATGAAACAAAAGAAGTTTGTCCAATAAATGGCCAATTTAGACATTGTGCTTGGAGCTTGTATTTTATTAACCTCAGATAAATTGGAAAATTTACAAGCTCAGCGTCCCAAACAGCTTAAAGAAGCTTGAAGATACAATACCAGTCCATTCGGCAGAAGCATTGCAGAATAAGGTGAAACACGGGAGAAGAAACTAAAAGCCAATAATTGATAATCAAGGGGCTATTGGGGTTGGGTGGAACTTAAGAACATAAGAACAAAAGAAATAAGAGCAGGAATAGGCCACTTGGCCCCTCGAGCCTGCTCCGCCATTCAATAAGATCATGGCTGATCTTGAGCTCAAAGCCACTTCCCAGCCCGCTCCCCATAACCCTTGCACTCCCTTATCTTGCAGAAACCTGTCTATCACCACCTTAGATGTAATTAATAAACCAGCCTCCACAGCTCTCTGGGGCAGAGAATTCCACAGATATACGACCCTCTGAGAGAAGAAATTCCTCGTCATTTCAGTTCCAAAAGGGTGGCCCTTTATTCTGAGACTATGCCCCGAGTTCTAGATTTCCCCACGAGGGAAACATCCTCTCTGCATCTACCCTGTCGTGCCCCCTCAGTATTTTATATGTTTCAATAAGATCACCTCTCAGTCTTCTAAATTCCAATGAGCATAGGCTCAGCTTGCTCAACCTTTCTTCATAAGTCAACCCCCTCTTCGCTGGAATTAACCGAGTGAATCGTCCCTGAACTGCCTCCAATGCAAGTATATCCTTCCTTAAATAAGGAGACCAAAACTGTACACAGTACTCAAGGCGTGGTCTCACCAATACCTTGTACAGTTGTAGCAGGACTTCCCTGCTTTTATACTCCAACCCCCTTGAAATAAAGGCCAACATTCCATTTGCCTTTTTGATTATTTGCTGTACCTGCATGTTAACTTTTTGTGATTCCAGCACAAGGACCCCCATGTCCCTCTGAACTGTAGCATTTTGTAATCCAGCTCCCTTTAAATAATAGTTTGCTTTTTTATATTTCCTGCCAAAGTGAATAACCGCGCACTTTCCCACATTATACTCCATCTGCCAAATGTTTTCCCACTCACTTAGCCTGTCAATATTCCTTTGCAGATTATTTTAGCCCTCTGCACAACTTGTTTTCCCACTGATCTTTGTATCATCTGCAAACTTGGCTACATTAGCCTCGGTCCATTCATCCAAGTCATTAATGTAGATTGTAAATAGTTGAGGCCCCAGTACTGATCACTGTGGCACCCCACTAGTTACCGTTTGCCAACTGGAAAATGACCCACTTAATACAATTACTTTCACTAGAGAGAAAGTGATACACTATCAATTCCTCATAAAAGACAGAGAGTTAATTAATAGTCTTTTATTAGCAAAGAACAGAGCATGCCTCTCGTGGTTGCCTGGTATCCAAAAGGGCAGGGGGCTGCAGAGCAGTCACCTTTATACCCGGGCATGTGGGTGGAGCCAGGGGCGGAGTCAGCTGAGGCATGCATAGGCACAACAGAGTGCAACAACACCAACAACAACAACAGTAACAAACAGTGGTTTACCACATTCACCCCTTGTTTAAAATTGAGTCCGGCGGGGTGAAGTGTACAAAAGTTCGTGTAAACTAAAAGTTCGTGTAGTTAAGTCTATCAGGTGGCCTTGTATGCCGTCCTGATCGGCGTAGCAGCGGCGGTGATGATGCAGCATCCAACACCGAACCTGGCGTCTCGTTGATGAGAGGTTGCGTAGTCAATGGCGGGTCCTGGGGCTGCGTCATACCGTCTACAGGGGTCGGGGTGTGGGTAGTGGTGGGTGGCGATGGTGGTGTCTCAGGGACACCCGAAGGTGCGAGGTCTCGTGTGGAGACAGTGTCCTCCCGCCCGTCCGGGAACGCTACGTAAGCATACTGAGGGTAGGTGTGGGTAGTGGTGGGTGGCGAAGGAAGTGTTTCAGGAGCACCCGAAGGTGCGAGGTCTCGTATGGAGACTGTGTCCTCCCGCCCGTCCGGGTACACCACGTAAGCATACTGAGGGTTGGCGTGGAGGAGGCTCACCCTCTCAACCAGGGGTTCCATCTTGTGGGACCTCACCTGCTTCTGCAGTAGGACGGGTCCTGGAGAAGTCAGCCATGTCGGTAACGAGATCCCCGATGTGGACTTCCTGGGGAAGGAGAACATTCTCTCATGAGGGGTGGCATTGGTGGCTGTACAAAGCAGTGACCGAATGGAATGGAGCGCTGCAGGGAGGACCTCCTGCCAGCGAGAGGTCGGAAGGCCCTTAGATTTCAAGTTTAAAAGGACTGCCTTCCAGACCGTCGCATTCTCTCTTTCCACCTGGCCATTCCCCCGGAGGTTGTAGCTGGTGGTCCTGCTTGTAGCAATACCTCTCGCGAGCAGGTACTGATGAAGTTCGTCGCTCATAAAGGATGAGCCGCTGTCGCTATGAATATAGCTAGGGAAAGCAAACAAGGCGAAGAGGTCATTCAGACATTTAATGACCGTGGTACTGGTCATGTCTGAGCAAGGGATGGCAAATGGGAAACGGGAGTACTCGTCAATTATATTGAGGAAGTACACATTGCGGTCAGAGGAGGGGAGGGGCCCTTTAAAATCGCTGCTCAGCCGCTTGAAGGGGCGTGTGGCTTTGATCAGGCTCGCTCTGTCTGGCCTATAAAAAAGCGGTTTGCACTCGGCACAGATTTGGCATTTCCTGGTCAAGGTCCTGACCTCCTCGATGGAGTAGGGCAGGTTATGGGATTTGATGAAATGGAAGAACCTGGTGGCCCCCGGGTGGCAGAGGTCATTGTGGAGGGTCTTCAGTCTATCAACCTGCGCGTTGGCGCATGTACCACGTGGTAGGGCATCTGGGGGCTCATTGTATTTCCCGGGCCGGTACAAGATATCGTAATTGTAGGTGGAGAGTTCGATTCTCCACCTCAAGATCTTGTCATCCTTGATTTTGCCCCTATGCTTATTATTAAACATAAAAGCTACTGAACGCTGGTCAGTGAGCACTGTAAATCGTTTTCCGGCCAGGTAATGCCTCCAATGTCGCACAGCATCCACAATGGCCTGAGCCTCCTTTTCGACAGAAGAGTGTCGAATCTCGGGGCCCTGGAGGGTCCTTGAGAAAAAGCCCACGGGTCTCCCCGCCTGATTAAGGGTTGCAGCTAGGGCAAAGTCGGATGCGTCGCTCTCCACTTGGAAAGGGATGGACTCATCCACTGCATGCATTGTGGCCTTCGCAATATCTCTTTTTATGAGAGTGAAGGCTGCACATGCCTCTGCTGTCAGGGGGAAGGAGGCGGACTTGATGAGGGGTCTGGCTTTGTCCGCATAGTTGGGCACCCACTGAGCATAGTACGAGAAAAACCCTAGGCATCTCTTCAGTGCTTTTTGGCAGTGGGGGAGGGGGAGCTCCATAAGGGATCGGGGTCGGGGCCGATGACTCCGTTCTCCACTATGCAGCCAAGAATGGCAAGGCGCGTGGTACGAAACATACATTTGTCCTTGTTGTATGTTAGGTTCAGCCGCTGGGACATACGGAGGAATTTCTCGAGGTTAACCTCATGGTCCTGCTGGTCATGGCCGCA
The DNA here is from genome assembly GCF_052327205.1 of Somniosus microcephalus. Taxonomy (NCBI): domain Eukaryota; kingdom Metazoa; phylum Chordata; class Chondrichthyes; order Squaliformes; family Somniosidae; genus Somniosus; species Somniosus microcephalus. The sequence continues at coordinate 116,013,379 of NC_140990.1, forward strand.
GATGGTGACGTTGTCTAGATAGGGGAAAGTGGCCTGCAGCGTGGTCTGGTCAACGATCCGTTCCATCTCCAGTTGGAAGACTGAAACCCCGTTGGTGACGCCGAAGGGAACTCTGAGGAAGTGGTAGAGACGACCGTCAGCTTCAAAAGCTGTGTACTGGCGGTCCTCAGCCCTGATGGGCAGCTGGTGGTATGCCGACTTCAGATCAAGTGTCGAGAACACCCGGTATTGATTGACCATGTCAGATATGCAGGGGAGTGGGTATGCATCCAACTGGTTGTAACGATTGATCGTCTGGCTGTAGTCGATAACTGGGCGCTCTTTTCCGCCAGCCTTCACCACCACCACTTGTGCTCGCCATGGGCTGGTGCTACTCTCAATAATCCCTTCCTTCAGGAGTTTCGCTACCTCAGATTTAATGAAACTCCTATCCCCGGCACTGTAACGCCTGCTTTTAGTAGCAATGGGCTTACAGTCGCGGGTGAGGTTAGCGAACAAGGAGGGGGGGACTTTAAGAACATAAGAACATAAGAAATAGGAGCAGGAGTAGGCCAATCGGCCCCTCGAGCCTGCTCCACCATTCAATAAGATCATGGCTGATCTGATCCTAACCTCAAATCTTCTATCACTCTGCATCCACCTGAACCCATGTGGTCTCCCGGGAGAGGCGAAAAACCAGATAAAGACCCAATGGCCAATTTGGGAGAAAAAAATCTGGGAAATTCCTCTCTGACCCATCTAGGCGATCGAAATTCTTCCAGGAGATCACTCTGTCCCTATATTTTCTACAGTACTTACCTTCTGTAAAGGCGATCTCCACCCCAGCCAGGAACAGGAATAAAACCATCTCCTGAAATCTAACAGAATTAGAACACAGCAGGAGCAGAACAAGGCTACACGGCCCCTGGGCCCACTCCACTACCCACAGGGCCATGACCATTCCGAACCCAGACTCATGTCCAATTTCCTGCCCGCTCCCCGTAACCCTTTATTCCCTTTACTTCTAGGAAACTATCTATTTCTGTTTTAAATTTATTTAATGATGTAGCTTCCACAGCTTTCTGGGGCAGCAAATTCCACAAACCTACCACCCTCTGAGTGAAGAAGTTTCTCCTCATCTCAGTTTTGAATGAGCAGCCCCTTATTTTAAGATTATGCCCCCTAGTTCTAGTTTCACCCATCATTGGTAACATCCTCACCGCATCCACCCGATCAAGCCCCTTCACAATCTTATATGTTTCAATAAGATCGCCTCTCATTCTTCTGAACTCCAATGAGTAGAGTCCCAATCTACTCAACCTCTCCTCATATGACCACCCCCTCATCCCCGGGATTAACCGAGTGAACCTTCTTTGTACTGACTCGAGAGCAAGTATGTCTTTTCTTAAGTATGGACACAAAAACTGTATGCAGTATTCCAGGTGCGGCCTCACCAATACGTTGTACAACTGCAGCAATACCTCCCTGTTTTTATATTCCAACCCCCTAGCAATAAAAGCCAACATTCCATTGGCCTTCTTAATCACTTGCTGCACCTGCATACTAACTTTTTGAGTTTCGTGCACCAGGACCCCCAGATCCCTTTGTACTGCAGTACTTTCCAGTTTCTTGCCATTAAGATAATAACTTGCTCTATGATTTTTCCTGCCAAAGTGCATAACCTCACACTTTCCAGTATTGTATTCCATCTGCCAAATCTCTGCCCACTTACTTAGCCTGTCTATGTCCCTTTGCAGGTTTTTTTATGTCCTCCTCACTCACTACTTTCCCTCCCATCTTTGTATCATCTGCAAACTTTGATATGTTACACTCGGTCCCCTCCTCCAAATCGTTAATATAGATTGTAAAGAGTTGGGGACCCAGCACTGACCCCTGCGGAACACCACTAGTTACTGGTTGCCAATCTGAGAACGAACCATTTATCCCAACTCTCTGCTTTCTGTTAGAGAGCCAATCCTCCACCCACGCCAGAATATTACCCCCAATCCCGTGATTTTTTATCTTGAGCAATAATCTTTTGTGTGGCACCTTGTCAAATGCCTTTTGGAAGTCTAAATACACTACGTCCACTGGTTCCCCTTTATCCACCCTGTATGTTACTTCCTCAAAAAACTCAAGCAAATTTGTTAAACAGGACTTCCCCTTCATGAAACCATGCTGAGTTTGCCCTATTAATTTATGTTTATCCAAATGTCCCGTTACTGTCTCCTTAATAATGGACTCTAACATTTTACCAACCACAGATGTTAGGCTAACAGGTCTATAGTTTCCAGCCTTCTGCCTACTACCCTTTTTAAATAAGGGTGTTACATTAGCAGTTTTCCAATCTGCCGGGACCTTTGCTGAGTCCAGTGAGTTTTGGAAAATTATTACCAATGCATCCACAATCCCTACCGCTACTTCCCTCAAGACCCTGGGATGCAAGCCATCAGGTCCAGGGGATTTATCCGCCTTGAGTCCCATTATTTTACCAAGTACCACTTCTTTAGTGATTTTAATCGTATTTAGTTCCTCCCCCCCTAGAGCCCCCTGTTTGTCCAGTGTTGGGATATTCTTAGTGTCCTCTACTGTAAAGACTGATACAAAATAATTGTTCAGTGTTTTTGCCATCTCCATGTTTCCCACCATTAATTTCCCGGTCTCATCCTCTAAGGGACCAACATTTACTTTAGCCACCCTTTTTCTTTTTATATAACTATAGAAACTTTTACTGTCTGTTTTTATATTTTTTGCTAATTTACTTTCATAATCTATCTTCCCTTTCTTAATCAATCTTTTTGTTATTTTTTGCTGTCTTTTAAAGACTTCCCAATCTTCCATCCTCCCACTAAATTTGGCTACCTTATATACCCTTGTTTTTAGTCGGATACTATCCTTAATTACTTTACTTAGCCACGGATGGCTATCTTTTCTTTTACACCCTTTTTTCCTCAGTGGAATATATTTTTTTTGGAAGTTGTAAAATAACTCCTTAAATGTACACCACTGGTCATGTACCGTCTTACCCTTTAATCTATTTTCCCAGTCCACTCTAATTAATTCCGCTCTCATAACTTCATATTCTGCTTTATTCAAGCTCAGCACGCTTGTTTGAGATCCAACCTTCTCACCCTCTAATTGAATATGGAACTCAACCATGTTATGGTCACTCATTCCAAGGGGATCCTTTACTAGGACATTTTTAATTAATCCTGTCTCATTACACAGGACCAAATCTAAGGTTGCTTGCCCCCTGGTCGGTTCAGTTACATACTGCTCAATAAACCCATCCCTAATACACTCAATGAACTCTTCCTCAAGGCTGCTCTGCCCAATTTGATTTGTCCAGTTAATATGATAATTAAAATCCCCCATAATTATAGCTGTTCCCTTATTACAAGCCTCAACTATTTCCTGATTAATACTCCGTCCAACAGAGTTGCAACTGTTCGGAGGCCTATAGACTACACCCACTCGTGTTTTTTTCCCCTTATTATTCCTTACCTCCACCCAAACTGTTTCACTATCCTGCTCCTTTGACCCAATATCATTTCTCTGTATTATAGTGATTCCTTCCTTTATTAACATAGCCACCCCACCTCCTCTCCCTTCCTGCCTGTCCTTCCTGACTGTTAAATAACCTGGTATGTTTAATTCCCAGTCATGGTCACCCTGCAGCCATGTTTCTGTAATGGCCACAAGATCATACCCATATGTCATTATTTGTGCCGTTAACTCATTCATTTTGTTACGAATGCTACGTGCATTCAGATAAAGAACTTTCAAATATGTTTTGTGACACTTAGTTCCTGTTTTTTCCCTTTTTAGTACTTTACTTTTTACTCCATACCTTCTGTCCCTTCCTGACACATTCTGTTTTTTAATTCCCCCACTGCTACCTAAGTCTATGACCTTCTCTGTTGTCATTTCTATTATTTGCTCTCTCGAAACCTCCCCCCGACTAATTAGTTTAAAGCCCTCTCTACAGCCCTAGTTATATGATTCGCCAGGACTCTAGTCCCAGCACTGGCCAAGTGGAGTCCGTCCCAACAGAACAGCTCCCTCCTGTCCCAGTACTGGTGCCAGTGTCCCAAGAAGCAAAACCCATTTCTCCCACACCAGTCTTTGAGCCACGCATTTAACTCTTTAATTTTATTTATCCTAGCCAAATTCGCTCGTGGCTCAGGTAATAACCCAGAGATTATTACCCTTGAGGTTCTGTTTTTTAATTTGACCCCTAGCTGCTCATACTCCTTTAACAGAACCGTCTTCCTTGTCCTATCTACGTCGTTTGTACCAACATGGACCACGACAACTGGATCCTCCCCCTCCCACTGCAAGTTTCTTTCCAGCCCAGAAGAGATGTCCTTAACCCTGGCACCAGGCAGGCAACACAGCCTTCGGGACTCCCGCTCTTGACTGCAGAGAACCCTATCTATCCCCCTAATGATACTATCCCCTACCACTACAACATTTCTTTTTACTCCCTCCACTTGAATGGCCCCCTGTACCACGGTGCTGTGGCCAGGTTGCTCATCCTCCCTGCAGTCCCCGCTCCCGCCCTCACAGGGAGTAAGAACCTCGATCCTGCTGGACAGGAACAAGGGCTGCGTCTCCTTCAACACTACATCCTGGATCCCTGTACCTTCCTCACTCGTAGTCACACCGTCCTGTCCCTGACCACGGACTACATCTGCAGTAATTAACTTCATAGGTGTGATCATCTCCTGAAACATAGAGTCCAGGAACTTCTCCCCCTCCCTGATGTGTCGCAGTGTCCGAAGCTCGGTCTCAAGCTCCATAACATGGAACTTGAGTTCCTCTAGCAGCAAACACTTGTCGCAGATGTAATCACCGTTAGCCTCAATGGGGTTCACCGGCTCCCACATCTCGCAACAGTAACACATCACCTGCTCCATTCTATATAATTAATTAAATTTCTTATTATTAGTTATGAAGACCCTGCCCGGATATATATGATAATATCACACCACTATTCAATAGGACTTACCAACTAAAAGGTATGAAAGAGAAGAGAAGGAAGAAAACCAACCAACCAGCTGATCACCAACCTCCTCCTTGAATACTGTCTGTGGAGCCTGTTTGGTTGACTCGTCTCACTGCTCCGCCTCCGCAGTGCTGTCTAAGCCTGGGAGTGGGGAATAAAACAGAGCAAAAAACATACCCTCACCTCCCACTTATCCGAACTCTCCCACTTAGCAAAACTCCAACAGCACTCAATGCACAAAGCACTCCATGCACCGCACTAGCTCCTCCCCTTTTATACCTGGATTCTACTTCCTGTTTAAACTGCCCAAGAGTTTAAAAAACCCTTAAAAAATTAAACTTACTTCAAATAATTGACTTCTTAACACACTAAAATTCACAAAATACACTTAAATGATTTTTCTCCCACTTAGCAAAACTCCAACAGCACTCAATGCACAAAGCACAAAGGGTAGAGAGGCTGCAGATGGTGCGCGGCGGGCGATTTAAAAGCTGCTGGCTGCAGACTGTGAGTGGGGGGAGGTGTCCGCCATATGCCAATGTGACATTTTTAAGGTGGCACTAAAAATCCAACCCCAGTAGAACGGCAGCGCAGAGATGGGGCAGGACCAGAAGTTTAAAATTTTTGTATTCTGTGCCCCGTACCGAAAGGGTCACCACACAGTAGCCACCGACGTCCGCTGACTGGGCTTTGGAAGCCATAGAGATCCGATGGTGCATCGGCAGGACCTGGAGAGAGTAACTGCGCACCGTGTTGGGGTGGATAGAACTCTCCGTGCTCCCGCTGTCAAAAAGGCAGGTAGTGGCGCGGCCATTTACCGTAATGTCCATCATGGACCTGGACAGTTGATGAGGGAGAGATCGGTCCAGCGTCACGGAGGCCAGCGTATGGCCAAGCGAGGCGATGTCGTCATCAGATGAGGTGGTGGTTGAGTCCGGGTCCCCCGTGATTGAAGTTGGAGGCGTCCAAGATGCCGGACAAAATGGCGGCGCCCATGATCCTGATCCCCACGCAGCTGGGGGAGCCCAAGATGGCGGACAAGGTGGCTGCCCCCACGGTTCGCATGCGGCGCTGCTGGCGTTAGCGGTTTTGCCTTTGCAGGTGATGACATAGTGTCCTTTCTTCCCGCAGCCGGAGCAGGTGGCGTTTTTCGCCGGGCAGCGTGCTCTGGGGTGTTTTGCCTGGCCACAAAAATAACATTTCTGTGCCTTGGACATCGCTGCAGCAGTTGGAGGTGGCGGTCCCATGACCCAAGGTTGCGGCGTCCACGGTGCGGTGCGGTTGGGGAGAAAGCGTCCATATTTCTATGGGCCACGTCGAGCGAGAGCGCGAGGGACACTGCCTTTTTCAGGTCTATTTCTCCCTTCTCCAACAGTCTCTGCCGGGAGTAGTCAGACCTTAGACCAGCAACGAAAGCATCTCGGATCAGTCCCTCCATGTGTGCTGCGGCTGATACTTTGTTGCAATCGCAGCCTCGGCCAAGTATCCGCAGTGCCCGTAGGAAAGCCTCCACCGATTCCCCGGGCTGCTGTCTGCAGGATCTTAAGAGGTGCCTGGCATAGACCGTATTTACCGTGCGTGCGTATTGCCCTTTTAGTAGATCGATAGCCGCCGCGTAGGTCGTCGCGTCCTGGATTAGAGTATAAACTTGGTGGCTCACTTTTGAGGCCAGGATATTCAGCTTCTTTTCGTCTAGGGTCACAGTTGAGGCTTCCAGGTAAGCCTCGAAGCAACGCAGACATTGTGCGAATTTGGTAGCCGAACCCGCTTCTTGGGGGTCTAGGTCCAGGCATGTTGGTCTGAGGGCTCGCAGCAGCGCCTGCTGCTCAGCGTTTGGCGCCGTCGGTTGATGCAGCACCTGCTGTTCAACATTTGGACCCGACATTTTGCTTTGCTAATAAAATTGATACACTATCAATTCCTCATAAAAGACAGAGAGTTAATTAATAGGCTTTTATTAGCAAAGAACAGAGCATGCCTCACGTGGTTGCCTGGTATCCAAAAGGGCAGGGGGCTGCAGAGCAGTCACCTTTATACCCGGTCATGTGGGTGGAGCCAGGGGCGGAGTCAGCTGAGGCATGCATAGGCACAACAGTGTGCAACAACAACAACAACAACAACAATAACAAACAGTGGTTTACCACAGAAAGTACTCGGTAAACTAATGGGAATAAAGTCTGACAAGTCCACTGGACCCGATGGCCTGCATCCTAGGTTCTTAAAGGAGGTGGCTGCAGGGATAGTGGATGCATTGTTTGTAATTTAACAAAATTCCCTGGATTCTGGAGAGGTCCCAGCAGACTGGAAAACCGAAAATGTAACGCCCCTATTTAAGAAAGGAGGGAGAAAGAAAGCAGGCAATGATGGAACAGTTAGCCTAACATGAAGAAAGGTTGAGCAGGTTGAACCTATACTCATTGGAGTTTAGAAGAATGAGAGGGGATCTTATTGAAACATATAAGTTTCTGATGGGGCTTGACAGGGTAGATGCAGAGAGAGGATGTTTCCCCTCGTGGGGGAATCTAGTACTAGGTTCATAATTTCAGAATGAGGGGGGCACCCATTTAAAACGGAAATGAGGAGGAATTTCATCTATGAGTGTCGTGAATCTTTGACATTCTCTTCCCCAGAGAGCTGTGGAAGCTGGGTCGCTGAATATATTTAAGGTGGAGATAGGCAGATTTTTGAATGATAAGGGAGTCAAGGCTTATGGGGAACGGGCAGGGAAGTGAAGTTGAAGCCAAGATCAGATCAACCATGATCTTATTGAATGGCAGAGCAGGCTCGAGGGGCCAAATGACCGACTCCTGCTCTTACGTCTTATGTTCTTATGTTCTTATGTAACATATACTAACACCTCATCCTGTTAGAGCTCTAACATGTGCCGCTGTTTCTGGGGTAACTGTGGTCGTGGGTGGTCTATATCTCATGAGCCGAGTATTGTCAGACACGCGGGAGTATTTTGAGCCCCGATCGTAATTGAAACACGGTTTCTGAGACTGTACCTGAAATAAATCCATAACCTGATGATTTGTGCGGTTATCATGTGTCGAACATATTGGAAATGGCATTTACATTCTTGAAATGCATATTTTGGGCACATTAATATATTTGAAAATCACAATGTTTATCAGGACTTGGTGGTATGTTACAGAATATCACAAGAATAAATGCTTTATCTCCCGCTGAAACAGGTCCCAAACTGGGCATTTATCTACCCATTGGTAGCCAGGTTATGAGAGGGCTTGTTGAGGAACCCAAATCAGCACAAATTAAACTGCCCAGTGCACGGCTGCTAATCAGTAATAAGGGAGCCTTTAGTTTAAATCAGGCGCAGAAGTCTGAGAATATTCAAGGAAGTGCAGCGGGTTCAAGGCAATTCCACCTCTATTTTATTTACTTTGTGATTCCCACTCATCTCATTAGAGTGTGGGTATGGAGTCATTAAAATCTCTCTCCAGCACTTTATGCTGTGCTGAATAAATGGACTGAATTATCTAGAATTGTATTTATTTGACAATAATTTAATTAAATGGTATGTGGACCAATTTAATACTCTCTGATCCTATTTTATAATATCGTGAGAAACTCTTCCCATCACTTAACAAAGAAACTTTAACCAACGTCTCGGATACCCTGCTAGTCGCAACAGTCAGTTGGAGGATCTGTCCAGCACATCACAACCCTGTAATAGACAGAGAGACAGACAGACAGATAGATAGATAGATAGATAGATAGATAGATAGATAGATAGATAGATAGATAGATAGACAGATAGATAGATAGACAGACAGACAGATTGACAGAGAGACAGATAGATAGATAGATAGATTGATAGATAGATAGATAGATAGAGAGAGAGATAGAGAGATAGGTAGATATAGTTGGATGAATGGAGTGGTGGATGGATGATTGGAAGGATGGATAGATTGGGCATGTATACTGCCATGCAACATTCTCATCTTTTTGATGGTCTACTATCTGACATGAAGCAGCCCATTTACATTTGTATCAGTATGGTGCCTTCAGTCCTTCCTGATTTTCTGCATCATTTCAATCCCTATGGCATCCATAACCAGAGAGATGAATTTCAACAGGAGAAGCCTGAAGTAATCCATGCGGTACTGATGCTCCTTCTCTGGTGATGGGGAATATTCATCTCAAAGATATAAAGCAAATACGTGACTGGGATGAGAGGAGACAAGTATAATATTTGGAGCATGTGGTCCTTCATATACAACAAAGAACTCAACATATCCACACCCGAATTGCTTCAACCACATCGGGAACATAGCAGATCAATGGGTACCTCATCATCTCACTTCCCCACCAAAATACTTGCTCCTCTGTGAGACTGTTGTGGTCAGAATATTCTGAACAGAGTGGATAAAAAGAGCATGAACTGTGACTTTATTTCCCGCCATATATTCATTCTAATCATTGCCACAGTGAAATATGTCCTGTGGATTTCGCACATTGTGGTCGCAAATTAAAATGGCCTTAACCCCTTTAACCGCTCTCCCCAGAGTTTTTCCATTGAGTCCATTCATCCACGGAATAAATTGTTCACGAGTTGGGCGGGTGAGGTCAGTGCTTCACTGAGATGTGCTCAGGTTGGTGGTAAGGGTTCACCGCGATGGAGCTATATGGTTTGAGTGGGCATGGTACATCATACAGACAGCGCTGAGTCAGTGAAGTTGCTGTACATGGTGATTTGAATCATAATTTTTGACAAGATTATAGAGTCAGTGCTCTATGACATGAGATGAAAAGAATCCTATTTCTCAGAAGGTTGTATTTTTGCTGTGCGATTCTTTAGGGTCGTGGAGAACTGGTATAGGGATATAAAGACTGAAATAAGATGCCATTTTCTAGGCTTCAAAGCTTCAAATCATTTCTTAATGTCCCAAAGTGCTTCACAAATAGTAATTAATATTGAAGTGTTATTGGCGATGTGCTTTCCAGTGAGTGGCTCCGATTTGAATGATTCCTGATTGGCCCCCTCCCCTTGTATAAGAGGCTCTCTTCCATAATCTAGAGATTACTAATGTGGATTCTGTGCAGTTCCCATTCCCGCTGTCACGAGTAATAAACTGTTTCTGCACCAACTGACAGAAATTGCGACAGATGAAGAGAGAGAGATTTCCAGACACACTGATATTTTCAAGGTCGCCATATTATGAACAAGTGTTATTTCTCAATACTTTCGTCCTTCGTTGTGTTTTCCAGACAATAGATGTTTCTGAATCCAGTGATGTTTTCGATCTATTGATTGTTCCCCACCACTCAATTTTCTGAAACAATGGACAGCTTGCAATCGATTAATGTTTCTCGACCTTTCAAATATTCCAAACATTGTTATCACTCCGAATCGATTGACGTTTCTTGATCTAGCAATGATTCCCCAGACTTTCATCACTCCCAATCAAATCAAGTATTGGCACCGGACATGTGGGCTCTTAATTATGGGGCTCAAGTCTCTGGAGTGCGGGGCTCGAGCTCACAACATTCTGACTCAAGGGGCGAGAGTGTCTACACTTCAAAAGTACTTCATTGGCAGTGAAGCGCTTTGGAATGACTGAGGTTAATAAAGGTCCCGTATCAATACAGTCCTTTCTTACTGATTGGAGCAGAGAGTGTGCCAACATTGAAGAATTGGTTGGATATGTGGTTGAAGAAAGGGGGAAAAAGGGATATGGACACAGAGCTGGAAAGCGGGATTAGGAATAGTGCAGTTGTAGAGGGCTAACACTGACAACAAGGGCCGAAGGGCCTGTTCCCCGTGCTGTAATTTCCATGTTGTTCAGTGACAGGGAGCCTTGTCAGCTTGTCACTAATCTCACAGTCTGGGGTTCTGATTGCAGCCCTCCCCAAATTAAAGTTATGCCACCCATGTAATTCTCGATTGTTATTATTCAGCCTTCCACTAAAGCAACATTTCGACACCTATGAACAGAAAAACAGCGGCTTTCAGATGTAGACTAAACCTCGTTTCAGCTGAAATGATGGTTGCTTCATATCTCACGTGAAGGGGTTGGTGAAGCCTAGGTATAACAATTGATAAACTTTAAATTGCATTAATTAGCAATAACTTTGATTCATGAACCACTTTTAACCGAGTAAAGCCTTCCAAGGCGCTTCACAGGAACATAAATAAAAGAAGATTTGACACAAAGCCACGTAAGGAGATATTTGGAGAGGTGATTAAAAAGCTTGGTCAAAGAGGAGCGTCTTAAAGGAGGAGAGCGGGACAGAGGCGGAGAGATAAGGGAATTCCAAAGCTTAGTGCCTTGGCATCTCAAGGCACAGCCACCAATGGTGAAGCGATGAAAATCGGGGATGCACATGAGGGCAGAATTGGGGCAGTGCAGAGATCATGGAGAGTTGTAGGGCTGGAGGAGATAATAGAGATAGGGAGGGGTGCGGCCATTCAGGGATTTGAAATCAAGGGGGAGAATTTGAAAATCAAGGTGTTAATGGATTGGGAGCCAATGTACATCAGCGAGCACAGCATGATGGGTGAATGGGGCTTGGTGTGAGTTAGGATGATGGGATAATGGGCTTGGTTTGGGTTAGGATGATGGGTGAATGGGCCTTGGTGTGAGTAAGGATGATGGGTGCATGGGGATTTGAGCGAGATAGGATGATGGGTGAATGTGGTTTGGTGTGAGTTAGGATGATGGGTGAATGGGCTTGGTGTGAGATAGGATGATGGGTGAATCGGCTTAGTGTGATTTAGGATGATGGGTGAATGGCGCTTTTTGTGAGTTAGGTTGATGGGTGAATTGGGTCTTGGTGTGAGTTAGGATGATGGGTGAATGGGTCTTGGTGTGAGTTAGGATGATGGGTGAATGGGTCTTGGTGTGAATTAGGATGGTGGGTGAATGGGTCTTGGTGTGAGTTAGGATGATGGGTGAATGGGTCTTGGTGTGAGTTAGGATGTTGGGTGAATGGGGCTTGATGTGAGTTAGGATGTTGTGTGAATGGGGCTTGGTGTGAGTTAGGATGATGGGTGAATGGGCTTGGTGTGAGTTAGGATGATGGGAGAATGGAGGTTGGTGTCAGTTAGGATGATTGATGAATGGGTCTTGGTGTGAGTCAGGATTATGGGTAAATGTGGTTTGGTGTGTGTTAGGATGATGGGTGAATGGGGTTTGGTGTGAGTTAGGATGCTGGGTGAATGGGGCTTAGTGCAAGTTAGGATGATGGGTGAATGGGTCTGGGTATGAGTTAGGATGATGGGTGAATGCATCTGGGTGCGAGTTCGGACGATGGGTGAATTGGGTCTTGGTGTGAGTTCGGATGACGGGTCAATGTGGTTTGGTGTGAGTTAGCATTATGGGTGAACGGGTCTCTGTGTGAGTTAGGATGATGGGTGAATGGGTCTGGGTGTGAGTAATGATGATGGGTGAATGCATCTGGGTGTGAGTTCGGACGATCGGTGAATTGGGTCTTGGTGTGAGTTAGGATGTTGGGTGAATTGGGCTTGGTTTGAGTTAGGATGTTGGGTGAATGGGGTTTGGTGTGAGTTAGGATGATGGGAGAATGGAGCTTGGTGTGAGTTAGGATGATGGATGAATGGGTCTTGGTGTGAGTCAGGATTATGGGTAAATGTGGTTTGGTGTGTGTTAGTATGATGGGTGAATGGGGTTTGGTGTGAGTTAGGATGCTGGGTGAATGGGGCTTAGTGCAAGTTAGGATGATGGGAGAATGGAGCTTGGTGTGAGTCAGGATTATGGGTAAATGTGGCTTGGTGTGAGTTAGAATGATGAGTGAATTGGGTCTTGGTGTGAGTTAGGATGATGGGTGAATGGGGCTTGGTGTGAGTTAGGATGATGAGTGAATGGGGCTTAGTGCAAGTTAGGATGATGGGTGAATGGGTCTGGGTGTGAGTGAGGATGATGGGTGAATGCGTCTGTGTGTGAGTTCGGACGATGGGTGAATTGGGTCTTGGTGTGAGTTCGGATGATGGGTCAATGTGGTTTGGTGTGAGTTAGCATGGTGGCTGAACGGGTCTTGGTGTGAGTTAGGATAATGGGTGAATGGGTTTGGGTGTGAGTAACGATGATGCGTGACTGGGCCTTGGTGTGAGTTAGGATGATGGGTGAATGGGTTTTGGTGTGAGTAAGGATGATCGTTGAATGGGCCTTGGTGTGAGTTAGGATGATGTGTGAATGGGTCTTGGTGTGAGTTAGTACGATGGGCGACTGGTTGAATGGGTCTTGGTGTGAGTTAGGATGATTGGTGAATGGGGCTTAGTGCGTGTTAGGTTGATGAGTGAATGGGGCTTGGTCTGAGTTAGGATGACGGGTGAATGGGTCTTGGTGTGAGTAATGATGATGGGTGAATGGGTCTTGGTGTGAGTAATGATGATGGGTGAATGGGTCTTGTGTGTAAGTTAGGATGATGGGTGAATGGGTCTGGGTGTAAGTTAGGATGAAGGGCGACTGGGGCCTGGTGTGAGTTAGGTTGATGCGTGAATGGGCCTTATGGAGTGAGTTAGGATGATGGGCGACTGGGGCCTGGTGTGAGTTAGGATGATGGGCGACTGTGGCCTGGTGTGAGTTAGGATGATGGGTGATTTGGGTTTTGGTTGAGTAAGGATGATGGGTGAATGGGGCTTAGTGTAAGTTTGGATGACAGGTGAATGGGGCTTTATGTGAGTTTTTATGCTACGTGGTTGGGGCTTTTTGTGAATTAGGATGATGTGTGAATCGGTCTTGGTGTGAGTTAGCATGATGGGTGAATGGCTCCTGGTGTGCGTTCGGATGATGGGTGAAGGTGTCTTGGTGTGAGCTAGAATGATGGGTGAATGGGTTTAGTGTTAGGATGACGGGTGAATGGGGGTTAATGTGAGTTAGGATGATGGGTGAATGGGTGTTAGTGTGAGTTAGGATGATGGGTGAATGGGGGTGGGTGTGAGTTAGGATGATGGGTGAATGGGGGATAGTGTGAGTTAGGATGGTGGGTGAATGGGTCTTGGTGTGAGTTAGGATGTGAACTCTCGCGTTTTGGATGAGTTCAAGCTCTCAAAAATGCAAGTTATGAGGCCGGATCAGAAGACCAATAGGTAGTCAAGTCTTGAGGCAGCAAAGGCAAGTATGAGGGTTTCAGCAGCAGATGAGCTGAGACAGCGGCGGAGATGGCTGATGTTCCGGAGGTGGAAATAGGCGATCTTGGTGATGGACCAGGTAGGTGATTGGTAACTCATCTCAGGGTCAAATAGAAGGCCAAGGTTTTCAACAATCTAATTTAATCCTCAGACAGAAGCCAGGGAGAGAGAAGCATTCGCTAAGCAGGGAACGGAGTTTGTGGGGGGAGAGGACATTGGCTGAAAAATGGCGGTTGGGCAGCGTAGACATGGGCTACGCCACTGATCTACAAAAAGAAAACGAACGTAGCCAGTGTGAGGTCCAGATTGGAGACTGGTTTCTCAGCGCTGCAGAGTTCTGAGCATTGTATGACCTCAGGAGGGCCAGGAGGGCAGCGTACCGCCTCTTCACGTGGAGGACACGCCCACAAAAGCTGTCAAAATGAAGCCACGCCCACAGAAATTTCTCTCAGTGTCTTCCAATGCAATTACATCTATTTTAAAATTCTGAAACTTTTCCATTGAAGTTATACTTGGACATATTTCATATATCAGCATTTTAATTTTATTAAATGTCTCCTACAAGTCATTATGCTGAACTTCGAAGGACCATGTGACATTGTCTAATGTAATGTAAACAGATGCAGGGTCTAGTGTAATACAACAAGAGGCAGGGTCCAGTGTACTATAACCAGAGACCATGTCTAGTGTATTATAAACATAGATCCTGTCATGAGTGATATAAACAGAGACCGTCTCGAGTGTAATATATACATAGAAAGTGTCTAGTGTAATATAAACAGAGACAGGGTCTAGTGTAATATAAACAGAGACAGGGTCTAGTGTAATATAAACTGAGACAAGTTCGAGTGTAATAGAAACAGAGAGAGAGTCGAGTATAATATAAACAGTGACAGGGTCTCGTGTAATATAAACAGAGACAGGCTCTAGTTTAATATAAACTGAGACAGGGTCTAGTGTAATATAAACAGAGACAGGCTTTATTGTAATATAAACAGAGACAGTGTCTAGTGTAATATAAACAGAGACAGCGTCCAGTTTAATATAAGCAGAGACAGGGTCTAGTGCAAAATAAACAGAGACAGGGACGAGTGTAATATAAACAGAGACAGGGCCTTGTGTAATATAAACAGAGACCGTGTCTAGTGTAATATTAACAGAGAGTGTCTAGTGTACTATAAACGGAGAAAGAGCCTAGTGTAATAGAAACAGAGACAGGGTCTAGTGTAATATAAACAGAGACAGGCTCTAATGTAGTATAAACTGAGATAGGGTCTAGTGTAATATACACAAAGACAGGTTCTAGTGCATTATAAACAGAGATAGCGTCCAGTGTAATATAAACAGAGACAGGGTCTTGAGCAAAATAAACAGAGACAGGGACTAGTGCAATATAAACAGACAGGGTCGAGTGTAATATAAAAAGAGAGAGGGACTAGTGTAGATAAAACTGAGAAAGGGACTAGTGAAATATAAACAGATACATTTTCTAGTGTAATTTTAAGTGATACACTGTCTCGTGTAATATAAACTGAGACAGAGTCCAGTGTACTATATCAGAGACCATGTCTAGTGTAATATAAACAGAGACCCTGCCTCGTGTAATATAAAAAGAGATCCTGTGTCGTGTAATATAATCATAGACAGTGTCTAGTGCATTGCGGCGCGGGGGCTGCGACTGGATGCAAACTGGAGCATTCACGATGCTCGGGACGTCGTGAATAGCATGTTTACAGAGTTGGACACACCGCAGGTAGAGGTTGGACAGGAAGAAACGGAATGGGTGACCAACAGGCAGAGTACAAGGCGCAGGCAGGTAGAGCAGGTTTCCCTGTGGACATCCCCCTCTCAAACAGACACACCACTTTGAGTGCTGTTGGGGGGGATGATTTATCAGAGGAAAGCAGCAGCAGCCAACTTCCTGGCACCAGGGGTGGCTCTGCTGCACAGCACGGGAGGAAAACGAGGGGTAGAGCTATAGTAATAGGGGATTCTATTGCGAGGGAAATAGATCGGCGTTTCTGCGGTCACAAACGAGACTCCAGGGTGGTGTGTTGCCTCCCTGGTGCAAGGGTCAAGGATGTCTCAGAGCGGCTGCAGAACATCTTGGATGGGGAGGGTGAACAGCCAGTTGTCGTGGTGCACATAGGCACCAACAACATAGGTAAAAAGCGGGATGAGGTCCTAAAAGCGGAATATAGGGAGTTAGGAGGTAAATTAAAAAATAGGACCTCAAAGGTAGTAATCTCAGGATTGCTACCAGTGCCACGTGCTAGTGAGTGTAGAAATAGAAGGATATTTCAGATGAATACGCGGCTAGGGGAATGGTGAAATGGGGAGGGATTCAAGTTCCTGGGACATTGGAACTGATTCTAGGGGAGGTGGGAACAGTTCAAACCGGACGGGTTGCACCTGGGCAGGGCTGGAACCGATGTCCTAAGGGGAGCATTTCCTAGTGCTCTGGGGGAGGGTTTAAACTAAAATGGCAGGGGGTTGGGAACCTGAGCAGGGAGACAGAGGAAAGGGAAACAAGGATTAAAGCAAAAGATAGGAAGGAGAAAAACAAAAGTGGCAGTCAGAGAAATCAACACTTTAAATCAAGCGTGGCCACAGTAAGTAATAATTCTAATAGGTCTAAGAGCATTTAAAAAAACAAGCCTGAAGGCTTTGTGTCTTAATGCGAGGAGCATTCATAATAAGGTGGATGAATTGGCTGCGCAATTAGAGGTAAATGAATATGCTTTGGTTGGGATTACGGAAACGTGGCACAAGGATGGCCAAGGCTGGGAATTCAACATCCAGGGGTATTCGATATTCAGGAAAGATATGCAAAAATGAAACGGAGGTGGGGTAGCATTATTGGTTAAAGAAGGGATTAACACAATTGTAAGGAAGGATATTAGCTCTGATGACGTGGAATCTGTATGGGTAGAATTGAGAAATACTAAAGGGCATAAAACGTTAGTGGGAGTGGTATATAGATGGCCAAACAGTAAGGCGGAGGTTGGGGATGGCATTAAAAGAGAAATTAAAGAAGCATGCAATATGGGCACTGCAGTCATCTTGGGTGACTTTAATCTACATATAGGTTGGGCTAACCAAATTAGTAACAATACTGTGGAGGAGGAATTCCTGGAGAGTTTATGGGATGGTTTCCTGGACCAATATGTTGAGGAACCAACCAGGCATCAGGCCATCTTAGACTGGGTATTATGTAACGAAAAAGGATTAATTAGCAATCTTGTTGTACGAGGCCCCTTGGGTCGGAGTGGTCATAATATGATCGAATTCTTCATTAAGATGGAGAATGCAGTAGTTGACTCAGAGATTAGGGTCCTCAATTTAAATAAAGGAAACTATGATGGTCTGAGGAGCGAGTTGGGTAGGATTGATTGGGGAATGTCACTCAAAGGGTTGATGGTGGATAGGCAATGGCAAACATTCAAAGACTGAATGGATGAACTACAGAATTTGTTCATCCCAGTTTGGCATAAAAATAAAACAAAAAAGGAGATTCAACCGTGGCTAACAAGGGAAATTCGGGATAGCATAAAAGCCAAGGAGAGGACATATAAATTGGCCAGAGAAAGCAATAATCCTGAGGATTGGGTGCAGTTTAGGATTCAACAAAGGAGGACAAAGGGATTAATTAAGAAGTGGAAAATAGAATATGAGAGTAAGCTTACAGGGAACATAAAAACTGACTGTAAAAGCTGTTATAGATATGTGAAGAGAAAAAGATTGGTGAAGTCAAGCGTAGGTCCCTTGCAGTCAGAATCAGGGGAATTCGCAATGGGGAACAAAGAAATGGCATTCCAACTAAATACATATTTTGGTTCTGTCTTCACAAAGGAGGACACGAATAACCTCCCAGAGAGGCCGGGGAACATAGGGTCTGATGAAAGAGTAGAACTGAAAGTATTCAGTGTTTGTAGGGAAATGGTGTTAGGAAAATTGATGGGACTGAAGGCCGATAAATCCCCAGGGCCTGATAATCTACATCCTAGGGTACTTAAGGAAGTGGCCCTAGAAATAGTAGATGCATTGCTGGTCATCTTCCAGTACTCAATAGACTCTGGAAGAGTACCCATGGTTTGGTGGGTAGCTAATGTTACCCCATTATTCAAAAAAGGTGGTAGAGAAAAAGTGGGGAATTATAGACCAGTATGCCTGAAATCGGTAGTGGGGAAAATGCTAGAGTCCATTATAAAAGATATAACAGCAGAGCACTTGGAAAGCAGTGATGGATCGGACAAATTCAACATGGATTTACAAAAGGTAAATCGTGCTTGACTAAACCACTGGAATTTTTTTAGGATGTAACTGGTAAATAGATAAGGGAGAACTGGTGGATGTGGTGTATGTGGACTTTCAGAAGGCTTTCGATAAGGTCCCTCATAAGAGATTTGCGTGCAAAATTAAGGCACGTGGGATTGGGGGTAAGGTATTGACTTGGATAGAGAACTGGTTGGTGGATAAAAAGCAAAGTGTTGGAATAAACGGGTCATTTTCTGAGTAGCAGGCAGTGACTAGTGGGACACTGCAAGGATCGGTCCTAGGGCCCCAGCTGTTCACAATATATATTAATGATCTGGTCGAGGGAATTGGATGTAATACCTCCAAATTTGCAGAAGGCACAAACTCGGTGGGAGGGTATGCTGTGAGGAGGATGCCGTGAAATTCCAGTACGATTTGGACAGGTTGGGTGATTGGGCAGAAACATGGCAAATGCACGATAATGTGGATAAATGCGAGGTTGTCCGCTTTGGTGGCAAAAACAGGAAGACAGACTATTATATGAATGGTAACAGATTAGGAGAAGGGGAAGTGCAAAGAGACCTGGGTGTTCTTGTGCACCAGTCGCTGAAGGTAAGCATGCAGGTGCAGTAGGCTGTTAAGAAGGTAAATGGTATGTTGGCCTTCGTAGCAAGAGGGTTCGAGTACAGGAACAAGGATGTCTTGCTGCAGTTGTACAGCGCCTTGGTGATACCGCACCTTGAGTATTGTGTGCAGTTTCAGTCACCTTATCTGAGGAAGGACGTTCTTGCCATGGAAGGAGTGCAATGAAGATTCACCAGGCTGATACCTGGGATGGCAGGAATGACGTATGAGGAGAGATTGTGTCGATTGGGCTTGTACTCACTGGAGTTTAAAAGATTGAGAAGGGATCTCCTCGAAACCTATACAATTCTGTAAGGCCAGGACAGACTAGATGCAGAAAGGATGTTTCTGATGGCCGGTGAGTCCAGAACCAGGGATCATAGTCTAAGGATAAGGTGTAAGCCATTTACGACTGAAATGAGGAGGAATTTCTTCACCCAGAGAGTGGTGAACCTCTGGAATTCTCTGCCACAGAGGACGGTGGAGGCCAGTTCATTAAATATATTCAAGAAGGAGTTGGATATATTTCTTAAGGCTAAAGGGACCAAGGGATATGGGGAGAAGGCAGGGACAGGGTACTGAATTTGGATGATCAGCCATGATCTCATTGAATGGCGGAGCATGCTCGAGGGGCTGAATGGCCTACTCCTGCTCCTATCCTCTATGTTTCTATGTTGCTATAAACAGAGACAGGGTCTAGTGTAATATAAACAGAGACAGGGTCTAGTGTAATATACAATGGGACAGGTTCTGGTGGAATATAAACAGAGACAGGGCGTATTGTATTTAATGCAGAGACAGGATCTAGTGAAGTATTTACTCAGACAGGGTCCAGTGTAACATAAACAGAGACACGGTCGAGTGTAATATAAGCAGAATCAGGGTCTAGTGTAATATAAACAGAGACAGGCTCTAGTGAAATATAAATAGAGACAGGGACTAGTGTACTATAAGCAGAGACAGGGTCTAGTGTAATATAAACAGAGACAGGGTCTAGTGTAATATAAATAGAGACAGGGTCGAGTGTAACATAAACACAGACAGGGTCTAGTGTACTATAAAGAGAGACCCTGTCAAGTGTAATATATAAATAGACAGTGTCTAGTGTAATATAAACAGAGACAGTGTCTAGTGTAATATAAGCAGAGACAGGATCTAGTGTAATATAAACTGAGACAGGTTCTAGTGTAATATAAACAGAGACAGAGTCGAGTATAATATAAACAGAGACAGGGTCTACTGTAATATAAACAGAGAAAAGGCCTAGTGTAATATAAACAGAGAGGGTCTAGTGTAATATAAACTGAGAAAGGGCATAGTGCAATATAAACAGAGACAGGGTCTAGTGTAATATAAACATAGAAGATAGGAGCAGGAGTAGGCCAGTCGGCCCCTTGAGCCTGTTCCGCCATTCAATGCAATCATGGCTGATCATCCAATTTCAGTACCCAGTCCCTGCTATCTCCCCATACCCCTGGATCCCTTTAGCCTTAAGAAATATATCCAACTCTTTCTTGAATATATTTAATGAATTGGCTTCTACTGCCTTCTGTGGTAGATAATTCCACAGTTTCACCACACTCTGGGTGAAGAAATTCCTCCTCATTTCTGTCCTAAATGGCCTACCCCTTACCTTTGACTGTGACCCCTGGTTCTGGACTCCCCGACCATCGGGAACATATTTCCTGCATCTAGTCTGTCCAGTCCTGTCAGAATTTTATAAGTTTCAATGAGGTCCCCTCTCATTCTTCTAAATGCCAGCGAGTACAAGCCCAATCCTCCTAATCTCTACTCATACGTCATTCCTGCCATCCCAGTGATCAGCCTGGTGAATCTTCGCTGAACTCCTTCCATGGCAAGAACATCCTTCCTCAGGTAAGGCGACCAATACTGCACACAGTTCTCAAGATGTGGTCTCACCAAGGCCCTGCACAACTGCAGCAAGACACCCTTGTTCCTGTACTCCAACCCTCTCACTACAAAGGCCAACATACCATTAGCCTTCTTAACCACCTGCTGCACCTGCATGCTTACCTTCAGCGACTGGTGCACAAGGACACCCAGGTCTCGTTGCACTTCTCCTTCTCCCAATCTATTGCCATTCAAATAATAATCTGCCTTCCTGTTTTTGCCACCAAAGTGGATACCCTAACATTTATCCACGTTTTATTGCATCTGCCATGCCTTTCCCATCACCCAACCTGTCGAAATCATCCTGGAGTTTCTCGGCATTCTCCTCACAGCACACACGCCCACCCAGCTTTGTGTCGTCTGCAAATTTGGAGATATTAAATCAAGTTCCCTTGTCTAGATCATTAATATATATTGTGAATAGCTGGGGTCAAAGGACCGATCCCTGCAGTACCCCACTAGTCACTGCCTGCCACTCAGAAAAAGAACCGTTTTTTCCAGCTCTTTGCTTTCTGTCTGCCAACCAGTTCTCTATCCAAGTCAATACCTTGCCCCCAATACCATGTGCCTTAACTTTACACGCTAATCTCTTATGCGGGACCTTATCAAAAGCTTTCTGAAAGTCCAAATACACCCCATTCATGGTTCTCCCTTATCTATTTTACCAGTTACATCCTCAAAAAATTCCAGTAGATTAATCAAGCACTATTTACCTTTTGTAAATCCATGTTGACTTTGTCCGATCCTGTCACTCTTTTCCAAGTGCTCTGCAATTACATCTTTTATAATGGACTCCAGCATTTTCCCCACTACCAATGTCAGGCTTACCGGTCTGTGATTCCCCGTTTTCTCTCTACCACCTTTTTGAATAGTTGGGTAACATTAGCTACCCTCCAATCCATGGTTACTGTTTTAGATTCCATCGAATGTTGGAAGATGACCAGCAATGCATCTACTATTTCTAGGGCCACTTCCTTAAGTACCCTAGGATGTAGATTATCAGGCCCTGGGGATTTATCGGCCTTCAGTCCCATCAATTTCCCTAACACCATTTCCCTAAAAATACAGATTTATTTCAGTTCCTCCTTTTCATCAGACCCTATGTTCCCCGACATCTCTGGGAGGTTATTTGTGTACTCCTTTGTGAAGACAGAACCAAAATACGAACTTAATTGGTCTGCCATTTCTTTGTTCCCCATTATAAAATCTCCTGATTCTGTCTGCAAGGGAGCTACGCTTGACATCACCAATCTATTTCTCTTCACACATCTATTTAAGCTTTTACAGTCAGTTTTTATGTTCCCTGCAAGCTTACTCTCATATTCAATTTTCCCCTTCTCATTTAATCCCTTTGTCCTCCATTGTTGAATCCTAAACTGCTCCAAATCCTCAGGTTTACAGCTTTTCTGGCCAATTTATATGTCCTCTCCTCGGACCTTATGTTATCCTTAATTTCCCTTGTTAGCCATGGTTGAGTCACCTTTTTTGTTTTATTTTTTTGCCAAACTGGGATGAACAAATTCTGTAGTTCATCCATGCGGTCTTTGAATGTTTGCCATTGCCTATCCACCGTCAACTCTTTGAGTGACATTCCCCAATCAATCCTACCCAATTCGCGCCTCAGACCATCGTATTTTCCTTTATTTTAATTGAGGACACTAGTCTCTGAGTCAACTATTTCATTCTCCATCTTAATGAAGAATTTGATCATACTATGATCGCTCCGACCCAAGGGGTCTCGTATAACAAGATTGCTAATTAATCCTTTCTCGTTACATAATACCCAGTCTAAGATGGCCTGATCTCTGGTTGGTTCCTCGACATATTGGTCCAGGAAACCATCCCATAAACACTGCAGGAATTCCTCCTCCACAGTATTGTTACTAATTTATTTAGCCCAATCTTTATGTAGATTAAAGTCACCCATGATGACTATTGTGCCCTTATTGCACACTTCTCGAATTTCCCTTTTAATGCCATCCCCAACTTCCGCATTACTGTTTGGAGGTCTATATACCACTCCCACTAACGTTTTCTGCTCCTTGGTATTTCTCAGCTCTATCCATACAGATTCCACATCATCAGAGCTAATATCCTTCCTTACAATTGTGTTAATCCATTCTTTAACCAGCAATGCTACCCCACCTCCCTTTCCTTTTTGCCTTTCTTTCCTGAATATTGAATACCCCTGGATGTTGAATTCCCAGCCTTGGCCACCCTGGAGCCATGTTTCCGTAATTCCAATCATATCATATCCGTTTACCTCTAATTGCACAGCTAATTCATCCACCTTATTACGAATGCTCCTCGCATTAAGACACAAGGCCGTCAGGCTTGTTTTTTTAACGCTCTTAGACATCTTAGAATTATTATTTACTGTGGCCATGTTTGATTTAAACAGTTGTTTTCTCTGACTGCCACTTTTGTTCTTCTCCTTCTCAACTTTTGCGTTTATCCTTGTTTCCCTTTCCTCTGTCCCCCTGCACAGGTTCCCAACACCCTGCCATTTTACTTTAAACCCTCCCCCAGATCACTAGCAAACACTCCCCCTCGGACATTGGTCCCGGCCCTGCCCAGGTGCAAACCGTCAGTTTGAACTGGTCCCACCTCCCCCAGAACAGTTTCCAATGTCCCAGGAATTTGAAACACTACCCCTGGCAACATTACTCTAGCCACATATTCATCAGAGACAGACTCTAGTGTAATATAAACAGAGCCAGGAGCTAGTGTAATATAAACAGAGAAAGCGTCCAGTGTAATATAAACAGAGAAAGGGTCCAGTGCAAAATAAACAGAGACAGGGACTAGTGTAATATAAACAGACATGCTCGAGTGTAATATGAAAAGAGAGCGGTTCTTGTGTAATTAAAAACTGAGAAAGGGACTAGAGAAATGTAAACAGAGACATTGTCTAGGGTAATACAAACAAATACACTGTCTAGTGTAATATAAAATGAGACAGGGTCAAGTGTACTATAAACAGAGACCATGTCTAATGTAATATATACAGACACACTGTCTACTGTAATATAAACAGAGACCCTGTGTAGTGTTATATAAATATACACAGTGTCTAGTGTAATAAAAACAGAGGCAGGGTCTAGTGTAATATAAACTGAGACAGGTTCTAGGGTAATCTAAAAAGAGACAGGGTCTAGTGTAATATAAAGAGAGAAAGGTTCTAGTGTAATATAAACAGAGACAGGGTCTAGTGTAATATAAACAGGGACAGTGTCTAGTGCAATATAAAAACAGACAGATTCGAGTATAATATAAACAGAAGCAGGGTATCGTGAACTATAAGCAGAGAAAGGGTCTAGTGTAATATAAAGAGAGAGAGGGTCCAGTATAAACTAAACAGAGTTAGGGTCTAGTGTAATATAAACAGACACAGGGTCTAGTGTAATATAAACTGAGACTGGGTCCACTGTAATATAAACAGAGACAGGTTCTTGTGTAATATAAATAGAGATAGGGTCTAGTGTAACATAAATAGAGACAGGCTCTAGTGCAAAATAAACAGAGACAGGGTCTCGTGTAATATCAACAGTGAGAGGGTCCAGTGTAATATAAACAGAGACAGAGACTAGTGTAGTATAAACAGAGACAGGATCTAGTGTAATATAATATGAGACAGCGTCGAGTGTAACATAATCAGAGGCAAAATCTACTGTAATATAAAGAGAGTCAGGCTCCAGTGTAATATAAACGGAGACAGGATCTAGTGTAATATAATATGAGACAGCGTCGAGTGTAAAATAATCAGAGACAAAGTCTAGTGTAATATAAACAGAGACAGACTCCAGTGTAATATAAACAGAGAGAGGATCTAGTGTAATATAAACAGAGACAGGATCTAGTGTAATATAAACAGAGACAGGATCTAGTGTAATATAAGCTGAGAAAGGGACTAATGAAATGTTAACAGAGACATTGTCTCGTGTAATATAAACAGATACACTGTCTAGTGTAATATAAGCAGAGACAGGTTCTAGTGCATTATAAAAAGAGACCCTGTCAAGAGTAATACAAACAGAGACAGCGTCTCGTGTAATATAAACTGAGACAGGGTCTAATGCAAAATAAGCAGAGACAGGGTCTAGTGTAATATAAACAGACACTCTGTCTACTGTAAAATAGCCAGAGACCATGTCTAGTGTAACATAAACATAGACAGTGTCTAGTGTAATATAAACAGAGACAGAGTCTAGTGTAATATAAACAGAGACACGGTCTAGTGTAATAGAAACAGAGACAGTTTCTAGTGTAATATAAAAAGAGACAGGGTCTTGTGTAATATAAACAGGGACAGTGTCTAGTGTAATATAAGCAGAGACAGGCTCCAGTATAATGCAAACAGATACAGGTTCTGGTGTAATATAAACAGAGAGAGGGTTTAGTGTAATATAAACAGAGACAGGGTCTGTTGAAATAAAAACAGAAACAGGGTCTAGTGTAATATAAACAGAGACAGGGTCTAGTGTAATATAATCAGAGACAGGGTCTAGAGTAATATAAACAGAGACAGGGTCTAGTGTAATATAAACAGAGACAGGGTCTAGTGTAATATAAACAAAGACAGGCTCCAGTGTAATATTAACAGAGACAGGGTCTAGTGTAATATCAACAGTGACAGGGTCCAGTGTAATATAAACAGAGACAGTGTCTAGTGTAATATAAACAGAGACAGGTTCTAGTTTAATATAAACAGAGACAGGGTCTATTGTACTCTTAACAGAGGGAGGGTCTAGTGTAATATAATCAGAGACAGGGTCTAGAATAATATAAACAGGGACAGGGATTGTGTAATATACACAGAGATAGGGTCCAGTGTAATATAAATTGAGACAGAGTCTAGTGTAATATAAACAGAGACAGAGTCTAGTGTAATATAAACAGAGACAGGGTCTAGTGTATTATAAACAGAGACAGGGTCTAGTGTAATATAAATGGAGACAGGATCTAGTGTAATCTAATATGAGAGAGCGTCGAGTGCAACATAATCAGAGACAAAGTCTACTGTAATACAAACAGAGACAGGCTCCAGTGTAATGTAAACAGAGACAGTGTCTAGTGTAATATTAACAGAGACAGGATCTAGTGTAATATAAACAGCGACAGGATCTCGTGTAATATAAACAGAGCCAGGGTCTCGTGTAATATAAACTGAGACAGGGTCTAATGCAAAATAAGCAGAGACAGTGTCTAGTGTAATATAAACGGAAACCCTGTATACTGTAAACTAACCAGAGACCATGTCTAGTGTAACATAAACATAGACAGTGTCTAGTGTAATATAAACAGAGACAGGATCTAGTGTAATATAAACTGAAACACTTTCTATTGTAATATAAATAGAGACAGGTTCTAGTGTAATATAAAGAGAGAAAGGGTCTAGTGTAATTTAAACAGAGACAGGGTCTAGTGTACTCTAAACAGGGACAGTGACTAGTGTAATATAAGCAGAGACAGGCTCCAGTATAATGCAAACAGAGACAATTTCTGGTGTAATATAAACAGAGAGAGGATGTAGTGTAATATAAACAGAGACAGCGTCTGTTGAAATAAAAACAGAAACAGGGTCTAGTGTAATATAAACAGAGACAGGGTCTAGTGTAATATAATCAGAGACAGGGTCCAGAGCAATATAAACAGAGACAGGGTCTAGTGTAATATAAACAGTGACAGGGTCTAGTGTAATATAAACGAGGACAGGCTCCAGTGTAATATAAACAGAGATAGGGTCTCGTGCAATATCAACAGTGACAGGGTCTAGTGTAATATAAACAGAGACAGTGTCTAGTGTAATATAAACAGAGACAGGGTCTAGTGTAATATAAACAGAGACAGGGTCTATTGTACTTTAAACAGAGGGAAGGTCTAGTGAAATATAAACAGAGACAGGGTCTAGAGTAATATAATCAGGGAGAGGGTCTAGTGTAATATACACAGAGATAGGGTCAATATAATATAAGCTGAGACAGTCTAGTGTAATATAAACAGAGACAGAGTCTAGTGTAATATAAACAGAGACTGGGTCTAGTGTAATATAAACAGAGACAGGATCTAGTGTAATATACACGGAGACAGGATCTCGTGTAATATAATATGAGACAGCGTCGAGTGTAACATAATCAGAGACAAAGTCTACTGTAATACAAACAGAGAGAGGATCAAGTGTAATATAAAAAGAGACAGGGTCTAGTATAATATAAACAGAGGCAGGATCTAGTGTAATATAAACAGAGACAAGATCTAGTGTAATATAAACTGAGACATGGTCTAATGCAAAATATGCAGAGACAGTGTCTAGTGTAATATAAACAGAGACACTGTCTACTGTAAACTAACCAGAGACCATGTCTGGTGTAACATAAGCATAGACAGAGTCTAGTGTAATATAAACAGTGACAGTGTCTAGTGTAATATCAACAGAGACAGGGTCTAGTGTAATATAAACTGAGACAGTTTCTAATGTAATATAAACAGAGACAGGGTCTAGTGTAATATAAGCAGGGACAGTGTCTAGTGTAATATAAGCAGAGACAGGCTCCAGTATAATGCAAACAGAGACAGGTTCTGGTGTAATATAAACAGAGAGAGGGTCTGTTGAAAATAAAACAGAAACAGGGTCTAGTGTAATATAAACAGAGACAGGGTCTAGTGTAATATAATCAGAGACAGGATCTAGAGTAATATAAACAGAGACAGGGCCTAGTGTAATATAAACAAAGACAGGCTCCAGTGTAATATAAACAGAGGCAGGGTCTAGTGTAATATCCACAGCGACAGGGTCTAGTGTAATATAAACAGCGACAGTGTCTGGTGTAATATAAACAGAGACAGGGTCTATTGCACTTTAAACAGAGGGAAGGTCTAGTGTAATATAAACAGAGACGGGATCTAGAGTAATATAAACAGGGACAGGGTTTAGTGTAATATACACCGAGATAGGTTCAATGTAACATAAACTGAGACAGTCTCGTGTAATATAAACAGAGACAGAGTCTAGTGTAATATAAACATAGACAGGACCTAGTGTTATATAAGCTGAGAAAGGGACGAATGAAATGTTAACAGAGACATTGTCTAGTGTAATATATACAGATACACTGTCTAGTGTAATATCAACAGAGACAGGGTCTAGTGTATTATAAACAGAGATCCTGTCAAGAGTAATACAAACAGAGACAGCGTCTCGTGTAATATAAACTGAGACAGGGTCTAATGCAAAATAAGCAGAGACAGGGTCTAGTGTAATATAAACAAAGACCCTGTCTACTGAAAAATAACCAGAGACCATGTCTAGTGTAAAATAAACATAGGCAGTGTCTAGTATAATATAAACAGAGACAGTTTCTAGTGTAATATAAACAGAGACAGGGTCTAGTGTAATATAAAGAGAGAAAGGGTCAAGTGTAATATAAACAGAGACAGGGTCTAAATTAATATAAACAGGGACAGTGTCTAGTGTAAAATAGGCAGAGGCAGGCTCCAGTATAATGCAAACAGAGACAGGTTCTGGTGTAATATAAACAGAGAGAGGGTGCAGTGTAATATAAAGAGAGAGAGGGTCTGTAGAAATAAAAACAGAGACAGGGTCTAGTGTAATATAAGCAGAGACAGGGTCCAATGTAATATAAACAGAGACAGGGTCCAGTGTAATATAAACAGAGACATGGTCTAGTGTAATATAAACAGAGACAGGATCTAGTGTAATATAAAGAGAGTCAGGATCTAGTGTAATATAAGCTGAGAAAGGGTCCAATGAAATATTAACAGAGACATTGTCTGGTGTAATATAAACAGATACACTGTCTAGTGTATTATATACAGAGACAGGGTCTAGTGTAATATAAACGGAGACAGGATCTAGTGTAATCTAATATGAGACAGCGTCGAGTGTAACATAATCAGAGACAAAGTCTACTGTAATACAAATAGAGACAGGCTCCAGTGTAATATAAACAGAGACAGGGTCTAGTGCAAAATATCCAGAGACAGTGTCTAGTGTAATATAAACAGAGACACTGTCTACTGTAAACTAACCAGAGACCATGTCTGGTGTAACATAAGCATAGACAGTGTCTAGTGTAATATAAACAGTGACAGTGTCTAGTGTAATATCAACAGAGACAGGGTCTAGTGTAATATAAACTGAGACAGTTTCTAATGTAATATAAATAGAGACAGAGTCTAGTGTAATATAAACAGAGACAGGGTCTAGTGTAATATAAGCAGGGACAGTGTCTAGTGTAATATAAGCAGAGACAGGCTCCAGTATAATGCAAACAGAGACAGGTTCTGGTGTAATATAAACAGAGAGAGGGTCTGTTGAAAATAAAACAGAAACAGGGTCTAGTGTAATATAAACAGAGACAGGGTCTAGTGTAATATAATCAGAGACAGGATCTAGAGTAATATAAACAGAGACAGGGCCTAGTGTAATATAAACAAAGACAGGCTCCAGTGTAATATAAACAGAGGCAGGGTCTAGTGTAATATCCACAGCGACAGGGTCTAGTGTAATATAAACAGCGACAGTGTCTGGTGTAATATAAACAGAGACAGGGTCTATTGCACTTTAAACAGAGGGAAGGTCTAGTGTAATATAAACAGAGATGGGATCTAGAGTAATATAAACAGGGACAGGGTTTAGTGTAATATACACCGAGATAGGTTCAATGTAACAGAAACTGAGACAGTCTCGTGTAATATAAACAGAGACAGAGTCTAGTGTAATATAAACATAGACAGGGTCTAGTGTAATGTAAACAGAGACAGGGTCTAGTGTAATATACATGGAGACAGCATCTAGTATAATATAATATGAGACAGCGTCGAGTGTAAAATAAGCAAAGACAAAGTCTACTGTAATACAAACAGAGAGGCTCCAGTGTAATATAAAAAGAGACAGGGTCTAGTGTAATATAAACGGAGGCAGGATCGAGTGTAATATAAACAGAGACAAGATCTAGTGTAATATAAACAGAGACAGGGTCTAGTGTAATATAAACAGGGACAGTGTCGAGTGTAAAATAAGCAGAGACAGGCTCCAGTATAATGCAAACAGTGACAGGGTCTAGTCTAATATAAACAGAGACAGGGTCTAATGTAATACAAACAGAGACATTGTCTAGACTAATATAAACAGAGACAGGATATAGTGTAATATAATATGAGACAGCATCGAGTGTAACATTTCAGAGACAAAATCTACTGTTATATAAACAGAGACAGGCTCCAGTGTAATATAAACGGAGACAGGATCTAGTGTAATATAATATGAGACAGCGTCGAACGTAACATAATCAGCGACAAAGTCCACTGTAATATAAACAGAGACAGGCTCCAGTGTAATATACAGAGAGAGAGAGTCTAGTGGAATATAAACAGAGACAGGATCTAGTGTAATATAAACAGAGACAGGATATAGTGTAATATAAGCTGAGAAAGGGACGAATGAAATGTTAACAGAGACATTGTCTAGTGTAATATAAACAGATACACTGTCTAGTGTGATATCAACAGAGACAGGGTCGAGTGTATTATAAACAGAGACCCTGTCAAGAGTAATACAAACAGAGACAGCGTCTCGTGTAATATATACTGAGACAGGGTCTAATGCAAAATAAGCAGAGACAGGGTCTAGTGTAATATAAACAAAGACCCTGTCTACTGAAAAATAACCAGAGACCATGTCTAGTGTAAAATAAACATAGACAGTGTCTAGTGTAATATAAACAGAGACAGTTTCTAGTGTAATATAAACAGAGACAGGGTCCAGTGTTATATACACAGACTGTTTCCAGTGTAATATAAGAAGAGACAGGGTCTAGTGTAATATAAAGAGGGAAAGGGTCAAGTGTAATATAAACAGAGACAGGGTCTAAGTTAATATAAACAGGGACAGTGTCTGGTGTAATATAGGCAGAGACAGGCTCCAGTATAATGCAAACAGAGACAGGTTCTGCTGTAATATAAACAGAGACACGGTCTAGTGTAATATAAACTGAGACAGTTATAGTGTAATATAAAAAGAGACAGGGTCTTGTGTAATATAAACAGGGACAGTGTCTAGTGTAATATAAGCAGAGACAGGCTCCAGTATAATGCAAACAGAGACAGGTTCTGGTGTAATATAAACAGAGAGAGGGTGTAGTGTAATATAAACAGAGACAGGGTCTGTTGAATTAAAAACAGAATCAGGGTCTAGTGTAATATAAACAGAGATAGGGTCTAGTGTAATATAATCAGAGACAGGGTCTAGAGTAATATAAACAGAGACAGGGTCTAGTGTAATATAAACAGAGACAGCGTCTAGTGTCATATAAACAAAGACAGGCTCCAGTGTAATATAAACAGAGACAGGGTCTATTGTAATTTAAACAGAGGGAGGGTCTAGTGTAATATAAACAGAGAAAGGGTCTAGAGTAATATAAACAGGGAGAGGGTCTAGTGTAATTTACACAGAGATAGTGTCTAGTATAATATAAACTGAGACAGAGTCTAGTGTAATATAAAGAGAGACGGAATCTAGTGTAATATAAACAGAGACAGGTCTAGTGTAATACAATCAGAGACAGGGTCTAGTGTAATATAAAAGGAGACAGGATCTAGTGTAATATAATATGGGACAGCGTCGAGTGCAACATAATCAGAGACTAAATCTACTGTAATATAAACAGAGACAGGCTCCAGTGTAATATAAACGGAGACAGGATCTAGTGTAATATAACATGAGACAATGTCGAGTGTAACATAATCAGAGACAAAGTCTACTGTAATATAAACAGAGACAGGCTCCAGTGTAATATAAACAGAGACAGGATCTAGTGTAATATAAACAGAGACAGGATCTAGTGTTATATAAACAGAGACAGGATCTAGTGTAATATAAGCAGAGAAAGGGACTAATGAAATGTTAACAGAGACATTGTCTAGAGTAATATAAACAGATACACTGTCTAGTGTAATATAAAATGAGACAGGGTTTAGTGTATTATAAACAGAGACCCTGTCAAGAGTAATACAAACAGAGACAGCGTCTCGTGTAATATAAACTGAGACAGAGTCCAATGCAATATAAGCAGAGACAGGTTCTAGTGTAATATAAACAAAGATCCTGTCGACTGTAAAATAACCAGAGACCATGTCTAGTGTAATATAAACATAGACAGTGTCTAGTGTAATATAAACAGAGACAGTGTCTAGCGTAATATAAACAGAGACAGGGTCTAGTGTTATATAAAGAGGGACCCTGTCTACTGAAAAATAACCAGAGACCATGTCTAGTGTAACATAAACATAGACAGTGTCTGGTGTAATATAAAAAGAGACAGTCTCTAGTGTAATATAAACAGAGACAGGGTCTAGTGTAATATAAACAGGAACAGTGTCCAGTGTAATATAAGCAGAGACAGGCTCCAGTAAAATGCAAACAGAGACAGGGTCTAGTGTAATATAATCAGAGACAGGGTCTAGAGTAATATAAACAGAGACAGGGTCTAGTGTAATATAAATAGAGACAGGGTCTAGTGTAATATAAACAAAGACAGGCTGCAGTGTAATATAAACAGAGACAGGGTCTAGTGTAATATCAAAAGCGACAGGGTCTAGTGTAATATAAACAGAGACAGTGTCTGGTGTAATATAAACAGAGACAGTGTCTAGTGTAATATAAAGAGAGACAAGGGTCTATTGTACGTTTAACAGAGGGAGGGTCTAGTGTAATATAATCAGACACAGGGTCTAGAGTAATATAAACAGAGACAGGGTCTAGTGTAATATAAAGAGAGACAGAGTCTAGTGTAATATAAACAGAGACAGGGTCTAGTGTAATATAAACAGAGACAGGATCTAGTGTAATATAAACGGAGACAGGATTTAGTGTAATATAATAAGAGACAGCGCCGAGTGTAACATAATCAGAGACAAAGTCTACTGTAATATAAGCAGAGACAGGCTCCAGTGTAATATAAACGGAGACAGGATCGAGTGTAATATAACATGAGACAGCGTCGAGTGTAATATAATCAGAGACAAAGTCTACTGCAATAGAAACAGAGACAGGCTCCAGTGTAATATAAACAGAGACAGGGTCTAGTGTAATATAAACATAGACAGGATCTAGTGTAATATAAACAGAGACAGGATCTAGTGTAATATAAGCTGAGAAAGGGACTAATGAAATGTTAACAGAGAAATTGTCTAGTGTAATATAAACAGATACACTGTCTAGTGTAATATCAACAGAGACAGGGTCTATTGTATTATAAACAGAGACCCTGTCAAGAGTAATGCAAACAGAGACAGCGTCTCGTGTAATATAAACTGAGACATGGTCTCATGCAAAATAAGCAGAGAAAGGGTCTAGTGTAATAGAAACAAAGACCCTGTCTACTGAAAAATAACCAGAGACCATGTCTAGTGTAAAATAAACATAGGCGGTGTCTAGTGTAATATATGTAAAAAGTCACACAACACCAGGTTCTAGTCCAACAGCTTTATTTGAAATCACAAGCTTTCGGAGCGCTGCTCCTTCTTCAGGTGAAGAAGGAGCAGCGCTCCGAAAGCTTGTGATTTCAAATAAAGCTGTTGGACTATAACCTGGTGTTGTGTGACTTTTTACATTTGCCCACCCCAGTCCAACTCCGGCATCTCCACACCGTAGTGTAATATAAACGGAGACATGGTCTGATGTAATATAACCAGAGACAGGATCTAGTGTAATATAAACAGAGACAGGATCTAGTGTAATATAAACAGAGACAGTGTCCAGTGTAATCGAAACAGAGACAGGGTCTAGTGTAATATAAAGAGGGACCATGTCTACTGTAAATTAACCAGAGACCAGGTCTAGTGTAACATAAACATAGACAGTGTCTAGTGTAATATAAACAGAGACAGTGTCTAGTGTAATATAAACAGAGACAGGGTCTACAGTAATATAAAATGAGACAGTTTCTAGTGTAATATAAACAGAGACAGGGTCTAGTGTAATATAAACAGAGACAGGGTCTAGTGTAATATAAACAGGGACAGTGTCTAGTGTAATTTAAGCAGCGACAGACTCCAGTATAATGCAAACAGAGACAGGCTCTGGTGTAATATAAGCAGAGACAGGGTCTCGTGTAATATCAACAGTGACAGGGTCTAGTGTAATATAAACAGAGACAGTCTCTAGTGTAATATAAACAGAGACAGGGTCTAGAGTAATATAAACAGAAACAGGGTCTATTGTACTTTTAACAGAGGGAGGGTCTCGTGTAATATAAACAGAGACAGGGTCTAGAGTAATATAAACAGGGACAGGGTCTAGTGTAATATACACAGAGATAGGGTCTAGTGTAATATAAACTGAGACAGAGTCTAGACTTTTCTAAACAGAGACAGAGTCTAGTGTAATATAAACAGAGACAGTGTCTAGTGTATTATAAACAGAGACAGGGTCTAGTGTAATATAAACGGAGACAGCATCTAGTGTAATCTAATATGAGACAGCGTCGAGTGTAACATAATCAGAGACAAAGTCTACTGTAATAGAAACAGAGACAGGCTCCAGTGTAATATAAACAGAGACAGGGTCTAGTGCAAAATAAGCAGAGACAGTGTCTAGTGTAATACAAACAGAGACCCTGTCTACTGTAATCTAACCAGAGACCATGTCTAGTGTAAAATAAACAGAGACAGTGTCTAGTGTAATATAAACAGAGACAGTGTCTAGTGTAATATAAACAGAGACAGTGTCTAGTGTAATATAAACAGAGACAGTGTCTAGTGTAATATAAACAGAGACAGGGTCGAGTGTAATATAAACAGAGACAGGACCTAGTGTAATATAAACAGAGACAGGGTCTAGTGTAATATAAACAGAGACAGTGTCTAGTGTAATATAAACAGAGACAGTGTCTAGTGTAATATAAACAGAGACAGTGTCTAGTGTAATATAAACAGAGACAGGGTCTAGTGTAATATAAACAGAGAAAGGACCTAGTGTAATATAAACAGAGACAGGGTCTAGTGTAATATAAACAGGGACAGGGACTAGTGTAATATAAACTGAGACAGTTTCTAATGTTATATAAATAGAGACAGGGTCTAGTGTAATATAAAGAGAGAAAGGGTCTAGTGTAATATAAATAGCGACAGTGTTTGATGTAATATAAGCAGGGACAGTGTCTCGTGTAATATAAGCAGAGGCAGGCTCCAGGATAATGCAAACAGAGACAGATTCTGGTGTAATATAAACAGAGAGAGGGTCTGTTGAAAATAAAGCAGAAACAGGGTCTAGTGTAATATAAACAGAGACAGGGTCAAGTGTAATATAATCAGAGACAGGGTCTACTGTAATATAAACAAAGACAGGCTCCAGTGTAATATAAACAGAGACAGAGTCTAGTGTAATGTCAACAGTGACAGGGTCTAGTGTAATATAAACAGAGACAGTGTCTAGTGTAATATAAACAGAGACAGGGTCTAGTGTAATATAAAAAGAGACAGGGTCTATTGTACTTTAAACAGAGGGAAGGTCTAGTGTAATATAAACCGGGACAGGGTCTAGAGTAATAAAAACAGGGACAGGGTCGAGTGTAATATATACAGAGATAGGTTCAATGTAATATAAACTGAGACAGTGTAGTGTAATATAAACAGAGACAGAGTCTTGTGTAATATAAACAGAGACAGGGTCTAGTGTAATATAAACAGAGACAGGGTCTAGTGTAATATAAACGGAGACAGGATCTAGTGTAATATAATATGAGACAGTGTCGAGTGTAATATAATCAGAGACAATGTCTACTGTAATATAAACAGAGACAGGCTCCAGTGTAATATACAGAGAGAGAGAGCCTAGTGTAATATAAACAGAGATAGGATCTAGTGTAATTTAAGCTGAGAAAGGGACTAATGAAATGTTAACAGAGACATTGTCTTGTGTAATATAAACAGAGACCCTGTCAAGAGCAATGCAAACAGAGACACCGTCTCGTGTAATATAAACTGAGACATGGTCTAATGCAAAATTAGCAGAGACAGGGTCTAGTGTAATATAAACAAAGACCCTGTCTACTGAAAAAAAACCAGAGACCATGTCTAGTGCAAAATAAACATAGACAGTGTCTAGTGTAATATAAACAGAGACAGTGTCTAGTGTATTATAAACAGAGACAGGGTCTAGTGTAATATACACAGAGACTGTCTCCAGTATAATGCAAACAGAGACAGGTTCTGGTGTAATATAAACAGAGAGAGGGTGTAGTGTAATATAAACAGAGACTGGGTCTGTTGAAATAAAAACAGAGACAGGGTCTGGTGTAATATAAACAGAGACAGGCTCTAGTGTAATATAACCAGAGACAGGATCTAGTGTAATATAAACAGAGACAGGGTCCAGTGTAATATAAACAGAGACAGGATCTAGTGTAATATAAACAGAGACAGGATCTAGTGTAATATAAACTGAGACAGGGTCTAATGCAAAATAAGCAGAGAGAGGTTCTAGTGTAATATAAACAAAGATACTGTCTGCTGTAAATTAACCAGAGACCAGGTCTAGTGTTACATAAACATAGACAGTGGCTAGTGTAATATAAACAGAGACAGTGTCTAGTGTAATATAAACAGAGACAGGGTCTAGAGTAATATAAACTGAGACAGTTTCTAGTGTAATATAAACAGAGACAGTGTCTAGTGTAAGATAAACAGAAACAGGGTCTAGTGTAATATAAACAGGGACAGTGTCTAGTTTAATATAAGCAGCGACAGGCTCCAGTATAATGCAAACAGAGACAGGTTCTGGTGTAATATAAACAGAGAGAGGGTGTCGTGTAATACAAACAGAGACAGGGTCTGTTGAAATAAAAGCAGAAACAGTGACTACTGTAATATAAACAGAGACAGTATCTAGTGTAATATAACCAGAGAAAAGGTCCAGAGTAATATAAACAGAGACAGGTTCTAGTGTAATATAAATACATACAGGCTCTCGTGCAATATAAACAAAGACAGGCTCCAGTGTAATATAAACAGAGACAGGGTCTAGTGTAATATCAACAGTGACAGGGTCTAGTGTAATATAAACAGCGACAGTCTCTAGTGTAATATAAACAGAGACAGGGTCTAGTGTAATATAAACAGAGACAGGGTCTATTTTACTTTTAACAGAGGCAGGGTCTAGTGTAATATCAACAGCGACAGGGTCTAGTGTAATATAAACAGAGACAGTGTCTGGTGTAATATAAACAGAGACAGGGTCTAGTATAATATAAACAGAGAAAAGGGTATATTGTACGTTTAACAGAGGGAGGGTCTAGTGTAATATAATCAGACACAGGGTCTAGAGTAATATAAACAGAGACAGGGTCTAGTGTAATATAAACAGAGACAGGATCTAGTGTAATATAAACGGAGACAGGATCTAGTGTAATATAACAAGAGACAGCGTCGAGTGTAACATAATCAGAGACAAAGTCTACTGTAATATAAAAAGAGACAGGCTCCAGTGTAATATAAACGGAGACAGGATCTAGTGTAATATAACATGAGACAGCGTCGAGTGTAACATAATCAGAGACAAAGTCTACTGTAATAGAAACAGAGACAGGCTCCAGTGTAATATAAACAGAGACAGGGTCTAGTGTAATATAAACATAGACAGGATCTAGTGTAATATAAACAGAGACAGGATCTAGTGTAATATAAGCTGAGAAAGGGACTAATGAAATGTTAACAGAGAAATTGTCTTGTGTAATATAAACAGATAAACTGTCTAGTGTAATATCAACAGAGACAGGGTCTATTATATTATAAACAGAGACCCTGTCAAGAGTAATGCAAACAGAGACAGCGTCTCGTGTAATATAAACTGAGACATGGTCTGATGCAAAATAAGCAGAGAAAGGGTCTAGTGTAATATAAACAAAGACCCTGTCTACTGAAAAATAACCAGAGACCATGTCTAGTGTAAAATAAACATAGGCGGTGTCTAGTGTAATATAAACAGAGACAGGGTCTAATGTAATATAAACAGAGACAGGGTCTAGTGTAATATAACCAGAGACAGGATCTAGTGTAATATAAACAGAGACAGGATCTAGTGTAATATAAACAGAGACAGTGTCCAGTGTAATAGAAACAGAGACAGGGTCTAGTGTAATATAAAGAGGACCATGTCTACTGTAAATTAACCAGAGACCAGGTCTAGTGTAACATAAACATAGACAGTGTCTAGTGTAATATAAACAGAGACAGTGTCTAGTGTAATATAAACAGAGACAGGGTCTACAGTAATATAAAATGAGACAGTTTCTAGTGTAATATAAACAGAGACAGGGTCTAGTGTAATATAAACAGAGACAGGGTCCAGTGTAATATAAACAGGGACAGTGTCTAGTGTAATATAAGCAGCGACAGACTCCAGTATAATGCAAACAGAGACAGGTTCTGGTGTAATATAAACAGAGAGAGGGTGTAGTGTAATACAAACAGAGACAGGGTCTGTTGAAATAAAAACAGAAACAGTGTCTAGTGTAATATAAACAGAGACAGGGTCTAGTGCAATATAACCAGAGACAAGGTCCAGAGGAATATAAACAGAGACAGGTTCTAGTGTAATATAAACACATACAGGCTCTAGTGTAATATAAACAAAGACAGGCTCCAGTGTAATATAAGCAGAGACAGGGTCTAGTGTAATATCAACAGTGACAGGGTCTAGTGTAATATAAACAGAGACAGTCTCTAGTGTAATATAAACAGAGACAGGGTCTAGAGTAATATAAACAGAGACAGGGTCTATTGTACTTTTAACAGAGGGAGGGTAAGTGTAATATAAACAGAGACAGGGTCTAGAGTAATATAAACAGGGACAGGGTCTAGTGTAATATACACAGAGATAGGGTCTAGTGTAATATAAACTGAGACAGAGTCTAGACTTATATAAACAGAGACAGAGTCTAGTGTAATATAAACAGAGACAGTGTCTCGTGTATTATAAACAGAGACAGGGTATAGTGTAATATAATCGGAGACAGCATCTACTGTAATCTAATATGAGACAGCGTCGAGTGTAACATAATCAGAGACAAAGTCTACTGTAATAGAAACAGAGACAGGCTCCAGTGTAATATAAACAGAGACAGGGTCTAGTGCAAAATAAGCAGAGACAGTGTCTAGTGTAATACAAACAGAGACCCTGTCTACTGTAATCTAACCAGAGACCATGTCTAGTGTAAAATAAACAGAGACAGTGTCTAGTGTAATATAAACAGAGACAGTGTCTAGTGTAACATAAACAGAGACAGTGTCTAGTGTAATATAAACAGAGACAGGGTCTAATGTAATATAAACAGAGACAGGGTCTAGTGTAATATAACCAGAGACAGGATCTAGTGTAATATAAACAGAGACAGGATCTAGTGTAATATAAACAGAGACAGTGTCCAGTGTAATAGAAACAGAGACAGGGTCTAGTGTAATATAAAGAGGACCATGTCTACTGTAAATTAACCAGAGACCAGGTCTAGTGTAACATAAACATAGACAGTGTCTAGTGTAATATAAACAGAGACAGTGTCTAGTGTAATATAAACAGAGACAGGGTCTACAGTAATATAAAATGAGACAGTTTCTAGTGTAATATAAACAGAGACAGGGTCTAGTGTAATATAAACAGAGACAGGGTCCAGTGTAATATAAACAGGGACAGTGTCTAGTGTAATATAAGCAGCGACAGACTCCAGTATAATGCAAACAGAGACAGGTTCTGGTGTAATATAAACAGAGAGAGGGTGTAGTGTAATACAAACAGAGACAGGGTCTGTTGAAATAAAAACAGAAACAGTGTCTAGTGTAATATAAACAGAGACAGGGTCTAGTGCAATATAACCAGAGACAAGGTCCAGAGGAATATAAACAGAGACAGGTTCTAGTGTAATATAAACACATACAGGCTCTAGTGTAATATAAACAAAGACAGGCTCCAGTGTAATATAAGCAGAGACAGGGTCTAGTGTAATATCAACAGTGACAGGGTCTAGTGTAATATAAACAGAGACAGTCTCCAGTGTAATATAAACAGAGACAGGGTCTAGAGTAATATAAACAGAGACAGGGTCTATTGTACTTTTAACAGAGGGAGGGTAAGTGTAATATAAACAGAGACAGGGTCTAGAGTAATATAAACAGGGACAGGGTCTAGTGTAATATACACAGAGATAGGGTCTAGTGTAATATAAACTGAGACAGAGTCTAGACTTATATAAACAGAGACAGAGTCTAGTGTAAT
This sequence comes from Somniosus microcephalus, assembly GCF_052327205.1. Classification (NCBI taxonomy): domain Eukaryota; kingdom Metazoa; phylum Chordata; class Chondrichthyes; order Squaliformes; family Somniosidae; genus Somniosus; species Somniosus microcephalus. The sequence goes on from NC_140990.1 coordinate 116,053,558, forward strand.
ATAAACAGAGACAGTGTCTCGTGTATTATAAACAGAGACAGGGTATAGTGTAATATAATCGGAGACAGCATCTACTGTAATCTAATATGAGACAGCGTCGAGTGTAACATAATCAGAGACAAAGTCTACTGTAATAGAAACAGAGACAGGCTCCAGTGTAATATAAACAGAGACAGGGTCTAGTGCAAAATAAGCAGAGACAGTGTCTAGTGTAATACAAACAGAGACCCTGTCTACTGTAATCTAACCAGAGACCATGTCTAGTGTAAAATAAACAGAGACAGTGTCTAGTGTAATATAAACAGAGACAGTGTCTAGTGTAACATAAACAGAGACAGTGTCTAGTGTAATATAAACAGAGACAGTGTCTAGTGTAATATAAACAGAGACAGTGTCTAGTGTAATATAAACAGAGACAGGGTCTGGTGTAATATAAAAAGGGACAGTGTCTAGTGTAATATAAGCAGCGACAGGCTCCAGTATAATGCAAAGAGAGACAGGTTCTGGTGTAATATAAACAGAGAGAGGGTGTCGTGTAATACAAACAGAGACAGGGTCTGTTGAAATAAAAGCAGAAACAGTGTCTACTGTAATATAAACAGAGACAGGTTCTAGTGTAATATAACCAGAGACAAGGTCCAGAGTAATATAAACAGAGACAGGTTCTAGTGTAATATAAACACATTCAGGCTCTAGTGTAATATAAAGAGAGAAAGGGTCTAGTGTAATATAAACAGAGACAGGGTCTAGTGTAATATCAACAGTGACAGGGTCTAGTGTAATATAAACAGAGACAGTCTCTAGTGTAATATAAACAGAGACAGGGTCTAGAGTAGTATAAACAGAGACAGGGTCTATTGTACTTTTAACAGAGGGAGGGTCTAGTGTAATATAAACAGAGACAGGGGCTAGAGTAATATAAACTGAGACAGTTTCTAGTGTAATATAAACAGAGACAGGCTCTAGTGTAATATAACAGGGACAGTGTCTAGTGTAATATAATCAGCGACAGGCTCCAGTATAATGCAAACAGAGACAAGTTCTGGTGTAATACAAACAGAGAGAGGGTGTAGTGTAATACAAACAGAGACAGGTTCTGTTGAAATAAAAACAGAAACAGTGTGTAGTGTAATATAAACAGAGACAGGGTCTAGTGTAATATAACCAGAGACAAGGTCCAGAGTAATATAAACAGAGACAGGTTCTAGTGTAATATAAACACATACAGGCTCTAGTGTAATATAAAAAAAGACAGGCTCCATTGTAATATGAACAGAGAAAGGGTCTAGTGTAATAACAACAGTGACAGGGACTAGTGTAATATAAACAGAGACAGTGTCTAGTGTAATATAAACATAGACAGTGTCTAGTGTAATATAAACAGAGACAGTTTCTAGTGTATTATTAACAGAGACAGGGTCTAGTGTAATATACACAGAGACAGTCTCCAGTATAATGCAAACAGAGACAGGTTCTGGTGTAATATAAACAGAGAGAAGGTGTTGTGTAATATAAACAGAGACTGGGTCTGTTGAAATAAAAACAGAGACAGGGTTTGAGTAATATAAACAGAGACAGGGTCTGGTGTAATATAAACAGAGACAGGATCTAGTGTAATATAAACAGAGACAGGGTCTAGTGTAATATAAACAGAGACAGGATCTAGTACAATATAAACAGAGACAGGATCTAGTGTAACATAAGCTGAGAAAGGGACCAATGAAATATAACAGGGACATTGTCTAGTGTAATATAAACAGATACATTGTCTAGTGTAATATAAACAGAGACAGGGTCTAGTGTAATATAAACAGGGACAGTGTCTAGTGTAATATAAGCAGCGACAGGATCCAGTATAATGCAAACAGAGACAGGTTCTGGTGTAATACAAACAGAGACAGGGTCTGTTGATATAAAAACAGAAACAGGCTCTAGTGTAATATAAACAGAGACAGGGTCTAGTGTAATATAATCAGAGACAAGATCTAGTGTAATATAAACAGAGACAGGGTCTAGTGTAATATAAACTGAGACAGGGTCTAATGCATAACAAGCACAGACAGTGTCTAGTGTAACATAAACAGAGACCCTTTCTGCTGTAAAATAACCAGAGACCATGTCTAGTGTGATATAAAAATAGACAGTGCCTCGTGTAATACAAACAGAGACAGTGTCTAGTGTAATATAAAAAGAGACAGGGTCTAGTGTAATATAAACTGAGTCAGTTTCTAGTGTAAAATAAAAAGAGACAGTTCTAGTGTAATATAAACAGAGACAGGGTCTAGTGTAATATAAACAGAGACAGTGTCGAGTGTAATATAAGCAGAGACAGGCTCCAGTATAATGCAATGAGAGACAGGTTCTGGTGTAATGTAAACAGAGAGAGGGTGTAGTGTAATATAAACAGAGACAGTGTCTAGAGTAATATAAACAGAGACAGGGTCTCGTGTAATATCATCTGTGAGAGGGTCTAGTGTAATATAAACAGAAACAGTGTCTAGTGTAATATAAACAGAGACAGTGTCTAGTGTCGTATAAACAGAGGCAGGATCTAGTGTAATATAATATGAGACAATGTCGAGTGTAACATAACCAGAGACAAAATCTACTGTAATATAAACAGACACAGGCTCCAGTGTAATATAAACGGAGCCAGGATATACTGTAATATAATATGAGACAGTGTCGAATGTAAAATAATCAGAGACAAAGTCTACTGTAATATAAACAGAGACAGGCTCCAGTGTAATATAAACGGAGACAGCACCTAGTGTAATATAATATGAGGCAGCGTCGAATGTAATATAATCAGAGACAAAGTCTACTGTAATATAAACAGAGACAGACTCCAGTGTAATATACACAGAGAGAGCGTCTAGTGTAATTTAAACAGAGACAGGGTCTAGTGTAATATAAACAGAGACAGGGTCTAGTGTAATATAAACGGAGACAGGATCTAGTGTAATATAATGTGAGACAGTGTCGAGTGTAATATAATCAGAGACAAAGTCTACTGTAATATAAACAGAGACAGGCTCCAGTGTAATATACAGAGAGAGAGAGTCCAGTGTAATATAAACAGAGATAGGATCTAGTGTAATATAAGCTGAGAAAGGGACTAATGAAATGTTAACAGAGGCATTGTCTAGTGTAATATAAACAGATACACTGTCTAGTGTAATATCAACAGAGACAGGGTCTAGTGTACTATAAACAGAGACCCTGTCAAGAGTAATGCAAACAGGGACAGCGTCTCATGTAATATAAACTGAGACATGGTCTAATGCAAAATAAGCAGAGACAGGGTCTAGTGTAATATAAACAAAGACACTGTCTACTGAAAAATAACCAGAGACCATGTCTAGTGTAAAATAAACATAGACAGTGTCTAGTGTAATATAAACAGAGACAGTTTCTTGTGTATTTTAAACAGAGACAGGGTCTAGTGTAATATACACAGAGACTGTCTCCAGTTTAATGCAAACAGAGACAGGTTCTGGTGTAATATAAACAGAGAGAGGGTGTAGTGTAATATAAACAGAGACTGGGTCTGTTGAAATAAAAACAGAGTCAGGGTCGAGTGTAATATAAACAGAGACAGGGTCTAGTGTAATATAACCAGAGACAGGATCTAGTGTAATATAAACAGAGACAGGGTCTAGTGTAATATAAACAGAGACAGGATCTAGTATAATATAAACAGAGACAAGATCTTGTGTAATATAAGCTGAGAAAGGCACCAATGAAATATTTACAGGGACATTGTCTAGTGTAATATAAACAGAGACAGGGTCTAGTGTAATATAAACAAAGATCCTGTCTACTGTAAAATAACCAGAGACAATGACTCGTGTAATATAAACATAGACAGTGCCTAGTGTAATATAAACAGAGACAGTGTCCAGTGTAATAGAAACAGAGACAGGTTCTAGTGTAATATAAACAGGGACCATGTCTACTGTAAATTAACCAGAGGCCAGGTCTAGTGTAACATAAACATAGACAGTGTCTCGTGTAATATAAACAGAGACAGTGTCTAGTGTAATATAAACAGAGACAGGGTCTAGAGTAATATAAACTGAGACAGTTTCTAGTGTAATATAAACAGAGACAGGCTCTAGTGTAATATAAACAGGGACAGTGTCTAGTGTAATATAATCAGCGACAGGCTCCAGTATAATGCAAACAGAGACAGGTTCTGGTGTAATACAAACAGAGAGAGGGTGTAGTGTAATACAAACAGAGACAGGTTCTGTTGAAATAAAAACAGAAACAGTGTGTAGTGTAATATAAACAGAGACAGGGTCTAGTGTAATATAACCAGAGACAAGGTCCAGAGTAATATAAACAGAGACAGGTTCTAGTGTAATATAAACACATACAGGCTCTAGTGTAATATAAAAAAAGACAGGCTCCAGTGTAATATGAACAGAGAAAGGGTCTAGTGTAACAACAACAGTGACAGGGTCTAGTGTAATATAAACAGAGACAGTGTCTAGTGTAATATAAACATAGACAGTGTCTAGTGTAATATAAACAGAGACAGTTTCTAGTGTATTATTAACAGAGACAGGGTCTAGTGTAATATACACAGAGACAGTCTCCAGTATAATGCAAACAGAGACAGGTTCTGGTGTAATATAAACAGAGAGAAGGTGTTGTGTAATATAAACAGAGACTGGGTCTGTTGAAATAAAAACAGAGACAGGGTCTAGAGTAATATAAACAGAGACAGGGTCTGGTGTAATATAAACAGAGACAGGATCTAGTGTAATATAAACAGAGACAGGGTCTAGTGTAATATAAACAGAGACAGGATCTAGTACAATATAAACAGAGGCAGGATCTAGTGTAACATAAGCTGAGAAAGGGACCAATGAAATATAACAGGGACATTGTCTAGTGTAATATAAACAGATACATTGTCTAGTGTAATATAAACAGAGACAGGGTCTAGTGTAATATAAACAGGGACAGTGTCTAGTGTAATATAAGCAGCGACAGGATCCAGTATAATGCAAACAGAGACAGGTTCTGGTGTAATATAAACAGAGAGAGGGTGTAGTGTAATACAAACAGAGACAGGGTCTGTTGATATAAAAACAGAAACAGGCTCTAGTGTAATATAAACAGAGACAGGGTCTAGTGTAATATAACCAGAGACAAGGTCTAGAGTAATATAAACAGAGACAGGTTCTAGTGTAATATAAACACATACAGGCTCTAGTGTAATATAAAAAAAGACAGGCTCCAGTGTAATATAAACAGAGACAGGGTCTAGTGTAATATCAACCGTGACAGGGTCTAGTGAAATATAAACAGAGACAGTGTCTAGTATATTATAAACAGAGACAGGGTCTAGTGTAATATAAACAGAGACAGGGTCTATTGTACTTTTAACAGAGGGAGGGTCTAGTGTAATATAAACAGAGACAGGGTCTAGAGTAATATAAACAGGGACAGTGTCTAGTGTAATATACATAGAGATAGGGTCTAGTGCAATATAAACTGAGACAGAGTCTAGACTTATATAAACAGAGACAGAGTCTAGTGTAATATAAACAGAGACAGTGTCTAGTGTATCATAAACAGAGACAGGGTCTAGTGTAATATAAACGGAGACAGCATCTAGTGTAATCTAATATGAGACAGCGTCCAGTGTAACATAATCAGAGACAAAGTCTACTGCAATACAAACAGAGACAGGCTCCAGTGTAATATAAACAGAGACAGGGTCTCGTGCAAAATAAGCAGAGACAGTGTCTAGTGTAATACAAACAGAGGCGCTGTCTACTGTAAACTAACCAGAGACCATGTCAAGTGTAAAATAAACATAGACAGTGTCTAGTGTAATATAAACAGAGAGAGTGTTTAGTGTAATATAAACAGAGACAGGGTCTAGTGTAATATAAACTGAGACAGTTTCTAATGTAATATAAATAGAGACAGGGTCTAGTGTAATATAAAGAGAGAAAGGGTCTAGTGTAATATAAACAGCGACAGTGTCTGATGTAATATAAGCAGGGACAGTGTCTAGTGTAATATAAGCAGAGACAGGCTCCAGGATATTGCAAACAGAGACAGATTCTGGTGTACTATAAACAGAGAGAGGGTCTGTTGAAAATTAAGCAGAAACAGGGTCTAGTGTAATATAAACAGAGACAGGGTCAAGTGTAATATAATCAGAGACAGGATCTACTGTAATGTAAAAAAAGACAGGCTCCAGTATAATATAAACAGAGACAATGTCTAGTGTAAGATAAACAGAGACAGGGTCTAGTGTAATATAAAAAGAGACAGGGTCTATTGTACTTTAAACAGAGGGAAGGTCTTGTGTAATATAAACAGGGACAGGGTCTAGCGTAATATAAACAGGGACAGGGTCTAGTGTAATATAAACAGAGATAGGTTCAATGTAATATAAACTGAGACAGTGTAGTGTAATATAAACAGAGACAGAGTCTAGTGTAATATAAACAGAGACAGGGTCTGGTGTAATATAAACAGAGTCAGGGTCTAGTGTAATATACTTGGAGACAGGACCTAGTGTAATATAATATGAGACAGCGTCGAGTGTAACATAAGCAGAGACAAAGTCTACTGTAATACAAACAGAGGCAGGCTCCAGTGTAATATAAAAAGAGAATGGGACTAGTGTTATATAAATAGAGGCAGGATCTAGTGTAATATAATCAGAGACAAGATCTAGTGTAATATAAACAGAGACAGGGTCTAGTGTAATATAAACTGAGACCCTTTCTGCTGTAACATAACCGGAGACCGTGTCTAGTGTGATATAAACATAGACAGTGCCTAGTGTAATATAAACAGAGACAGTGTCTAGTGTAATATAAACAGAGACACTGTCTAGTGTAATATAAAAAGAGACAGGGTCTAGTGTAATATAAACAGGGACCATGTCTACTGTAAATTAACCAGAGACCAGGTCTAGTGTAACATAAACATAGACAGTGTCTCGTGTAAAATAAATAGAGACAGTTTCTAGTGTAATATAAACAGAGACAGGGTCTAGTGTAATATAAACAGAGACAGTGTCGAGTGTAATATAAGCAGAGACAGGCTCCAGTATAATGCAAACAGAGACAGGTTCTGGTGTAATGTAAACAGAGAGAGGGTGTAGTGTAATATAAACAGAGACAGTGTCTAGAGTAATATAAACAGAGACAGGGTCTCGTGTAATATCATCAGTGAGAGGGTCTAGTGTAATATAAACAGAAACAGTGTCTACTGTAATACAAACAGAGACAGCGTCTCGTGTAATATAAACTGAGACAGGGTCTAATGCAAAATAAGCAGAGACAGGTTCTCGTATAATATAAACAAAGATCCTGTCTACTGTAAAATAACCAGAGATGATGTCAAGTGTAATATAAACATAGACAGTGCCTAGCGTAATATAAACAGAGACAGTGTCCAGTGTAATAGAAACAGAGACAGGGTCTAGTGTAATATAAACAGGGACCATGTCTACTGTAAATTAACCAGAGACCAGGTCTAGTGTAACATAAACATAGACAGTGTCTAGTGTAATATAAACATAGACAGTGTCCAGTGTAATAAAAACTGAGACAGTTACTAGTGTAATAAAAACAGAGACAGGGTCTAGTGTAATATAAACAGAGACAGGGTCTCGTGTAATATAAACAGGGACAGTGTCTAGTGTAATATAAGCAGCGACAGGCTACAGTATAATGCAAACAGAGACAGGTTCTGGTGTAATATAAACAGAGAGAGGGTGTAGTGTAATATAACCAGAGACAAGGTCCAGAGTAATATAAACAGAGACAGGTTCTAGTGTAATATAAACACATACAGGCTCTAGTGTAATATAAACAAAGACAGGCTCCAGTGTAATATCAAAAGAGACAGGGTCTAGTGTAATATCAACAGTGACAGGGTCTAGTGTAATGTAAACAGAGACAGTGTCTAGTGTAATATAAACAGAGACAGGGTCTAGAGTAATATAAACAGGAACAGGGTCTAGTGTAATATACACAGAGATAGGGTCTGGTGTAATATAAACTGAGACAGAGTCTAGACTTATATAAACAGAGACAGAGTCTAGTGTAATATAAACATAGGCAGTGTCTAGTGTAATATAAACAGAGACAGTTTCTAGTGTATTATAAACTGAGACAGGGTCTTGTGTAATATACACAGAGACAGTCTCCAGTATAATGCAAACAGAGACAGGTTCTGGTGTAATATAAATAGAGAGAGGGTGTGGTGTAATATAAATAGAGACTGGGTCTGTTGAAATAAAAACAGAGACAGGGTCTAGTGTGATATAAACAGAGACAGGGTCTAGTGTAATATAAACAGAGACAGGATCTAGTATAATATAAACAGAGACAGGATCTAGTGTAATATAAGCTGAGAAAGGGACCAATGAAATATAACAGTGACATTGTCTCGTGTAATATAAACAGAGACAGGGTCTAGTGTATTATAAACAGAGACCCGGTCAAGAGTAATACAAACAGAGACAGCGTCTCCTGTAATATAAACTGAGACAGGGTCTAATGCATAATAAGCAGAGACAGGTTCTAGTGTAATATAAACAAAGATCCTGTCTACTGTAAAATAACCAGAGACCATGTCTAGTGTAATATAAACATAGACAGTGCCTAGTGTAATATAAACAGAGACAGTTTCCAGTGTAATAGAAACAGAGACAGGGTCTAGTGTAATATAAACAGAGATAGGTTCAATGTAATATAAACTGAGACAGTGTAGTGTAATATGAACAGAGACAGAGTCTAGTGTAATATAAACAGAGACAGGGTCTAGTGTAATATAAAAAAGAGACAGGGTCTATTGTACTTTAAACAGAGGGAAGGTCTCGTGTAATATAAACAGGGACAGGGTCTAGAGTGATATAAACAGGGACAGTGTCTAGTGTAATATAAACAGAGACAGGGTCTAGTGTAATATAAACTGAGACAGTTTCTAATGTAATATAAATAGAGACAGGGTCTAGTGTAATATACAGAGAGAAAGGGTCTAGTGTAATATAAACAGCGACAGTGTTTGATGTAATATAAGCAGGGACAGTGTCTAGTGTAATATAAGCAGAGACAGGCTCCCGGATAATGCAAACAGAGACAGATTCTGGTGTAATATAAACAGAGAGAGGGTCTGTTGAAAATTAAGCAGAAACAGGGTCTAGTGTAATATAAACAGAGACAGGGTCAAGTGTAATATAATCAGAGACAGGATCTACTGTAAAATAAAAAAAGACAGGCTCCAGTGTAATATAAACAGAGACAGTGTCTAGTGTAAGATAAACAGAGACAGGGTCTAGTGTAATATAAAAAGAGACAGGGTCTATTGTACTTTAAACAGAGGGAAGGTCTAGTGTAATATAAACAGGGACAGGGTCTAGAGTAATATAAACAGGGGCATGGTCTAGTGTAATATAAACAGAGATAGGTTCAATGTAATATAAACTGAGACAGTGTAGTGTAATATAAACAGAGACAGAGTCTAGTGTAATATAAACAGAGACAGGGTCTGGTGTAATATCAACAGAGTCAGGGTCTAGTGTAATATACATGGAGACTGGATCTAGTGTAATATAATATGAGACAGCGTCGAGTGTAACATAAGCAGAGACAAAGTCTACTGTAATACAAACAGAGGCAGGCTCCAGTGTAATATAAAAAGAGAATGGGTCTAGTGAAATATAAACAGAGGCAGGATCTAGTGTAATATAATCAGAGACATAATCTAGTGTAATACAAACAGAGACAGGGTCTAGTGTAACATAAACTGTGACCCTTTCTGCTGTAAAATAACCAGAGACCGTGTCTAGTGTGATATAAACATAGACAGTGCCTAGTGTAATATAAACAGAGACAGTCTCTAGTGTAATAGAACAGAGACAGGGTCTAGTGTAATATAAACAGGGACAGGTCTATTGTAATATAAACAGAGATAGTGTCCAGTGTAATATAAACAGAGACAGGGTCTAGATAAATATAAACAGGGACAGGGTCTAGTGTAATATACACAGAGATAGGGTCGAGTGTAATATAAACTGAGACAGAGTCTAGTGTAATATAAAGAGAGACAGAGTCTAGTGTAATAGAAACAGAGACAGGGTCTAGTGTAATATAAACAGAGACATGGTCTAGTTTAATATAAACTGAGACAGGATCTAGTGTTATATAATATGAGACAATGTCGAGTGTAATATAATCAGAGACAAAGTCTAATGTAAAATAAACAGAGACAAGCTCCAGTGTAATATAAACATAGACAGGGTCTTGTGTAATATAAACAGAAACAGGATCTTGTGTAATATAAATGAAGACAGGATCTAGTGTAATATAAACAGAGACAGGGTCTGTTGTAATAAAAAGAGGCATGGTCCAGTGTAATATAAACAGAGACAAGTTCTAGTGTAATATAAACACATACAGGCTCTAGTGTAATAAAAACAAAGACAGGCTGCAGTGTAATATAAACAGAGACAGGGTCTAGTGTAATATCAACAGTGACAGGGTCTAGTGTAATACAAACAGAGACAGTGTCTAGTGTAATATAAACAGAGACACGGCCTCGTGTAATGTAAACAGAGACAGGGTCTATTGTACTTTTAACAGAGGGGAGGTCTAGTGTAATATAAACAGCGACAGGGTCTAGAGTAATATAAACAGGGACAGGGTCTAGTGTAATCTACACAGAGATAGGGTCTAGTGTAATATAAACTGAGACAGAGTCTAGACTTATATAAACAGAGACAGAGTCTAGTGTCATATAAACAGAGACAGGGTCTAGTGTATCATAAACAGAGAGAGGGTCTAGTGTAATATAAACGGAGACAGCATCTAGTGTAATCTAATATGAGACAGCGTCGAGTGTAACATAATCAGAGACAAAGTCTACTGTAATACAAAGAGAGACAGGCTCCAGTGTAATATAAACAGAGACAGGGTCTAGTGCAAAATAAGCAGAGATAGTGTCTAGTGTAATACAAACAGAGACCCTGTCTAGTGTAACATAAACATAGACAGAGTCTAGTGTAATATAAACAGAGACAGTTTCTAATGTAATATAAATAGAGACAGAGTCCAGTGTAATATAAAGAGAGAAAGGGTCTAGTGTAATATAAACAGCGACAGTGTTTGATGGAGTATAAGCAGGGTCAGTGTCTAGTGTAATATAAGCAGAGACAGGCTCCAGGACAATGCAAACAGAGACAGATTCTGGTGTAATATAAACAGAGAGAGGGTCTGTTGAAAATAAAGCAGAAACAGGGTCTAGTGTAATATAAACAGAGACAGGGTCAAGTGTAATATAATCAGGGACAGGGTCTATTGCAATATAAACAAAGACAGGCTCCAGTGTAATATAAACAGAGACAGGGTCTAGTGTAATATCAACAGTGACAGGGTCTAGTGTAATATAAACAGAGACAGTGTCTAGTTTAATACAAACAGAGACAGGGTCTAGTGTAATATAAAAAGAGGCAGGGTCTATTGTACTTTAAACAGAGGGACCGAGTCTAGAGTAATATAAACAGGGACAGTGTCTAGTGTAATATACACAGAGATAGGTTCAATGCAATATAAACTGAGACAGTCTAGTGTAATATAAACAGAGGCAGAGTCTAGTGTAATATAAACAGAGACAGGGTCTAGTGTAATATAAACAGAGTCAGGGTCTAGTGTAATATACATGGAGACATGATCGAGTGCAATATAATATGAGACAGCGTCGAGTGTAACATAAGCAGAGGCAAAGTCTACTGTAATACAAACAGAGGCAGGCTCCAGTGTAATATAAAAAGAGACAGGGTCCAGTGTAATATAAACAGAGGCAGGATATAGTGTAATATAATCAGAGACAAGATCTAGTGTAATATAAACAGAGACAGGGTCTAGTGTAATATAAAGTGAGACAGGGTCTAATGCATAACAAGCACATACAGTGTCTAGTGTAATATAGACAGAGACCCTGTCTGCTGTAAAATAACCAGAGACCATGTCTCGTGTGAAATAAACATAGACAGTACCTAGTGTAATATAAACAGAGACAGTGTCTAGTGTAATATAAAAAGAGACAGGGTCTAGTGTAATATAAACAGAGTCAGTTCCTAGTATAAAATAAAAAGAGACAGTTTCTAGTGTAACACAAACAGAGACAGGGTCTAGTGTAATATAAACAGAGACAGTGTCTAGAGTAATATAAACAGAGACAGGGTCTCGTGTAATATCATCAGTGAGAGGGTCTACTGTAATATAAACAGAAACAGTGTCTAGTGTAATATTCACAGAGAGAGCGTCTAGTGTAATATAAACAGAGACAGGATCCAGTGTAATATAAACAGAGACAGGATCTAGTGTAATATAAGTTGAGAAAGGAACTAATGAAATGTTAACAGAGACATTGTCTAGTGTAATATAAATGGAGACAGGATCTAGTGGAATATAATATGAGACAGCGTCGAATGTAAAATAATCAGGGACAAAGTCTACTGTAATATAAACAGAGACAGGCTCCAGTGTAATATAAACGGAGACAGGACCTAGTGTAATATACTATGAGACAGCGTCGAATGTAACATAATCAGAGACAAAGTCTACTGTAATATAAACAGAGACAGACTCCAGGTAATATACACAGAGAGAGCGTCTAGTGTAATATAAACAGAGACAGGATCCAGTGTAATATAAACAGAGACAGGATCTAGTGTAATATAAGCTGAGAAAGGAACTAATGAAATGTTAACAGAGACATTGTCTAGTGTAATATAAACAGATACACTGTCTCGTGTAATATAAACAGAGACAGAGTCTAGTGTATTATGAACAGAGACCCTGTCAAGAGTAATACAAACAGAGACAGCGTCTCGAGTAATATAAACTGAGACAGGGACTAATGCAAAATAAGCAGAGACAGGATCTAGTGTAATATAACCAAAGACCCTGTCTACTGAAAAATAATCAGAGGCCATGTCCAGTGTAAAATAAACATAGACAGTGTCTAGTGTAATATAAACAGAGACAGTGTCTAGTGTAATATGAACAGAGACAGGGTCTAGTGTAATATAAACAGAGACAGTTTCTAGTGTAATATAAAAAGGGACAGGGTCTAGTGTAATATAAAGAGGGGAAGGGTCTAGTGTAATATAAACAGAGACAGGGCCTAGTGTAATATAAACAGGGACAGTGTCTAGTGTAATATAAGCAGAGACAGGCTCCAATATAATGCAAACAGAGGCAGGTTCTGGTGTAATATAAACAGAGAGAGGGTGTAGTGTAATATAAACAGAGGCAGGGTCTGTTGAAATAAAAACAGATACAGGTTCTAGTGTAATATAAACAGAGACAGGGTCTAGTGTAATATAATCAGAGACAGGGTCTAGTGTAATATAAACAGAGACAGTGTCCAATGTAATATCAACAGAGACAGGGTCTAGAGTTATATAAACAAAGACAGGCTCTAGTGTAATATAAACAGAGACAGGGTCTAGTGTAATATCAACAGTGACAGGGTCTAGTGTAATATAAACAGAGACAGTGTCCAGTGTAATAGAACAGAGACAGGTCTATTGTAATATAAACAGAGTGAGGGTCTAGTGCAATATAAACAGAGGCATGGTCTAGAGTAATATAAACAGGGACACGGTCTAGTGTAATATACACAGAGATAGGGTCTAGTGTAATATAAACTGAGACAGAGTCTAGTGTAATATAAAGAGAGACAGAGTCTAGTGTAATAGAAACAGAGACAGGGTCTAGTGCAATATAAACAGAGACATGGTCTAGTGTAATATAAACGGAAACAGGATCTAGTGTAATATAATATGAGACAATGTCGAGTGTAATATAATCAGAGACAAAGTCTACTGTAAAATAAACAGAGACAAGCTCCAGTGTAATATAAACAGAGACAGGGTCTAGTGTAATATAAACAGAAACAGGATCTTGTGTAATATAAACAAAGACAGGATCTCGTGTAATATAAACAGAGACAGGGTCTGTTGTAATAAAAACAGAGACATGGTCCAGTGTAATATAAACAGAGACAGGGTCGAGTGTAGTATAATCAGAGATGGGGTCTAGTGTAATATAAACAGAGACACTGTCTAGTGTAATATAAACAGAGACAGGGTCTAGTCTAATATAAACAGAGACAGTTTCTAGTGTAAAATAAACAGAGACAGGGTCTCGTGTATTTTATACTGAGACAGGGTCTAGTGTAATACTAATGAGACAGGGTCCAGTGTAATATAAACAGAGGCAGGGTCGAGTGTAATATAAAAACAATCAGTGTCGAGTGTAATATAAACAGAGACAGCGTCTAGCATAATATAAGCAGAGACAGCATTTAGTGCAATGTAAACAGAGACAGGATCTAGTGTAATATAAGCAGAGACAGGGTCTAGTGTAATATAAACAGAGACAGGGTCGAGTGTAATATAAACAGAGACAGGGTCTAGTGTAATATAAACAGAGACAGGATCTCGTGTAATATAAACAGTGACAGGGTCTAGAGTAAAATAAACAGAGACAGTGACTGGTATAATATAAACAAAGACAGGGTCGAGTGTAATATAAACAGACACAGGGTCTAGTGTAATATAAACTGAGACAGGTTCTAGTGTAATATAAAAAGAGACAGAGTCGAGTAAATTATAAACAGAAGCAGGGCCGAGTGTAATATAAACAGAGTAAGGTTCTAGTGTAATATGAACAGAGACAGGGTCTAGTGTAATATAAATAGAGACAGGATCTAGTGTAATATTTGCTGAAACAGGGTCCAGTGTAATATAAACAGAGACAGGGTCTAGTGTAATATAATAAGAGACAGCTCGAGTGTAATATAAACAAAGACAGGCTTCAGTGTAATATAAAGAGAGACACGGTCCAGTGTAATATAAACAGAGTAGGGTCTATTGTAATATAAAGAGAGACACGGTCTAGTGTAATATAAACAGAGACAAGGTCTAGTGTAATATAAACAGAGACAGGTTCTAGTTTAATATTAACAGAGACAGAGTCGAGTAAAATATAAACAGAGGCAGGTTCTAGTGTAGTATAAACAGAGACAGAGTCGAGTATATTATAAACAGAGACAGGGTCTAGTGTAATATAAACAGAGACAGGGTCTAGTGCAATATAAACTGAGACAGAGTCTAGTGTAATATAAAGAGAGACAGAGTCTAGTGTAATAGAAGCAGAGACAGGGTCTAGTGTAATATAAACAGAGACATGGACAAGTGTAATATAAACGGAGACAGGATCTAGTGTTATATAATATGAGACAATGTCGAGTGTAATATAATCAGAGACAAAGTCTAATGTAAAATAAACAGAGAAAAGCTCCAGTGTAATATAAACAGAGACAGGGTCTAGTGTAATATAAACAGAAACAGGATCTTGTGTAATATAAACAGAGACAGGGTCTGTTGTAATAAAAACAGAGACAGGGTCTAGTGTAATATAATCAGAGATGGGGTCTAGATTAATATAAACAGAGACAGGTTCTAGTGTAATATAAACACATACAGGCTCTAGTGTAATATAAACAAAGACAGGCTCCAGTGTAATATAAACAGAAACAGGGTCTAGTGTAATATCAACAGTGACAGGGTCTAGTGTAATATAAACAGAGACAGTGTCTAGTGTAATATAAACAGAGACAGGGTTTAGTGTAATATAAACAGAGACAGGGTCTATTGTACTTTTAACAGAGGGAGGGTCTAGTATAATATAAACAGCGACAGGGTCTAGAGTAATATAAACAGGGACAGGGTCTAGTGTAATGTACACAGAGATAGGGTCTAGTGTAATATAAACTGAGACAGGGTCTAGTGTAATATTAACAGGGACAGGGTCTAGTGTAATGTACACAGAGATAGGGTCTAGTGTAATATAAACTGAGACAGAGTCTAGTGTAATATAAACAGAGACAGTGTCTAGTGTATTATAAAGAGAGACAGGGTCTAGTGTAATATAAACGGAGACAGCATCTAGTGTAATCTAATATGAGACAGCGTCGAGTGTAACATAATCAGAGACAAAGTCTACTGTAATACAAACAGAGACAGGCTCCAGTGTAATATAAACAGAGACAGGGTCTAGTGCAAAATAAGCAGAGACAGTGTCTAGTGTAATACAAACAGAGACCCTGTCTACTGTAATCTAACCAGAGACCATGTCTAGTGTAACATAAACATAGACAGTGTCTAGTGTAATATAAACAGAGACAGTGTCTCGTGTAATATAAACAGAGACAGGGTCCAGTGTAATATAAACTGAGACAGTTTCTAATGTAATTTAAATAGAGACAGAGTCTGGTGTAATATAAAGAGAGAAAGGTTCTAGTGTAATATAAACAGCGAAAGTTTGATGTAATGTAAGCAGGGACAGTGTCTCGTGTAATATAAGCAGAGAAAGGCTCCAGGATAATGCAAACAGAGACAGATTCTGGTGTAATATAAACAGAGAGAGGGTCTGTTGAAAATAAAGCAGAAACAGGGTCTAGTGTAATATAAACAGAGACAGGGTCAAGTGTAATATAATCAGAGACAGGGTCTACTGTAATATAAACAAAGACAGGCTCCAGTGTAATATAAACAGAGAGAGGGTCGAGTGTAATATAAACTGAGACAGAGTCTAGTGTAATATAAAGAGAGACAGAGTCTAGTGTAATAGAAGCAGAGACAGGGTCTAGTGTAATATAAACAGAGACATGGACAAGTGTAATATAAACGGAGACAGGATCTAGTGTTATATAATATGAGACAATGTCGAGTGTAATATAATCAGAGACAAAGTCTAATGTAAAATAAACAGAGAAAAGCTCCAGTGTAATATAAACAGAGACAGGGTCTAGTGTAATATAAACAGAAACAGGATCTTGTGTAATATAAACAGAGACAGGGTCTGTTGTAATAAAAACAGAGACAGGGTCTAGTGTAATATAATCAGAGATGGGGTCTAGATTAATATAAACAGAGACAGGTTCTAGTGTAATATAAACACATACAGGCTCTAGTGTAATATAAACAAAGACAGGCTCCAGTGTAATATAAACAGAAACAGGGTCTAGTGTAATATCAACAGTGACAGGGTCTAGTGTAATATAAACAGAGACAGTGTCTAGTGTAATATAAACAGAGACAGTGTCTAGTGTAATATAAACAGAGACAGGGTCCAGTGTAATATAAACTGAGACAGTTTCTAATGTAATTTAAATAGAGACAGAGTCTGGTGTAATATAAAGAGAGAAAGGTTCTAGTGTAATATAAACAGCGAAAGTTTGATGTAATGTAAGCAGGGACAGTGTCTCGTGTAATATAAGCAGAGAAAGGCTCCAGGATAATGCAAACAGAGACAGATTCTGGTGTAATATAAACAGAGAGAGGGTCTGTTGAAAATAAAGCAGAAACAGGGTCTAGTGTAATATAAACAGAGACAGGGTCAAGTGTAATATAATCAGAGACAGGGTCTACTGTAATATAAACAAAGACAGGCTCCAGTGTAATATAAACAGAGAGAGGGTCGAGTGTAATATCAACAGTGACAGGGTGTAGTGTAATATAAACAGAGACAGTGTCTAGTGTAATATAAACAGAGACAGGGTCTGGTGTAATATAAAAAGAGGCAGGGTCTATTGTACTTTAAACAGAGGGACCGGGTCTAGAGTAATATAAACAGGGACAGGGTCTAGTGTAATATACACAGAGATAGGTTCAATGTAATATAAACTGAGACAGTCTAGTGTAATATAAACAGAGGCAGAGTCTAGTGTAATATAAACAGAGACAGGGTCTAGTGTAATATAAACAGAGTCAGGGTCTAGTGTAATATACATGGAGACAGGATCTAGTGCAATATAATATGAGACAGCATCGAGTGTAACATAAGCAGAGACAAAGCCTACTGTAATACAAACAGATGTAGGCTCCAGTGTAATATAAAAAGAGACAGGGTCTAGTGTAATATAAACAGAAGCTGGATCTAGTGTAATATAATCAGAGACAAGATCTAGTGTAATATAAACAGAGACAGGGTCTAGTGTATTATAAACTGAGAGAGGCTCTAATGCATAACAAGCACAGACAGTGTCTAGTGTAATATAGACAGAGACCCTGTCTGCTGTAAAATAACCAGAGACCATGTCTAGTGTGATATAAACATAGACAGTGCCTAGTGTAATATAAACAGAGACAGTGTCTAGTGTAATCTAAAAAGAGACAGGGTCTAGTGTAATATAAACTGAGTCAGTTCCTAGTATAAAATAAAAAGAGAAAGTTTCTAGTGTAATATAAACAGAGACAGGGTCTAGTGTAATATAAACAGAGACAGTGTCTAGTGTAATATAAGCAGAGACAGGCTCCAGTATAATGCAAACAGAGACAGGTTCTGGTGAAATGTAAACAGAGAGAGGGCGTAGTGCAATATAAACAGAGACAGTGTCTAGAGTAATATAAACAGAGACAGGATCTCGTGTAATATCATCAGTGAGAGGGTCTAGTGTAATATAAACAGAAACAGTGTCTAGTGTAATATAAACAGAGACAGTGTCTAGTGTAGTATAAACAGAGACAGGACTAGTGTAATATAATATGAGACAGCATCGAGTGTAACATAATCAGAGACAAAATCTACTGTAATATAAACAGAGACAGACTCCAGTGTAATATACACAGAGAGAGCGTCTAGTGTAATATAAACAGAGACAGGATCCAGTGTAATATAAACAGAGAGAAGATCTAGTGTAATATAAGCTGAGAAAGGAACTAATGAAATATTAACAGAGACATTGCCTAGTGTAATATAAACGGAGACAGGATCTAGTGTAATATAATATGAGACAGCGTCGAATGTAAACTAAACAGAGACAAAGTCTACTGTAATATAAACAGAAACAGGCTCCAGTGTAATATAAACGGAGACAGGACCTAGTGTAATATAATATGAGACAGCGTCGAATGTAACATAATCAGAGACAAAGCCTACTGTAATATAAACAGAAACAGACTCCAGTGTAATATACACAGAGAGATCTTCTAGTGTAATATAAACAGAGACAGGATCCAGTGTAATATAAACAGAGACAGGATCTAGTGTAATATAAGCTGAGAAAGGAACTAATGAAATGTTAACAGAGACATTGCCTAGTGTAATATAAACGGAGACAGGATCTAGTGTAATATAATATGAGACAGCGTCGAATGTAAACTAAACAGAGACAAAGTCTACTGTAATATAAACAGAAACAGGCTCCAGTGTAATATAAACGGAGACAGGACCTAGTGTAATATAATATGAGACAGCGTCGAATGTAACATAATCAGAGACAAAGCCTACTGTAATATAAACAGAAATAGACTCCAGTGTAATATACACAGAGAGATCTTCTAGTGTAATATAAACAGAGACAGGATCCAGTGTAATATAAACAGAGACAGGATCTAGTGTAATATAAGCTGAGAAAGGAACTAATGAAATGTTAACAGAGACATTGTCTAGTGTAATATAAACAGATACACTGTCTAGTGTAATATAAATAGAGACAGAGTCTAGTGTATTATCAACAGAGACCCTGTCAAGAGTAATAAAACAGAGACAGCGTCTCGAGTAATATAAACTGAGACAGGGACTAATGCAAAATAAGCAGAGACAGGGTCTAGCGTAATATAACCAAAGACCCTGACTACTGAAAAATAACCAGAGGCCATGTCCAGTGTAAAATAAACATAGACAGTGTCTAGTGTAATATAAACAGAGACAGTGTCTAGTGTAATATAAACAGAGACAGGGTCTAGTGTAATATAAACAGAGACAGTTTCTAGTGTAATATAAAAAGGGACAGGGTCTAGTGTAATATAAACAGAGACAGGTCTATTGTAATATAAACAGAGAGAGGGTCGAGTGCAATATAAACAGAGACAGGGTCTAGAGTAATTTATACAGGGACACGGTCTAGTGTTATATACACAGAGATAGGGTCTAGTGTAATATAAACTGAGACAGAGTCTAGTGTAATATAAACAGAGACAGAGTCTAATGTAATATAAACAGAGACAGGGTCTAGTGTAATATAAACAGAGACATGGTCTAGTGTAGTATAAACGGAGACAGGATCCAATGTAATATAATATGAGACAATGTCGAGTGTAATATAATCAGAGACAAAGTCTACTGTAAAATAAACAGAGACAAGCTCCAGTGTAATATAAACAGAGACAGGGTCTAGTGTAATATAAACAGAAACAGGATCTTGTGTAATATAAACAAAGACAGGATCTAGTGTAATATAAACAGAGACAGGGTCTGTTGTAATAAAAACAGAGACATGGTCCAGTGTAATATAAACAGAGACAGGGCCTAGTGTAATATAATCAGAGACGGGGTCGAGTGTAATATAAACAGACACAGGGTCTAGTGTAATATAAACTGAGACAGGTTCTAGTGTAATATAAAAAGAGGCAGAGTCGAGTAAATTATAAACAGAAGCAGGGTCTAGTGTAATATAAACAGAGAAAGATTCTAGTGTAATATGAACAGAGACAGGGTCTAGTGTAATATAAACAGAGACAGGATCTAGTGTAATATTTGCTGAAACAGGGTCCAGTGTAATATAAACAGAGACAGGGTCTGCTGTAATATAATAAGAGACAGCTCGAGTGTAATATAAACAGAGACAGGCTTCAGTGTAATATAAACAGAGACAGGGTCTAGTGTAATGTAAACAGAGACAGGTTCTAGTTTAATATTAACAGAGACAGAGTCGAGTATAATATAAACAGAGGCAGGTTCTAGTGTAGTATAAACAGAGACAGAATCGAGTATATTATAAACAGAGACAGGGTCTAGTGTAATATAATCAGAGACAGGGTCGAGTGTAAGATGAACAGAGACAGTGTCTAGTGTAATGTAAACAGAGACAGGGTCTGTTCTAATATAAACAGAGACAGGGTCTAGTGTAATATAAACAGAGACAGCGCCTAGTGTAATATAAACAGAGACAGGTTCTAGTGTAATATAAACAGAGACATGATCTTGTGTAATATTTGCTGAAACAGGGTCCAGTGTTATATAAACAGAGACAGGGTCTACTGTAATATAATAAGAGACAGCTCGAATGTAATATAAACAGAGACAGGCTTCACTGTAATATAAACAGAGACAGGGTCTAGTGTAATATAAACAGAGACAGGTTCTAGTTTAATATTAAAAGAAACAGAGTCGAGTATAATATAAACAGAGGCAGGTTCTAGTGTAGTATAAACAGAGACAGAGTCGAGTATATTATAAGCAGAGACAGGGTCTAGTGTAATATAAACAGAGACAGGGTCTAGTGTAAGATGAACAGAGACAGTGTCTAGTGTAATGTAAACAGAGACAGGGTCTGTTCTAATATAAACAGAGACAGGGTCTAGTGTAATATAAACAGAGACAGCGCCTAGTGTAATATAAAGAGAGAGAGGGTCTAGTGTAATATAAACAGAGACAGGGTTTAGTGTAATATAAACAGAGACAGCGTCTAGTGTAATATAAACAGTGTCAGGGTCTAGTATAATGTTAGCAGAGACGGTGTCTATTGTAATATAAGCAGAGACAGGGTCTTGTGTAATATAAACAGAGACAGGGTCTAGTTTAATACAAAAAAAGACAGGGTCTTGTGTAATATAAACAGAGACAGTGTCTAGTGTAATATATGCAGAGACAGGGTCTAGAGTAATATAATCTGTGACAGGGTCTTGTGTAATATAAACAGAGACAGGGTCTAGTGTAATACTAAAAAAGACAGGGAACTAGTGTAATATAAACAGAGACAGGGTCTAGTGAAATGTAAACAGAAACAGCGTCTAGTGTAATATAAACATAGACAGAGTCCAGTGTAATATAAACAGAGACAGGGTCTAGTGAAATGTAAACAGAGACAGCGTCTAGTGTAATATAAACAGAGACAGAGTCTAGTGTAATATAAACAGAGACAGGGTGTAGTCCAACTTAAACAGAGACAGATTCTAGTGTAACATAAATAGAGACAGGGTTTAGTGTATTTTATAGAGAGAGGATCGAGTGTAATATATACTGAGACAGGAACCAGTGTAATATAAACAGAAGCAGAGTCTAGTGCAATATATACAGAGACTGGGTCTTGTGTAATATAAACAGAGACAGGGTCTAGTGTAATATAATCAGAGACAGGGTCTAGTGTAATATAAACAGAGTCAGGGCCTAGAGTAATATAAATACAGACAGGGTTTAGTGTAATATAAACAAGACAGCGTATAGTGTAATATAAACAGAGACATGGTCGAGTGCAATATTAACAGAGACAGGGTCCAGTGTGATTTAAAGACATACACAATCTGCACTCTGTCAATGAATCCGCTCACACTTCATGTCCCTGCTCTCAGACTGCATGGTTCACATTTAAATTTCTATCCTATCTTTCTCCAAAAAATCTAATCGTTGACATTTGTCACTTTCCATTTTTGCAATGCCTGTTTAATTGTATTTTGTTAATGTTAGAAATATTGGACTGAAATTGTTAACTTGGCCTGTTTGTTTAATTACTGTAATTAATGTCAGTTCCCAGGGAATCTGCTCGTCCCTCTCTAGTTTTTAATCCAATAAAAAGAAGATGCTCCTTCGAATACGCTAATCCATTGATTAAGTGGGAGCGGTGCACCGAGCACTGATAAGTTCATCCTTTCCTGACAAAAGCGGAATCATGTTTCGGGATTTCCCACTAACTCTTCCAGTGCTATGGACAGTCTGGGCCATAAAAAAGATTTACTACCCTGGCATCACTGCCATTGGTGTTCCCAGTAAGTCCAACTATTAACTTCGTGAAGCATGTTTAACTGCATTACTGTTGTTCTGTGTTTCCCATTATCTTCCACAGTTTCGGATCATTGATGTCCCTGGGAAGTTCAACTATTAACTCCGTGCACCATCTTTAACTGTGTTACTGTTCCTCTGTGACTCCCATTTCCTGCCACAGTCTCAGGTCACTGATGTTCATAGAATCATAGAAACTTAGAATACAGAAGGAGGCCATTCGGCCCCTCACACCTGTACCTGGCTCTGTGAGAAAGCAGTCATGTTTAGTCCCATATTCCCGCTTTTTAACGGTAATCCTGTAAGTTCCTCATCCTCAAGATCCTGTTCAACTCTCTTTTAACACTATTGTTGGAATAGCTTCCACCACCTATTCAGTTAGTCCGTTCTGATCCCGAGATGTTCCTGGGAAGTAACTATTGGTTCCGTATTGTTGTTTGTAATGAAGTGACATGAAAGCTTAGCGCGCCTGAAAGATCTGCTGCTGTAACATATTTTAACCCAGGTTCCCACCCACTGATCTGAAATCAGTTAACTCCACTGCTTAAACAGTGAGCCAAGAGTGGCTACATGGAAGCGTTAAGGGTTTTCCACTTCATCGGCAACAGTAATGTCGACTCTTCTCTGCAGGTAGTAATTCTCTAGAGTGTGTCTGTTTGATTGTTACTGTTGTTGTGATTTAGATAATTTCCCCACTGTTGGTTGTGCTCAGTGCATCCCTCTTGGTGTGCGGTATTGGCAGGTGTCTGTCTTGATATCTTTGTTGCACAGTCGCCCAGTCACTGGTCTGAGGTTAATGGGCATGCGGCCTCACTCCTGCCATCTGTTTAACAATGTTTGAGAGTTTACTGTACTTCGATTCTTTAACACCAGCAATGTTACTCTTTGTCCTAGGCTGATGCCAGAATAGTGCATTTCCATTAGAACAGAAGATTTCAGGAAGTTTTTATGTTCCGTATTCTGCATACAGTTCAATAGGTAGAACAGTAGAGATCTGACAGAGAGTCCAGAAATACACAGAAACGTTTGAAAAAACCCACCAGCTCCACTTCACTGTCTGACTTTCCACCATCGCCCACTCCGCACTCCTCCCATTGGTTGAGGATGTTTAACACAGGATTACCAGTGCACTCTACAGCCCTCTGGGCTCAAAATAGAGTTCAACAATTTCAGATAATAACCTCGGCGCCGATCACATATCTATATATATAAAAGGATATGTCTATCTGTCTGTCTCTCTGTCTATCTCTCTGTCTGTCTCTCTGTCTGTCTCTCTGGCCAGCTATACAATCAAAAGTTATAGAGCATACCTACACATATGTTATTATTATATACTATTATAAACTTCTTCAGTGTGGAATAGGGGGCAAAGTCTATGACCTTATTAAATCAATGTATCTGAAAAACAAATGCGGGGTCAAAATTGGAGACAAACGCAC
Source organism: Somniosus microcephalus (assembly GCF_052327205.1). NCBI lineage: Eukaryota > Metazoa > Chordata > Chondrichthyes > Squaliformes > Somniosidae > Somniosus > Somniosus microcephalus. The sequence goes on from NC_140990.1 coordinate 116,077,835, forward strand.
CGATTTCTTCACCCAGAGAAGAGGCGTCCGGCAGGGCTGCAATTTGAGCCCGACCCTGTTCAACATATACATAAATGAATTAGCAGACATGCTGGAGCAAAGCGAGTCACCAGGTCTCCGTCTCCTGGATGGAGAAGTGAAGTCCCTGTTCTATGCGGACGACCTGGTTCTGCTGTCTCCCACAGAACAGGGATTACAGCAACAACTGGACCTACTCGACAAATACTGCCAAAATTGGGCTCTAACAGTAAATCTAAAGAAAACCAACATCATGATTTTTCAGAAAAGACCCAGATGTCAGGAAAACAAATACCAGTTTACCCTCAGTGATACCACTATAGGACACACTATGAGCTACACCTACCTTGGTCTAACTATTACAGCATCAGGGAGCTTCAGCATAGCAGTGAATGCACTAAAAGAAAAAGCCCGAAGAGCCCTACATGCAATAAAAAGAAAATTCTACAACATCCAAATCCCAATCAAAATCTGGCTCAAAATTTTTGACAGCATAATCCTGCCCATTGCACTGTACGGTAGTGAAGTATGGGGCCCGCTAAATCACCAAAGCTACACTAAATGGGAAAAACACACAATAGAAGCCCTACATGCAGAATTCTGCCGAAGCATCCTTCGCACCCAAAGAAAAACGCCAACAAATGCATGCAGAGCCGAACTAGGCAGATACCCACTGATAATAAACATCCAAAAACGAGCACTAAACTTCCTAAATCACCTCAAATCTAGCTCCCCAGACACCCTTCATTTCAAAGCCTTTCAGACCCAAGAGCTAAACCCAGAAAAGAGTCCCCTGAGTCAGCTGCTACTGAAACTAAGTACTCAGCCGGACCCTGACCAGCCCCAGACCAACACAGCCGTCCAAACACCAATCCGAGTGAACCAAATCATTAAAAAATGCAAAGAAACCTACCTGGAACATTGGAACAAAATAACCGAAAGCCAAAGCAGATTAGAATGTTACCGGGCCCTAAAAAGAGAATATAAACTGGCAGACTACCTCACGACCATCAGAGACACAAAACAGAGACAGACCCTCACCAGGTACAGACTAAGCGACCACCAACTGGAAATTGAAAAAGGCAGATACAAGAAATCCTGGCAGCCTAGAGAGAATAGAATATGCGATCAATGTCTGGCTGGCGAGGTTGAAACAGAAATGCATTTCCTCCTAAAATGCGAAAAATTCAACACATCAAGAAACATATTATTCAACAAGCTAAGCCAAACAACCCCAGATTTCAAGGAATTGGATGATCTGTCAAAATTGAGATTAGTCCTAGGAGAAGGAGACAGACCATACCTTGGGGCTAAATATGTAACAACATGTCACAACCTGAGGACTGTTTAAAAGTAAGACTGTTTAAAATTAATATTGAACGTACCAAATGAAGTAGAAAGACTGTTTAAAATTAATATTGTTTAAAATTAATATTGTTTAAAAGTAATATTGTATATACCCAACAAATGTCAAATCGATTGACACCTACAGAATGTTGGAAAATTGTACCTTTTTGCTATGTAAGCTTTGGCAATATGGTTCTCTGTAAACTTTCATGCCAATAAAGCATTTGAACTTGAACTTGAACTTGAACTTGTTATATCAAAAGAAAGCTTATCATTAGGGGACTCTTGTAGGTGTATTTACTTTTTGCTCGGACAAAAATTGTGCTGACGGTCGGACAAAAATTGTGCCGACGGTATCCAAAAAACGTTCAAAATTCCTCTCATTATCCACTCATTTGCATCGAGTGGGGGCGGGTTCATTGTTTGTGCGGGCGGGCCATCCTACAGTTGAGTGACGTGATGATTGACCAATCCTACAGTTCAGTGACCTGACGGTTGACCAATCGGTGTGTGTGAGGGCGGGCCTTATCATTCTGAACCGAGTTGAGTCGCCGCCATCTTGATTCCAAACTTTTCATTTCTTTTTCCCACTTTCTGCGTGTTTCTTTTCAAATCTACATTTCCAGCAAAAAAAAAGTTGCTTTTAAAACACAAATTGTTTTTTTAAAAAGTTAATAAATTTGTAAATCTTTTCTCTAACATCTAGAATTTTCCTACCTTTCACCGTTTATCCAGGCCTGTAAGCCTGGGACTCTGTTGCCCAGCCACGCCCGAGCTAGGTACATCCCGTCACGCTGGAGGGGGCGGGCCTGAGCCGAGCGTCACCACCGCCACCATCTTAGTAAAGGTGGGTGGGGCAGGAGTCAGGGCGCGCGACTTGAGTCCGGCCAGGCCTCACGTGGTAGGTTGCGCGGCGGCATCTCTCTCTGCGCTTGAAGCTGGCTCGGGTGGGGGGCGGGGCTCGGGAGATCATGGTTCGGCAGATCGGGGCTCAGGGGGGGCGGGTCTCGGGGGATTGGGCCTCGGGAGATCGGCGGGGGAAGCCTCGGGTGATGGGGGGCGGGGATCGGGATATCGGAGACCGGGCCTTGGGAGCTCCGTGCTCGGGAGATCGGGGGGCAGAGCTCGGGAGATCGGGCCTCGTGAGATCAGGAATCGGGGGGGCGGGGTTCGGGACATTGGGGGATCGGGGGGCAGGGCTCAGGGACTCCCCCCCTCTCCCCCTCCTTCCCCCTTCTTTCCCCTCCCCTTCCCCTTTCTTCCCCCTCCCCCTTCTTCCCCCCTCTCCCTTCTTCCTCCCTCCCCTTCCCCCTTCTTCCCCCTCCCCCTCCCCCTCCCCCTTCTTCCCTTCTTCCCGCCTCACCCCTCCCCCTTCTTCCCCCCTCCCCCTCCCCCTTCTTTCCCCCTCCCCCTCACCCTTCTTCCCTTCTTCCCCCCTCCTCCCCATTCTTCCCCCCTCCTCCCCATTTTTCCCCTCCCCCTTCTTCCCACCCGCCCCAACTACCCCTTCTTCCCCCTCCCCTTCTTCCCCCCTCCCCTACCCTTCTTCCCCCCTCCACTCCCCCTTCTTCCCCCCTCCACCTCCCCCTTCTTGCCCCCTGCCCCTTCTTCCCAGCTCCCCCTACTTCCCCCCTCCCCCTCCCCCTTCTTCCCCCTCCCCCTTCTACCCCCTCCTCCCCATTCTTCCACCCACCCCTTCTCCCCCTTCTTCCCCCTCCCCCTTCTTCCACCTCCCCCTTCTTCCCCCTCCGCTCCCCTGCTTCCCCCTCCCCCCCTCTTCCCCCCTCCCCCTTCTTCCCGCTCCCCCTCCCCCTTCTTCCCCCTCCCCCTTATTCCCCCCGCCCATTCCTTCCCCCTCCCCCAACCCCTTCTTCCCCCTCCCCCTTCTTCCCC